>NC_048301.1:15553324-15903558 GCF_013100865.1 Trachemys scripta elegans | reverse complement strand
AAGCTTTCGTGGACTACAGCCCACTTCTTCGGATGCATCCGAAGAAGTGGGCTGTGGTCCACGAAAGCTTATGCTCTAATAAATTTGTTAGTCTCTAAGGTGCCACAAGTACTCCTGTTCTTCTTTTTTTAGTGAAGAGAATGTTGGCTGGTCTTGATCATCTGTTTAATGGCTATGTATTTAAAGAGTGTACTCTCAGGGCCAGATCCTCAGCTGGTATAAATTAGCATTGTTCCATTGGACCCCAATGGACCCATGCAGATTTACACCAACTAAAGACCTGAACCTGAGTCTCTACCCTTGAGAATGTCAGACAGCTTTTCTCGCTGGCTCGTTTTAAATGGACCACTCTCCCAGAGTTCATGGGATATCAGCGGAATCCAGTGTTTGTGTGTACGTATAGTACAATTGTGCTGTACTAACTATATTATAATAAATAGCAAAGCAATCAGTAATGGTTAAGTCATCTTAAAATCAGACTAGCTTTCTTTTACTTAAACAAGTATCCTTCAGTTTACACTGAAGTATCCTCCAGTTTACACACCCCAGAAAAGCTGTTCCTGCTATTATCATCATTTTAGCCAAGAAGTTTATCAACTTTTATTTTATTTGTTGTTCTTGATTCATTTCCCAAGAGTTTAGGCCTAAACTTCCACTGACATGCTCCTGACATAGTTATTTACATCTGCCAAACAAGTGTTAACATGCTACCACTCCATGCTAGTGGTGTTTGACACCCACTTTGCATTTCAGTAGTTCACTGCACAAGGTGCAAGGCAATGGACAATCAGGACAGTCCAGAACAACCTCTGATCTTTTGGCTGTCACTCAAATTATACTATCTTCACAAACTTGCACTTCCCTTAATCTCTACATAATCCTTACCTCAGAGTAATTAAAAACATGCTCCATGCCATTTCATTGGTATCATTTAGCTAAACATTTTCTAATCTGCCTTCTCATTCCACTCACAAGGTCTGTAAATCTTTTGCATGTTGATTTCTTTTTAAATCAACCTTTGTACTTTTCTTTTGACTCCGCACGTTATGTGGAATGTTTTCTTTTTCAGACAGAATACTACCTTTCTCTCCCTCTCCATCACCTCAGCCTTAGGCCATGTCTACACTAGCATGTCTACACTGTCCCAGTGCAGCTGTGCCACTGTAAGATCACTTGTGTAGCTGCTCTATGCTGACAGAAGAGAGTTCTCCCGTTGATATAATAAAACAACCTAAACGAGCGGCAATAGCTATGTCAGCGGGAGAAGCTCTCTCACCGACATAGCGCTGTGCACACTACCACTTATACCGGTAAAACTTATGTCTGTCAAGGGGGTGTTTTTTCACACCCCTGAGCGACACAAGTTTTGCCAACATAAGTGGTAATCTAGAGATGGCCTTCCTCACCTGCCCACAACGCCCTATTGAAAGCAACTCTGCCCATGTCTACACTACAGACCTATATAGGTATAACTACGTCACTCAGGGTGTGTCTTCACTACCGGCCGGATTGGCAGGCAGCGATCAATCCAGTGGGGATTGATTTATCGCATCTAGTCTAGACACGATAAATCGATCCCCGAGCACTCTCCCGTCGACTCCTGTACTCCAGCTCTGCAAGAGGTGCAGGCAGAGTCGATGGGAGAGCGGCAGCAGTCGACTCACCGCAGTAAGTCGATCTAAGTACGTCATCTTCAGCTACGTTATTCACATAGCTGAAGTTGCATAACTTAGATCGATTTCCCCCCTCTCCCCCCAATGTAGACCAGGCCTTAGGGATGTGAAAAATCCCCCCTCCCCGAGTGATGTAGTCATACTGACCTAACCCCTCCGTTCAGACAGCGCTACATCAATGGGAAGACTTCTCCCTTCGATGTAGTTACCATCTCTCAGGGAGGTGGATTAACTACACTGGTGGGAGAAGCTCTCCCGCCAGTGTAGGTGCTTCTGCACTAAAGGACTCTAGCAGCGCAGGCTGATGCAGCATTTTAAGTGTAGACCTGCCCTCTGCTAGGTGTTTTAACATCTCAGTAATTTTCCTCAGTGAGACGATAGTCATCTCCCTCCCCTCATTATACCCTACAGTAGTGGTGAGCAAACTGTGGGGTGTACCCCCCTGAGAGAGTGCAGAGGAATTTGCAGGGGGGTGAGTGCGACACCAAGCAGCTTGTGCCAGCCCCACATGGCAGGGTCTGGGCCAGACCCTCTAGAGGGCAGGGAGGGAACGCCACCCACTCCCTGACTTACCTCAGAGGGCCACCCAGCCTGTAGGCCAGTGTGCCACGCCAATTTCTGCTCCTGGCAGATTCTGTGCCCAGCGCTGGCTCTGCCCCCGGAGACCATTGCACGCACCTTCCCCACCCTGAGATTCTGAGGGGGAAGGGGCAGAGGGGCAGGTCTGGGCTTTGCCCTAGTGGTGCAGCCTGGCTGCCAGGTAGAAGCAGTCCACTGCTGAGGAAGCCTTGGCTGTGCAGTAATGTAGGGAGGTGCAGGCAGATTCCCTTAACGGTAAAAGGCAAGGAGGGCATGGCTGGAAAAGTTTGTGCACTACTGCCCTACAGTGTTTCTGTTTTAACACTTTTTTTTTTTTTTTGGTAGAAACACAGTCTTATATGAATCTCCTGTGATGATCCTCTTCTTTATTTGTATGCCTTTGTGAAATAATCACATGATAAACAGAATATATAAATACTCTGGTATTAATGATTTTTACTGTACTAACATGGCTAACAAGGCAAGCATATGAGTTTGACATAGCATTTCTCATTACAGACAGCAAATGTTACCATAGTCGTGTTGTTCACCGACCATTTCTTTTGAACTTTATTAGTTTTTGGCAGTGGAGGAGAGTCAAAGCTGCTGTTACTAAATTTGAACAATTAGACATGAAGGGGCCTGCAGCAGGTAAGTTTCAACATCTCAGCAATTTAAATGTAATATTGTTTTTGCAGTGAGCAAAGATTTTCATGCTTGAACTACTACATAATAATTATTCAGATGGGGAGTTTATTAGGCTTTACCCCTGCTAGTACTAAAACACAATGGGTTTCAGAAATGCTGAATGATCACAGCTCCTGTTGGCTTCATTTGGAACTGTGGGTGTGTGACAGATGTGAAAACTTGGGAGCCTGGAAACTTCAAAAAGACTATTATATTCAAATGTACCAAATGCTGACAGCATGAGGATTAGTCATAAGCTTTTGTATTTAAAAGTGTCAGATGTATTTTTTGAGCTAGAAATTACATGTTAGCTCCATGGGGGAGTTACTGAGCTCCCCCAAGAACTAAAATCATTGGGGGTGGAGAGGGATAAACTACTGTGGATCTCGGGACAGGTAAAGAACTCCAGAGAAGTACCCAGGGGAAGAGGGGGGGGGAATTGCATCTACTGGTTCTAAAACTGACATGAGATTGTAACCAAGAGGTCAATACCCTGCTGGAAGGGTTTGAATGACAGGAAACTGACTAGGGTTTCCATGTGGAAGATGAGTGACACCTTGTATGCTACCTTGCATGTAGACTGTTTATTGTTTTGTTTTCTCTGTAATGCTTTTGTCCTAAAATAAATGTACTGTGCTCTATGAAAGCTGTCTGGTCCCTGGTAACCCTGTCATTGTCCCAGAGAGAGAGCAAACTGCAGGTGTGCATTTAGACTGAGCTCAGACCTGCTGGGTTAATCACAATGAATTGCAGGGGGACTGGAAGCCTAAATACCTGGTCTAGGGGAGAGGGATGCAGGTCCCCAGCCTCCCAGGTGTTCTTATTAAAATCCATCCTTGAAGCAACACTGTTAGCTACAATGTGTTTTCCTTGCTCCCTCTGCCATTCTGTTTGACTTGATATACATATATTAGAAGGTATTGTAAACCCTAATGCCTACTGGCTGAGGGCTCCCCATTTAGGGGAGAAGGTGAAAAGCTTACCCATAGTTGCATCTATGGAATGTTGTTGCTTAAGTTGGAATTTGTTGATTTATTTTGATTGTACACATTTAAATATGTTATTGTACTCATGAAAGGGCAAAACAATTGTGAAGAGCATTCCCTGAAGCAATTGGGTCATCCTGATTTTGTGAGTAGTAGACTTGGGTTTTGTAAAAAATCCAAGCCAAGTACAGAAAAGGGAAAAAGAGCTCTGTCCTAGGTATCAGGAGCTCTATTCTAAAGAGCAAGGAGTATATTAAAGAGCAATTTCCTCACCTGGAAATTCTATGTATGTGGAATAAGTTTGTGGGACCAGGATCTGAGAACAACAGCAGTAGTTCAGAACTGCCTTTACAGCACTGTTACTAGGCAGAGTGGCACAAAGTTGACTTTGTAGCAACCCAACAGATGGTGACAGCATTGAATTGGCTTCATAATGCCCTATTAGATACGGTATTGCAGAGCTGACTTTGCATCCCTGGCCACCAGAAGCAGAGCTGATATTGCAAGACTGGACCAAGTAGCAGCATGCAGAGTGGGAAGGGTGGGGCAGTTCTCTCTGGACGAGAGCAGACTGGCAGAGGAGTGACACCACATGAATACTACTGAATCAAAGGCCATGTCTACACTACAAAATTATGTCAACCTAACTTATGTCGGCATACAGCCACCATAATTATTAAATCGCTTGTGTGGGCACACATTTGGCTCCTTGTGTTGGCAGTGTGTGTCCTCATCAGGAGCACTTGTATCAATTGTATTGTCACTGTGGGGCATTGTGGGACAGCTCCTGAAAGCTGGTAACAGTCAATGCAAGGAATGCAGTGTCTACTTTGATGCTGCATCAACCTAATCACATCAGCCATGACTGTATGTATGTGACGATGTATCCCATAATGCTTTATGGGAATATGACATAACTGGAATATGTTTTATGCTACATGTGCCATGTAACATATCTCTGTAAAGGTTATGATCTACTGAATCTATTCATCCTATTTGTACACACATATCATTTTTGTACTTGAAGTTATGAATATTAGCTGTATGCTTGCTTGATTTCTAAGTAAGCTTTGTAAGGCATTTGGTCAGCTTCTTTAGAAAGGAATTTGCAAAGTTAAGTGCCCTGTTAAGAAGCACTTAAGGAAGAATGGATCTTGGAATGCTCCAATCCAGATAAGAAGTCTACTTGGGGACATTCAAGGTAGCATGTGAACAATGGCTTCTGCCTGTAAAAACTGTGAGTCATGCATGGACATGTGATTTGCTCAGGTGACTCCAGAACTCCATCTTGGAGCTGGACTTTGCATAGGAAAGAGGAGGGGGTCTGTCATAACTATAAAGGGAAGGGTAATAGCTGTCCTGTGTACAGTACTATAAATCCNAATCCAGGTTCTCCACATCTTTCTAAACAAGTCTTTCCTATTTCAAACTTGTAAGTAAATAGCCAGGCAAGGCGTGTTAGTTTTCCTTTGTTTTCTCAACTTGTAAATGTACCTTTTACTAGAGTGTTTATCTGTGTTTGCTGTACTTTGAACCTGAGACTAGAGGGGAGTCCTCTGAGCTCTTTAAGTTTGATTACCCTGTAAGGTTAATTTCCATACTGATTTTACAGAGATGATCTTTACCTTTTTCTTTAATTAAAAACCTTCTTTTTAAGAACCTGATTGATTTTTCCTTGTTTTAGATCCAAAGGGGTTTTGGATCTTGATTCACCAGGAGTTGGTGGGAGGAAGGAGGGGAATGGTTAATTTCTCCTTGTTTTAAGATCCAAGGGGTTTTGGATTTGTTTTCACCAGGGATTTGGTGAGGGTTTTTCAAGGCTTCCCAGGGAGGGAATCCATTGATGGTGGCAGCCGAACCAGAGCTAAGCTGGTAGTTAAGCTTAGAAGTTTTTCACGCAGGCCCCTACATTTGTACCCTAAAGTTCAAAGTGGGGATCTCAGTCCTGACAGGGTCTCTACCCATAAGAGAAAGTCTATTTAAGTCCATGGGAGACCTCTACATTTTGTCTTCAGCTGGCTAAAGAGAGAGCCTCTCCACCCCCCAAGGATACCTGAAAGGAACTGGGACAAAAGACAGTAACTACAGGGGGTGTGAGTGATTGCTCGACCCAGGGTAGCAGGAGACTAATCTGTAAAAGGAAGCTTACTGGTGAGGTTTTTATCTGTACTCAGTTGTATTACTATATTGGACTTAGATTTGCGTGTTTTATTTTATTTTACTTGGTAATTCACTTTGTTCTGTCTGTTACTGCTTAAAACCACTTAAATGTGCTAGCTACAAAGCCTAAGAGTATTAGATTGATTCTTCCTATCTGTGCACTTGGATTCATTTTCCATAGACCATGGGGGGAGGAGACAAAGCGAACAAAATAAGATAAAGATGTAAGCAGAATCAGGATGAGCTCTACCCTGACATCTGGTGGTGAATTATGGCGAGTGTGGAAAAGAACTCCAGGGGCTGATCTTGTTTGCATAGGCACACCCACCCGCCTGGCATGAAACAACAGCAACTGAAAGTGGTTACTTTGGCTGGTGTGGGATCCCCAGTTTCTCTGTTATTGGGGCAGGAAGAATAAAGTTTTGTTACCCTGATTCTGTGAATCAAGGCCAGTGGAACTGTTGTATGACAGAAGGACGAGTGAGTCCTTCACCATTACCTAAGTAGCACTTGCTTGACAAGAGGCATGGGTTACAAAACCCAGTGAAATGAGAGAGGATGAGGGTAGGTATTTGTACCTGATGGTATGGGCCCCTCTGAGGGCTTGAAACACTGATTGTACCATCTCCACTGTTGCATGTTAGAGCTAACTTTGATTCTATTAGGAGTCTAGTTACAGGCTGCTGAGCTGAATTCACTTTGGGCCAATGGTGCACCAGCATTGGGGCTCCCCTACTCTGAGCTGAAATCACCAAAGAGTTAAAGTTATGAAGTGCTGTGTTAAGGGGGAGCCTGAAGCTATATTGCTAAGCAGCTGGTAGAGCAATTTGTGGGGATGACTGGAGGAGCAGCGTGGAGCCTTGCGGGGACGGTTGGAGTGGCCCAAGGAATGGTGAGTGGAGCTGTTTGTGGGGGCGGCTGGAGCGGCTCACAGGTCGGTGAGCAGAGCGGAGCGGTTTGTGGGATAGCAGGAAGTGAACTGGCTCGTGGTGAAGGCTGCAGCGGAACCCCACGGAGAGACGGACGGCCTTGGATCATGTAAGGTGCCCCTTAACACCCTGCGTCCCCTCCTTTTACTCTGGGGCTGCGCTGACCAGGGATAGAGACTTTGGGGACTCTGGGTGATTTTTGGGTTGCTGGATTCAAGAACCAAAGGGAAAGGACACAGCCCAATTTGCTGGGGTGGGTTTGTTTGCTCATGGTTTGTGTTAGGAATCCTGTTTGTGGTGTTTTTTCCAATTTTAATGCTGATGTCGTTTCTCATGTTATTAAACATTTTCTGCTACACTCAGACTCTGTGCTTGTGAGAGGGGAAGTATTGCCTCTTAGAGGCACCCAGGGGATGGTGTGTAATTGTCCCAGGTCACTGGGTGGGGGCTTGAGCTGGTTTTGCATTGCGTTATTGAAACGGAACCCCTCGATACAGAACCCAGTCCTTGTTGTTGCCAACTTAGATGGGCAGAAGGATTACAATAGAAAGAAGAAATATGTTTTACAAAGAGTTACAACAGGTCAGCAGTTAGACAAAGCCACATCAAACAGAACAAGCTCCTTCAGCCTACATGAAAACAAGTGTGAAAAGAATGATAGTAGCCAGGAAAATGTAACTTAAGATGGATTTCTTCCCACAACTCCAACTCCTCCAGAAGATGGGTACTGTCTTTTTGTTGTTTTCGGATTTAGTTGGTTTAAAAAGTCCCTTCAGCAGTGGCAGTTAGTGCTTGATTTCATTTTAGCAGGTAACAGGTTGAATCCTTTAATAGCCATAAGGTTCTTATGTATATTGGGGCTCAAATCTACCTCAGATATGAATGGGCCTGACATGAAAATTGCAATGCTAGTTGATGCAAACATGTAGAATAATAGGACAATCAAGATTTGTGGTAATGCATTTGTGTACCAAGGAGCACAATCAGGACCTTACCTTATAACCAACTTTCTCTAGAACATTACAATCCTTGCTATACACCTAAGAGACTTCCAAAAAATTAATGACTCTTCTTTCAATAGACACTTTTTAAACAAGGTCCTCTACTATATCCTAATAATCATTTATTATTTGTATTTCATTAGCCTTGAGTGGCCTCATTCAGGATTGAGGCTTCATTGTGCTAGGTGCTGTATGAACACAATATAAGGGAGATTCCTTGCCCCAGATATCTTACAATCTAAGAACTAAGCATATTTGTTTAACAGTGAGAGCAGGGAGCTGTGAATCAGAAATCCTGAGTGATAGTCCTGGCTCTGCTGATTACACAAAAAAGTGACCCCTGAATGTAAGCACATGTTTCCTTTTAGTACATGAGTAGTCTGATTGAAGTCAATAGGACTATTCATATACTTGGATGAATTGAGGCCTACATACCCTGGGGCAAGTTATTTAATCATTGTGTGCCTCAATTTGCCCATCCCTAAACTCTTTATAATAACCAGCTACCTTACAGTGGTGCTTTCAGGCTTAATTAATGTTTGTAAAGAGATTTTAAGATTTGAATTTTATCAATTTGAAAGTAGCATTTTTAATGGCGAATGTCATGTTCTGGTTATACTTTTGCAATAAGTTTTATCATTGTAACACTGAAATCACATATTTTGTTGGTGACATTTTCTACCCACAGCCTTAAAATGTTAATACAAGCTTTAGAGAAGTGTTTCTCAAACACACCTCAATATGAATGTCTCCCATTCCCAATTAAGAATGTGTATTTTGAAGAAGTTGTACATATATCTTTCTTCCTTCTTGTTTCTTTTTCTAGATCTTGCTTTTTGTTTTTCTGAGTACCTCATATGCTAAAATAAAGATATCCAGCATGCTGATCAGAAACATCAATTGTGATTGTACACAAATCATTAAAACTCACTCTACTTTTGTGCTGTAATAATATAATAATAAAACTACCAGAAGAGGAATAGGATGCAAAATAATCTGACACATAATATTTATTATTACTAGGAGCTGGGAATCCCATCCCTATCTTCAAGTGTAGACATCATAGCAGACATAACTTTTTAGTATAGACCAAGCCTAAGGTTAAGTTAGTCCAGCTACATTGCTCAGGAGTGTGAAAAATCCATCCCCTGAGCAACAGAGATAAGCTCCCATAAGCACCGATGTAGACAGTGTTAGGTCAACAGAAGACTTCTTCCCTCAACCTAGCTACTGCCTCTTGGGGAGGTGGATTACCTACACCGGTGGGAGAATCCTCCCATCACCGTAGGTAGTGTCTACACTTGAAACACTGCTGCAGCTGTGCACTGTAGCGTTTCAAATGTAGAGAAGCCTTTAATTTCAAGGATCAGAGTTAAGGATATCTGTGCACTCCTGAAGACCCATCATGGGACAGGGAGCAATAGCCTGACCACCACTCTGAACAAAGAAGAGCAGGGCAACTCCAGAAGACTCAAGGAAGGTCACCAGCTATTTAAAAATATTTTTAGAAAATTCCAAAATTTAGTTGATTCTTCTCCCCTCTCTCCAAAACTTGTATATTTGGACTCATTGAACTAAAACAGCTTAGGTTTACAGGAAGAGGGATTAAAAAAAAAAACCACACACATGCATGATCAACTATCTAAAACACTAGAGAACTGTTGTTCCTGGGGAAAAGGGGGTGGGTGGGAAGGAATGTGTGTGGTGTGCAATCAAGATTTTTATCAGCATGTGAGCAGGTCACTGTCCCCTCATGGAGAGAAACAGCACCACAGGAACTCTGCCTCAGTTTCCCCAACCATATTTCTAGCCTTTTCAGTGGGCCTACATGGCTCAACCCTCCAGCCAGATCACTATACAAGTTAAATCCCCTTCCCAGGTAACAGAGACCAAAACAAACACCAGATAAAGGAGTCTTTGCCCCAGCTAGACTTAATTCACAGCCTCTGTGGGACTATTAATTCATCTTCCCTCTGGGTTTAGTGCTTCTGTCTCTTCAAGTAGGATACCTTCTGCTATGGCTTGGTTTAAGCCCATCAGCAGGTCCCAGGTACACACAGATGTCTCTCAGGAAGCTGTCTGACTCCACTCTGGACTCCCACCCAGCTTCTTTCTCAACATGAGGGCTATTGCTCCATCTACACTCCTTCCCAGCTAACTAGCCCCTTAATTAAGTGGCCTCTTCCCTTTTTAGCCCCACCCTTCTGGCCTACCACCCATTACAGGTGTGGCACATGGCACTGATTAAGCTCATAGCAAGACAAGGAAGGTGAGGAAATATCTTTGATTGGATCAACTGCTGTTGGTAGGTCCAAGCTTTTGAACTACATAGAGTTCTTCAGGTCTGTGGAAAGAAATCAGAAACAGAAAAAAAAACACCAACACTCCAATAAGCTCATATCACTCCCTTAACCCTTGCCAGGTCAGTCTGGATTTTGCAAACCCCATCACACCGTACCTGTTCGGGCAGAGCTGCAGAACATACTTGTGACTTTGCTGCTTGCAAGTTAATAACACCTTTTTTACTCTAGCATGAGAGTATAGTAAACTAATGCATGTATCCAAAATAATTAACTCAGAATGTCCCAGTTTTAATTGAGATTGGCATGGTGTCCACATCTTTTGATAAAAAGCACTGGAGTTCCAATGTAACTGTTAGGCAAAGAGTATTTATGAATGAATATGGCCCTGAAGATATTGTGAGAGAGGCGGATCGAGCACACATTGCAGTCAATGGAAGGACTCCGTTTGTCTTCAGTGGGTGCTGGAGCAGGCTTTCAGGCACAATTCTTTCCCTGTCCCTCCCCCCATTCTCAGAGGGAAATAATTTGCTATAGCTCTTTGCCAGGTACAGGTTATTTCCCTTTTCACTGGCTCAGCTCTGTTTGCTGACCCACTGCAGAGTAGGAGTGAAGGCTTTCCCCAGTCCCCTCTCCCTACCCCATCTCTTCCCATTTACTCATGGCTGTGGGTAGCAGCAGTTTTATGGAGCTCCCTTTTCCACCACATACTTAAAACAGAGATTCTGGGTGTGGGTCTTAATCCCTTGCCTGGCTGTGCAAGGTGTGTCAGTCTGGTCCAGTCCAGCTCTCTCTCAATGGCCACCAGTCTGTTATGATGAGATCCAACCACTGAACCCCATGTGCTGCTAAGAAGCTCCCTGGGTCATGGTGAAGAAGCGAGTGGCGACCTCTATGTGGAAGCTGGCAGCTCTAGACTGCTACTGATCAGTCATGAATCAGTTTGGAGTTGGGAAGTCCACCTGGGGGTTCCAGTGATATAAGTGTGCAGGGTCATTAATTGTGTCCTGCTACGAAGGACTGTGAGTCTGGGCAGTGTGAGAGGAAATGGCAGATGGCTTTGTGACAATGAGATTCCCAAACTATGGCAGAGCAATAGATGGCACACACAACCCCATTTTGGCCCCAAACCAACTTGCGATGGAGTACATCAAGAGAAAGGCCTCCTCTGTGGTATTGCAAGGGTCCTTTCACTGACATTAATGAGGGGTGGTCAGGAAAAGCGTCTAGTGCACGAATCTGCAGGAAAACTGGCTTGTATAGAAAGTTGCAAGCTAGGACTTTCTTTCCAGACCAGAAGATTCCAATTGGGGATGTGGAAATGCCAGTTGTGACCCTGGGAGACCCAGCCTACCCCTTGATCCCATGGCTCACGAAGCCTTACACTGGAAACCTTGACTGCAACAAGGAGTGCTTCAACAACCGGCTCAGCAGGTGCAGAAGGACCACTGAATGTGCCTTTGGCAGATTAAAGGGTCACTGGCGCTGCCTTTTTGGCAGGTTAGACCTCAATGAGGAAAATATTCCCATGGCCATAGCATCCTGCCGTGCTCTGCATAACATTTGAGAAGCTAAGGGGGGAAAAGTTTCTGCAAGGGTGGAGCATTGAGGTGGATCAACTGGCAGCTGCTTTTGAGCAGCCAGATACCAGGTCTGTTAGAGAGGCTCCATAGGGGGCTAGGAATCAGGGAGGCTTTGAAGGAACATTTTGATAATGAGCCCCAGTAATGCGTCTTTCTGTAATCCCTTGAGCCAAGCATTGTTTTCTAGCACTGTTGAATGACCCTTGTAATATGATTGCTGTGTGAGCATTAATTGTAGTCTACAAATGTATCGATTGCCACTGTATATGAATTTCAGCAGCAACCACCATGTCTAGGACACAAAGATTCTTTTTTTTTTTTTCTATAAGTAAATTTTTATTAAACAGGTTTATAAACATTACTATTTCCTACAAGAGACATACCCACAAACTGCACTTTTTGAAATGAGGCTCTCACACCTGGGTGTATGTCCAGCTGTCATTGGGAAACATGTCCCGAGGGGTGGAGTGCATGAGGTATAGCGACTGCCTGGGAACATGTGAAGAATGTGTATGGGGAGTTTGGGGAGGGAATGGAAGGCAGTTCTGTGTGGGCTGCAGGGGGAGGCAAGCATGAATGTGTTCCACCTGCAGCACAGTCAGGGACCTCAGCATGTCAGTTTGGTCCTCAAGCAGCTGTATCATCCACTCCTGCCCGTTTCCCCTCCTGGCTATCCATTTTCAGTTTTTCATTGAATATCTCCCTCTCTGCTCGCAATCAGCTTCATCAGACGATTGCAACACCTCTGTGCCATTCTATACCTTGGGGGAGCATACTGTAACCCCCATATTCCTCATTTTCATATAATCGTGATCTTACATATAAAGCATGCCTTGTAAGGTATCACGGGAAAGGTTATGATCTGCTGAAAGTCATTTCTCTATCCATATATGTGTATCATTAATGCATATGAAGTTATGAGAATTGTGTTGTATGGTGGTCACTAAAGCATGTTGTAAGTTGGGGAATCAGCCAGATATTAGCTCCCCAGAGGCAACAGCAAGGAAAGTAATCAATGCCCAGCCGGGGTATCAAATAACCCATCAACAGCCATTGTCCAGCAAGGGAGCTACAATGCAATGACTCACCTGCATGAGGCCACACCAGGTGAATTGCTCAACCTTGCTTGGAGAGACTTCCATACATTCTTGGATTTGTACTCCCCAAGCACATGGACTGAGAGTATAAAACAGAGAGTGGACACATACTGGGCCCTTCTCCTACCCCCACCTATGCTGCAAGCAACCAAGACACTGAGCAGAAGACAAAACTCCAACACAGGAGATCGGCCTAGGTTTAAAGAACAAACCTGTATATTAAGGACTGCAATATCCAGTGGGGTGAGAAAAACTGCTTAATCTAGTTGCTGCCCAGTCTAATAGGGTTGAGAGTTTAGACTGCATGGTTATATTTTCTTTTGGTAACCATGCTGACTTGTTATGCCTTGACTTAGAATCACTTAATATCTATCTTTATAGTTTAAATCTGTTTGTTTATTCTACCTGAAGCAGTGCATTTGGTTTGAAGCATGTCAGAAATCCCCCTTGGGATAACAAGCCTGGTACATATCAATTTCTTTGTTAAATTGACAAACTCATATAAGCTTGCAGTGTCCAGTGGGCATAACTGGACGTTGCAAGATGGAGGTTCCTAGGGTTGTGTCTGGGACCAGAGATGTTGGCTAGTGTCATTCGGTTGCAAGTAGCTAGGAGCAGCTTACATAACAGAGGCTGGGTGTGAACAGCCCAGGAGTTGGGTTCTCACAGCACAGCAGGGTAAGGCTGGCTCCCAGAGTCAAGGATTGGAGCGACCTAGCAGATCACCAGTCCAGATAACACCAGAGGGGAATGTCACAACCTCCCTAAACATGTCTTCCTTACTCCTCCTGGTTTGTCTCCTTATCAGAGAGTCAGTGTGCAGGAGGAGACCCTCAAGGGCACATCTGCAGAAGCTAAAGAAACAATAGAGAGAGTGCACTCACAGCCTTGATTCATAGATATTATACACGTCACTTTCTCATTTTCCCTTTGCAGACACACAGCATGATGAGAGGCCTAAGCATGGTGAGTTTCACCCGGGGGGAAGGGGCAAGATGGGACAAATGGTGGGGTGGTTTCCAAGGGGGATCACTACGAATGCCTAGGGACACTATTCTGAATACTGGGACTGTTTTCCACAGGCAGAGGTGATAGAAGCTGATATTTTGCACCTGAGGGTAAGTGAGGATGCCAGGGTGCAGCTCCTGCATGCATGATTTTAGTAAAGCTTTTGATACTGTCTCGCATGACCTTTTCATAAACAAACTAGGGAAATGCAACCTAGATGGAGCAACTATAAAGTGGGTGCAAAAACCATTCCCACAGAGTAGTTATCAGTGATTCACAGTCAGGCTGGAAGGGCATAACAAGTGGAGTCCCACAGGGATCAGTTTTGGGACCGGCTGTGTTCAACATCATCATCAAGTATTTAGATAATGGCATAGAGAGGATACTTACGAAGTTTATGGATGATACCAAGCTGGGAGGGGTTGCAAGTGCTTTGGAGGATAGGATTAAAAGCCAAAATGATCTGGACAAATTGGAGAAATGATCTGAAGTACATAGGATGAAATTCAATAAGGACAAAGTACTTCATTTAGGAAAGAACAATCAGTTGTACACATACAAGATGGGAAATGACTGCCTAGGAAGGAGAACTGCAGAAAGTGATCTGAGGGTCATAGCGGACCACAAGCTAAGTATGAGTCAGCAGTGTAACACTGTTGCAAAAAAAGCGAACATCATCCTGGGATGTATTAGCAGGAGTGTTGTAAGCAAGACACGAGAAGTAATTCTTCCGCTGTACTCCGCGCTGATTAGGCCTCAACTGGAGTATTGTGTCCAGTTCTGGGTGTCACATTTCAGGAAGGATGTGGACAAATTGGAGAAAGTCCAGAGAAGAGCAATAAAAAGGATTAAAGGTCTAGAAAACATGACCTATGAGGGAAGATTGAAAAAACTGGGGTGGTTTAGTCTGGAAAAGAGAAGACTGAGAGGGCACATGATAACAGTTTTCAAGTACATTAAAGTTTGTTATAAGGAGGAGGGATAGGAGGATAGGTCAAGAAGCAATGGGCTTAAATTGCAGAAAAGGAGGTTTAGGTTAGACATTAGGAAAAACTTCCTAACTGTCAGGGTGGTTAAGTACTGAAATAAATTGCCTAGGGAGATTGTGGAATCTCCATCACTAGAGATTTTTAAGAGAAGGTAAGACAAACACCTCTCAGGAATGGTCTAGATAATACTTAGTCCTGCCATGAATGCAGGGGACTGGACTAGATGACCTCTCAAGGTCCCTTCCAGTCCTATGGTTCTATGTGGCTTCAGTCTGGGTCCGTAGGCTGCTTGCCAGAAGTAATTGCTGATTGGCACAGCAAAGTTTCCTACCGTGGGAAGAAACAATACATGACCTCCCAAAGAACCTGTGGCAGAGGATTGCAGAATACCTTCAGGAAAATTCCCAGAGATCTCTATGGAGGATTCTCAGGACATTCTGGTGTGCATTAACAAACTTTTCTGCTGTGCCCCCTCTGTCTAGCTGCACAGGGGAATGAGAAGTAGATGCAAACAGTGCTAGAGTTGGTTATTTTTATCCCTCTTCTACCCTTTTTCCCCACCTTTTTCTTTTTTTTTTTTAAAAAAGAAGTATCATGTCCTCCTGCAGTATCAAAACACAATGAGTACTCCCCCTCTCCTGCATCAGGAGCACCAGAGCTGGAGTGCTTGGACTGTTTAGACCCCCTCCGGAGTTGAAAAGAGGTCCTGGCTCGCCACACCACCGGATGACCCGCTTGCCTGTCCCTCATCCTCCTCCAAGTCCATTTTCTTGTCCACCACTTTGTCCTTGGTGTTCACTCTGCTGAAGTATCCATGGAGCTCTTGGTGGTGGAGGTGGGGTCGCCGCCAAGGATGGCATGCAGCTCCTTGTAGAAGTGGCATGTCTTTGAAACCACACCAGAGCAACTGTTGGTCTCCCTTGCTTTCTGGTATGCCTGCCTCAGCTCCCTGATCTTAGCACGGCACTGCTGTGTGTCCCTTTTGTGCCCCTTCTCCCCCATGCCATGAGCAATCTGCCCTTAGGTATTAAAGTTCTTATGGCTGGAGCACAGCTGCACCTGCACAGCCTCCTCTCCCCACAGACCCAGTAGATCCAACAATTCCGGTGTACTCCAGGTGGGAGTGTGTTTGCTGCAGTAAGCCAGCATGTTCAGCTGGGATGATGCAATGTGAGTTGTCCATGCTGAGCAAACTGGAAGAGGAATTTCAAAAATTCCTAGGGCTTTAAAGAGGGAGGGGTGTATGCCTGTGTATGTGGCTGCAGGGCATCAGAGTTCAAACTGGTGATCAGAGTGGTCATGATGGGTATTGTGGGATACCTCCTGGAGGCCATTTGGTGCACCATAAGCAACGCTCTGTCTACACTGACAGTGCATCGCTTTAACTTTGTCCTCAAAAGCTCTATGCCTCTGGTCGAGGTGGTTTTATTATGTCAGCATAGCAGAAGGGTTAGATCAGCGGGAGGAGCATTGCAGTGCGTACACCTCCACTGTTTCTGTCTTGTCAACAAAGGGGCCCTTTGTTGATAAAACTGTGTAGTGTAGACATGGCCTTAGAAAGCACTACCTTTTAAAACAGACTCTGTTCCTCTTTGGGTGGGGGAGAAACTGCAGCTCGCTCAGCCATGTGCTTAGCCTGGGGAAGGTAAGGAATTCCAGCCACCTCCCTTCTCCCCACACATATTTCTGAGTACAGAGTCCATTCAAAGTCAATGGCCCTGCTGGTGGTAACCCCATTGTTTCACCAGGGGAAAGCCATTCAGTGCAGATAGCCCTTGGTAGCTGTGTCACAGCTTTCCAGATACAGCTTCCTCTGACACTACGTGTCAGGTTCCGGCTATGAAACAGATGAATTAATCCACAGTGATGGTTACGATTATAAATAGTGTTCATAAACCCAAATGGAATTCATACCTGGACACAGACATGAACCCAAACTGTCACATCTCTCCCCCATTGAAGATGAGCTGAGCCAGGGTGGTCTACAAGCAGCCTAGAGAAGTTCTCACATCTTATGAGAGAACACCAGCTACCCACACTGATATGCCCTTTTACATGAATCACCTCCCTATCATAATCCTGGCATGCCAGACTCCATTTTAGCAGTTTGACATTAGACTCTCTCGACCTGAGAAACATGCTTTTCCAGGTCTATTAAATATCCATCTATTACATCCATACATGTCAAGGCAAATTTCACCATCCCAGATATTCATACAATTAAATATCCTGTGATGTTGGGTAGCGTATCTCTAAGTTGTTTAGCTTGTCAGACAGAAAGTCTGGGGGAGGGGTGCTGCAGAAGCCCGTGTTTTGTTATAAAGAGGTATGTGAGGAACTGAATCACTACTACACTATATGGTACCAGGGGTAAATAAAAAATTAAGAAAATAATCTGAGTGGAAAAATGGAGAAGTTAAAAGCTCCACCAGACCTGAAACTCCCTGGAAATATGGAAGATATTTAAACTGCACTTCACTTTCTATCTGCAAGCACTGGGTGCCAGCAAAAAGAAAGACAATCAGGAAGTAGCCTTAATTTTGACAACAGCAGGTTCTGATGCACTTGATGCATTTAATAGCTTTCGGTTAATTCAGGAACAGGAAGCTACCTATGAAACTGTACTGGATTAACTTTAGGGTTGTGACTATTTGGGGGTTCTCTCTCTACTACTTCTGAATTGTGGATTATTTAATGAAATTATATCATGAAATTACTGTGTAATGGAGAGTCTGTATGTATGTGGATCACACCATGAGTTAGCAGGACTGTCAGAGACAATGGTGAGCGATCAGCTCTCAGTGAAGATCTAGTCAAAGTAAAACACCTTGGGACAACAGGTTTGCTCTAGGTGGGAGAAGATGCTTCCTCTGCTTGTCTGAAGGGAGTGGAGAGTTGGAAGTAATGGAAAGTTACCAGGAAGTGAACAAAAGAGACCAGGAAGGGTTTAGAATAAAGGAACACACAGGAACAGGGGATCAGAAAGAAGACACATGGGGCAGGAAGAAGCAAGGTCACAGAAACAGGGATGAGGCTTCATGACGGAGAGAGCCCAACTAGCATGCAACAAACAGCCTGCATCAGGTGAGAACAGCTTGCTTGCCTGCCTTCCTGGACCCAGATGGTTCCCCAAGGACTCAGAAGAGAAGGGGGAGACAGAAAGTGAGGGACAATGCAGTTTCAGATGTTTATTGTTTTGTATGATCGCTACTCTCCTGTGCTTTACATGATTAAGGATAAAAGTGCATAAAGGTATTAGACTAGGCAAAGTGTGTGTGTTGTCTGCTTTACAACTACTGTGTGTCCCTGAAGGAGTTAAACTGTAAATCTTTGGAGTGGAGTTCTGGGGGATGGGTGTATTTTAGGAGCGTGACAGATCCCCGCTGTGCCCAGAGGTGCTAGGCAGCTGGACAGCAGGTTCCAACACTCACAGAGTGATGGCAGATAGGTCTGCTCCCTGAAAGTGTGCTAGGGACCCTAAGATTGGGACAGTGGCTGGAGCCTGAAACACCCTCGGGAGCCAGAGCACAGAGGCTTGCATTCCCCTAACAGCAGTTCTAGCGAAAGGCCAGGAGGAGTGCTCATAGGGTCTCTGACAGGAGTACAAAGGGAAAGTAAAACAATAAAAGAATCTGTGACTGATTTAATACTGACGAGCCAATCTTACCACTTTGGGAGAACTAATTGAGCCCCTAATAAGAGATCAGATTGTGACTAGAATCTAGAACAAAAAAACAAACAAAACCTTCAGCCAGAGACTACAGAAGACCCAGAATTAACCCTTTACAAAACAATTAGAATTTGCCAAGTAAGAGAACTCAGCCAGTCCAGAATGAAGCTCATGCAGAGTGTACAGTGCTCTGGTGCTGTAAACATGATAGCGAATCCAAAATACAACAAGAATAAAGACTTAAAGCAGAAAGGAATGGAGCTGAAAGCCAGATTTAATCAAGGAGCTAAAAATCCAGATTTAATTAAGAACAGCTCATGGAGCTGCAGAGGCGGTGACAATCAGCACAAGTCAGGACAGTGCCTGGTTTATGGGAAGAAATGTAATGGATCACCTGACTTTACAAGAGATTGCAAGCTCCAGCAGAGTATGCACAGTGTGGACAAAAAGCATGACAGCACCACTAGCTCACATGAATTTTTCATAGGAGCAACAGACACCATTAGAAACAGAAGATGAATGGACTGTCAACCCGAAAATAAATGGAATATTTATTCATTTTAATTTGGACTGTAGTGCAAAAGCCAGTGTGTTGTCAGAAACTAAAAGAAAAGCCACAGGTAGTGAATGATAAATAGGTAAAACCCAGGGCTTCCAGGGGCAAGCTTATCCCACTGAAGGATTAGAGCTGAAAGAGCCCAACCACCACACAATTCATGCCTCTATGAAAGTTCTGCTCACCCACAGGAAGAGATTAAAAGTGGAGCTGGAAGGCTCATTGCTCTGTGAACCCTAGAGAGAGCAGAAGAACCTAGAGAGTCAGGACAGTTGGTCGTTACAGAAATTAAAAAAAAAAAATTGGAACCCTTCACTTGCATATAGAGTCAAAAGAATTAAATAAATATAGAAAAAAGGGAACATTTCCCACTACCTACAAGGGGGGGAAATTTTGGGGGATATGGCTGATGCCAGGTATTTTTCTACACTAAGGCTTTACTTATAGTAGACAGTTTTGTCAACGAAAGTCAACTTTGGTTGACAAAACAGTGGAGATGTACACACTGCAGTGCTCCTACTGCCAATGTAACTACCCTGCTATGCCAATATAATAAAACGACAAGCACCATAGAGCTTTTAGCGACACAGTTAGAGCGACATTGAGTCAGTGTAGACACCTCACTTGGTTATGTCCAGGAGGTGTCCCACAATGCCCATCATGACTGCTGTAGTCAGCAGTTTGAACTTTGTGGCCCTGAAGGTACACAGGCAGGGTCAGCTCTAGGTTTTTTGCTGCCCCAAGCAAAACAAACAAAAAACCACAAACAAACAACCCTCAGAGTGTAACTGCCGAAGCAAAAAAATAAAAAACACAACCCAGAATGCCACCCCTGGAATTGTGCCACCACAACCACCCGGAACGCCACCCCAGGAATTCTGCCACACCAAACCCATGCTTGGTTTGCTGGTGCCTAGAGCCGGCCCTGTACACAGGGATACACCCCTGTGGAACTCTGTGCCTCAAAGCAGCCCTGGAATCCCCATATTCACCCTTGTCATATAATTATGATATGTTTTGTATAAAGTATGCCTTGTGAGGAATCATTTTGAAAGTCTTGATCTGTTGAACATTAACATTCTGTTGGCTTGGGTAGTGAGTTGAGACTCACTGATGCACCACCTCCTGCTGGTCATCTTGGGAATTAGCTCAACTCCAGCTTCAGAGGCCCTCTGCTGGCCAGTGGCTCACCTACCTCAGGCCCCAGTGTCTCCCCCAGACCCTGGTGCCCTTTACCTCAGGATTCTGCCCCAGCAGTACCCCCACACTCTGAGTCTCCCCTCTCAGGGGAACCCCCAACCCTCTAAACCTACTTTGCTTCAGTGGCTACTGCCAGTCATCATCTAGCCCCCACTCACTGGGGCAGACTGCAGTCTAATGGCCACTCATCATTGACAAGGGGTTCCAAGCAGCTGCCTCTGCCTATTCCCAGGCTGTATCTCTACAGCCCCAGTACCTCTGTAGGCCTTCTACAAGATCTGCAGCCTAGGGTTTTACCAGGCTGGAGCTCCCCAGCTCCCTTGCCCTATTCCTCAGCACTGCTCCACTTCAAGTACCTTGCTCCCAGACAGCTAGCCCTTCCCACTCCAGGACTAGAGTAAGACTCCTTCAGCTCCTGGCCCCAACCCTCTTATAAGGGCCAGCTGGGCCCTGATTGAGCTGGCCACAGCTGTGGCTGCTTCCTCAATCAGCCTAGCTTGGCTGCTTTTAACCCATTCTCCAGGAGTGGGGCAATTGCCCCACTACAACTTCTATGTGCTATCATTGTATGTGAAGTTATGAAGTTTTGCTGTGTATCTGTTATTGAAATATGTTGTGAGGTTGGGAGCTCCCACAACCAGTCTTTCAGGTACAACAATGGAGGAGCCAGATGTGCTGATGGCCCATTAAAGAGAATACACTATCCCAGGAACTGTATACAATGGAGACTTCTCAGGGAGAGCATGTATACATGGAAGCTGCTTGACCAATAGGGGTAGACCCCATGTCACGGGCAAAGAGCTTGCCAGCAAGCTGGAAAAAAGTATAAAAGAGGGGAAGTGACATCATCACTTGGTTTCACTCCCCCATAACCCAATCCCAAAATCTAGAGGACAAAGACTTTGAACTGAGGAGGGTGGCCCTGGGTTGGAGGAGAGTTCCAGCCTGTGTACTGAAGATCTATGAGTTGTTCGTACCATCTATCTGGGTGAGACACTGCTTGAGTCAAATCCTGTTTAGTTTATAGAACTCAGATTGTGAATTTACTTTTATTTCTTAGGTAACCAACTTTGATCTCTATGCTCACTACTTATAATCACTTAAAATCTATCTTTCTGTAGTTAATAAGTCTGTTTTATATTTTACCTAAAACTGTGTGTTTTGGTTGAAGTGCTTTGAAAATCTCAGTTCAGGTTCCAAAGGCTTAGTGTGTAAGCTTTCCACTTTGAGGGAGGGATGGACTCGGTAATAAACTTACACTGGTCAGGCATCTGACCAGAGCAAGATGGTATATTCCAGGGGTGCAAGGCTGGGGAGCTGGAGGGAATTGGCTGGAGCCTCTCTATTGTTGGTTCATGAGTGGCTGGCAACCCTTGCCCAAGAATACAGAGATTATTTTTTTTAGTAATGAACATATGATTTGCAAATCAAATACAAACCTGGGTGAGATTTGGTGGTTGCAAACTGTCATGCATTCACAGAGTGTGCTATGCCTCTGACCATTATGCAGTCCCTCTGAGAGCATACCCCTAAAGAGACCGGCCGTATGCAATGTTTCCCCTAATTTTTTCCACCCATGTGCGGAATAAATTTTGTTATGCGCACTAAAGTATGTGCGGATGTGCGCCACCAGTAGAAATCAAAAACCTAGATATAATTTTGTTTTTAAGTTACTAATAGGAATAATTACTCCAGCCAGGACAGGTTAGGCATTTTAGAACTCACTACTCAGAGAATTAAATTTAAGTGTAAGAGAGAAATAAAAATGATGAAATACATTGACCAGTCAAAAAATCAAAATAACACACTTTGAAATAATAATAAAATTACAGAGAATATATGTGCATTGCAGGAAGCACTAAGAAGTAACAACAACAGTGTTGGGAGGTATGTGACACAGAGACTGTGTGTGTGTGTGTGACAGACAAACAGACAGAGATTGTGTGTGCTGCCTGCTGGGGAAGTTTCTGAGAGACCGTGCGCTCTCTCTTTAAGGCACTCACTCACCTGAAGGCTTGTTCAGACCTCAGAGCTGCTGTGAGTCCTAAGCCCTGTCCCCTCTACCCTGCTCTGTGGAGATGAGGTACAGGGGCTGGGCTGGGGGATGGAGAGGGGGACACCCTGACATCAGCATCCTCCTTCCGCCCATCCCCTGCTCTGCACAGGCAGCAGGAGGGTCCCGGGAGCAGCTGCAGGAGCAACCTGGCTGCAAAGCAGTGGGGGAGGGGCACCTGAACACATGCTGCTGGCTGAATGTGTGTAGCTCTGTTAATCAACTGCGTGGCACTTAAATCTCTCCTGGGCAGCTGCCCAGGCATGCAGCTTACAGGGAACACAGGCCCTATGCCTCTACTTTTTGCCAGGGAGAATCCCATGGCTTCATAACTCTGAGACTGGGTCTTTGGCTTCAGCATCTCTGTTCTCACAGTGGTGCCTCCAGTGCTCCAAATGAGTTCAGACCTGTGTCGGAGACTTACCTTCTTCGGAGCCACATGACCAGCAGATGTTTGCAGTGACCCAGGACAGCCTTTTCAAAACAATCCAGCATTTATTAGTCAACTGGAATACAGTACATAAGGATCCCTACGTTAGCATGGAAAAGCAAAGTTTGTATACATGTCCCTGTTGGCAGCATTATCTGTCTCTGTAATCCTAAGAGTCCAGGATTCCATCTATCCCTGCATTGGGCTGCAGTCTACTGAATCCCGGCTGCTCTTTGTTTCATGTTGCTGTTTTCACATATTTTATCTCCCTTTGCTGGCAGTTTTTAAAGTTAATGAGACAAGGTGGGTGAGGTAATATCTTTTATTGGACCAACATCTGTTGGTGAGACAGAGAAGCTTTCAAGCTTACATTGACCTCTTCTTCAGGTCTGGGAAACTTACTCAGAGTATCACAGCTAAATGCAAGATGGAACAGCATTTCTCAAATGTGGCTGCATGTGGCCACCAGGGGCTTTTCTTGTGGCCACAGCCTCCTGGGCAGTGATGGGGTTGCATGGGGCAAAGCAGCAGCCCCTCCCCTGGGGCCATCAGCAGGGGCTGGTCCATGTTCCCTTCAGAAGCCACAAACACTGTAGGAGCCTGCGGCCAGCATGAGTTCACCATCTTCCTGGGGATGATGGGGCTTGGGCTTCAGCCCTGGAGTGGCGGGCGGCAGGCAGCAGGCTCAGGTCGTGTGGCGGCAGGCTGCATCCCCCACCCGCAGGGCTTTGGGTCCAGCTCTGGGCTCATCCCCCACATGTCGCCCCGGCCCCCGCTGCCTCTTCCAGTCCCCAGCCATGCAGCAGGACTCCAGGCTCCTGTCCTGGGCTCACCCCCTCATCGTCTCTGACCTCGTTGCCTCCCATCTCCCTACCCACTCCCCATCCAGGGCTTAATTTGTTCTCCAACTTGCCAGGGCTGAGTACGTCTGCTGTGAAAAGTGATATAGTTAATATCATTCACAGCCTCCCAGCTAGCTAGCAAGTCTGCTGTGAAAAATGATATGAACAAATATACAAATGTCACTTTTCACAGTAGCAGATTTACTAGCTAGCAAGTCTAAAAAAAAAAAAAAATAGCAAAACATGCAAAGCACCTTGTTTGTGTTTCTACTCTGTTTAGAGCCAGTAAAGAAGAGAGACAACTAAATTATTTTTAATTATTGAGTCTGAAAAAAAAAAAACCTACATAAATAAATTACAATGATTTGGACACGTATATGTGCATTTCCCCCCCTCCCCCAAAGTTAATTAAGTATTTTAGGGAAAATTGTTAGAGTGGCCACCAGCAAGAGTTGAGGCCACCCAAAAATTTGTTGTGAGAACCTCTAGCATAAGTAGTTAATATATGTCAAGAGACCATTAGCTGTGACACTCTGAGTAAGTTTCCCAGACCTGAAGAACAGGTCAGTGTAAGCTTGAAAACGTGTCTGTCTCATCAACAGAAGTTGGTCCAATAAAAAGTATTACCTCACCCACTTTGTCTCCCTAATTTCCTCGGACCCACATGACAACAACAATATTGCATACATCTTTAAAATTTAATATCCAGTCATTTATCTTCCATTCTATCTCCAAGTATCTACACACATACACCTCTGTCCCGATATAACGCTGTCCTCGGGAGCCAAAAAATCTTATCGCGTTATAGGTGAAACCGCATTATATCGAACTTGCTTTGATCCGCCAGAGTGCGCAGCCCCGCCCCCCTGGAGCGCTGCTTTACCGCGTTATATCTGAATTCATGTTATATCAGGTCGCATTATATTGGGGTAGAGGTGTATGTTGACAGTTCATGCCAAATGATATGCCTGCTGCCTATATGACTCTTACCCAGTCCCCTGTCTCAGGAAAGAAACGAACCCCTTCAATCCCAGCAGCTAACAATTCCAAAGTGAGTGGGGAAACTGTGTTATGTATATTTTGTATACAAATAATACAGAAATTTCTCACATCCTCCACACAGACCCACTTTCTAGAGCATTTGACAAACATGCAGTGGAGCAAAGTCCAGAGCTACACATTGCACACGCCAATTTGATTTCAAAAACCCTGTGCAGTCCCAGACAAAATGTAGACTGTGATTGCCAGAGCAACAGCTCAGGATGAGAAACTTGCAGTAAGTGATTAAGGATATTAGCACAGGGAGGCCAGGACAGCATGTTCCCAGTCCCTAATACAAATTTAGAAGGGAGCTCTCAGTCCTAGATAGGGTTTTGTTTAAAGATACCTGAATGGTGATGCCTAAGGTGTTACTGAAAAATATTTTTAAAAGGATACATGAAGGTCATTTAGGGACTGAAAAATCTAAGAGGAGGGCAAGACACTGTTAATTTGAAAGACAAAAGTGTCACCTTGAAGAAGCTGTCATTGCTTGCTGCATAGGCCAAAAATACAGGCCAAGTCAGGCAAAGAGCCTATGTTGGTGGCTTCCCGGAGCAAAGTAGGCATAAATTGTTTACACTGACTGTAAAAAACCATGTACTTGTCCTAGACTAGTATTCTCACTTCCCTGAGAAAGCTTTACTAGATAGCTTTACGTCAAGTCTAGCTTTGCTAGACATGGTATACCTGACATAGTAATGTCTGACAAAGGGCCACAGTGTAGTAGGCATGAGTTTAAACCCTAATTTTACTGTGAGTTGCTTAGAGATTTAATTACTGGTCCCCACTATCCCTAATCCAATGGGTTGAGTGAATGCTCTAACCAATGGTCTGTAGGATATATGGGGACAAACCCCATCTATTTTACCAATGGGGCCTAATCCAGTAGGCATGCTCAGAGCACACCTACCTGACCAGGCCCTGCAGGCAAGATAGGTGGAGGACTATCTAGTTTGAGAAGCTCACTAAGTGTTAGGTGTGAGCTACAGGACAAATAGCTCCTTGGCATCAGGATTTAAGTCATTTAAGGCATGCCCACTGGAGGAAATATAGGCACCAGGATGGGGAAGCAAGATTACTGTAGTGATCTGACAGAGATAACTCCTCCAATATGGGCCCATTCATTATTTGGCTTCTTTTATTTTTTTGTGTTTGTGTTTGTTATACTGAAAATAATAATTTGTGCTTCACATATGTATATAACTGGCAGGTTATTAAAGTTCTTTGCATTCCCAAGACCAGGTGCAAGTGAAAATTTCTGAAAAATAAGAGACCTTGACAATGATCTTCTGATTCTGAAGTAAAGTATTCACTGTTTTAACAAGTTTTGTGCTTTTGGTTTTGCTGCTACTTGGAGCTCATCAAATTCATGTTATTTGGAACATCAGTTTTTGGCCTATCTGGTTTAGCCAGCAAAGTCAGATTTTTGACATAGCCAGTGAACTTTCCTGATCATACTTATCATACTACAGCATTTTAACAGTGTGCAAACAGTGATGCCCTGACTGAAAAGTTTTGCAATTCTATAGCACACCAATCATTTAGGAAAAATTTAATAAAAGCAAGCAATGTGTGAAAGAAAAATGTGAAACTGTAAATAGAGTTGTGCAAATAAATGTTTTGGTTTGTTGGCAGCAGTGAAAAATTGAAAAAAATTGTTTCAGGTCGACCTGAAATGAAAATTTTTTGGTGAACTGAAAAGTAAAAGAAAAATTTGTTTGGGGCTGAAATAAATGTTTCATTTGACCCAAAATAAAACATTTTGTTTCTATTTTGAACTTAAAACATTTTTACAAATAAAATGGAAGGAAATTTTGAAATAAAAAGTCATTTTGAAAATGTCAAAACACAACATTTCTATTTTGTCAGAATTTTCTTTTTGTTTGGCTTTCTTTTTTTCCAGATGAAACAATTAGGCAAATTCTGCACAAATTTAGTGAAATATTAATCTGCATTTTTCACAAAAAAACTTACAATTATTCTTGAAACACAAGTTTCTATGGAATCATTCAGACCAGATTCAGTATCTGAGGATTGTAGCAGTTAGTGTCATCCCTCTTTATTGCAGTGTGTAAAGTTCACAGCGTAGTGATCAGGAGACAAATGGACAAAACTGCCTATTCTTTTTTCTCATTTGCATTCTCTTCTCATTCTTTCAAAACTGCCTATTCTCTTTGCTTCCTGTAGAGTAAGATAATTGTTGGACCTTATCTAAATAAAGTGCTACATTGGTTCATTATGTATTTTGCTAAACATATCTGGATTCCTGTAAGTTCCAAATGCAGAAGTAATCACTGGAATTCATGAGTGATGACTTTCTTGTAGAGAGATATGGTTAATTTTAATACTTCGGATTGCTTACTAAGATAGTAAGGTACAAGGTTCAGTACTGGAGAGCAATGGACAGCCAGGGCAGATCCCAGAGCACCCAGAGTTATATGGTCCTAGCAAGATACCCTGCTCAATAAAGCAGATGCTGTATTCTGCGCAAGCTTCAGTCTCCAAATGGTTTTAAGGCATAGCCCCATGTAGCGCACATTGCAATAGTCTAATCTTAGCACTACAAAAGATGAACAACAGTGGCAAGATCTACTTCTGAAAAGAAAAGGTTGCAACCTTTTTAACCTATTTAAATAAAGTAGCAATAATTTAACTGAATCCTATATCAGCTCTTCTGTTGTTTTGCCCAGGATTGATGTCAGGGTAATTGTCCTATAGATACTTATAGTAATAGGGTAGCTGGCCCCTTAAATGAGACTGAGCCCGGTTCTCCTGTTCCAGTCCAGGTTTGTCCTAATTTGGTGTACTGAGGAGGGCAGAGCTGCCCCTGGTAGCAGGGCCGGCTCCAGCATTTCTGCCGCCCCAAGCAAAAAAAATTAAAAAAATAAAAAAAAAGCCGCGATCGGCGGTGGCAATTGGGGGGGGAAAGCCGCGATCGGCGGCAGCAGTTCAGCGGCAGGTCCTTCGTTCCTAGAGGGAGTGAGGGACCTGCCGCCCCCGAATTGCCGCTCCTCTCCCTTGGCCGCCCCAAGCACCTGCTTGTTAAGCTGGTGCCTGGAGCCGGCCCTGCCTGGGAGTTCTAAATGAGAGTTCAGACAGCTGAGAGGGAGGAGTCCAGAACTGGAGCTCTGAAGTGGGGAGCAGTTAGAATTCCCTAGAGAGCAATGGAGCCTGAGCAGGCAGGTGAAAGCTGAAGGCAGGAAGGTCACCTACAAATTTCTCCAGGCCAGAGAGAGGGCTGGGGAGGACTGAAGGCTGGGAGCAGCAGAGGTAGATACCTGCTGGTTCTTTGAGCTGGAGGGCCAGAGAGGACTGAAGGCTGGGGAATAATGAAGGGGTAAGCCTAGCGGTGTCTCTGGGCAAGAACTGGAACAATATCTGGGAAGGAAATAGGGCAGAGAAGCACCCTAGGTAGAAGGGCTGGGATGAGGCACAGTGAAAGACCCCAGAGCCACACTTGAGAGCTGAGGTATGTATGGTGAGACACCCCAGAGCCATATTTGGTGTTGGACTGTTGAGACTAATATACTGTTTGCACTGCACTGGGAGAATTCTGCTTTATGGTAGTGGGACTTTTGGTAATAAATTAACCCCACAAAAGGGCTATTTATGTACTCCAAATGCTGTACAGTATTGAGTTTATCTGATGAACCAAGAGGGAAACTGATGCAAGGAGCATTTGCAGGGCTGTCCTGAGACCACCAGGGGACACATGGGAGACAGCCTCAGGGTTTACACATCATCACACTTGCCCTTTTTGAACATTGGCACAACAATAGCTTTGTTATTATTAGGGTGACCAGACAGCAAGTGTGAAAAATCAGGAGAGGGGATGGGGGGTAATAGGAGCCTATATAAGAAAAAGACCCCAAAATCGGGACTGTTCCTATAAAATCAGGACATCTGGTCACCCTAGTTATTAACCTTATTACCATAGGCCCAGAACTCAGCTGTGTTGGCTCATTTTAAGATTCTCTTTGTTTGATTTAAAACCATCTGCAGTCACTCCTATTGGTCTTTTTAGAAACTTGCCTTTATTTCATTAGTTGTTCTTTGAACCAGACATCCTTCCCCCTACTTCATTCCTTTTGGCCTTATAAGTCATTACTTTCAAGGCTCTTCTCCATGCTCGGTGGTGGCGTGTGTATTGGGGGGTCTCGTCTCCCCCCCGTCCCTCTCCTCCCTACTGGGTGACGGAGGAGGGGGTTGTGTGGAGGAGGAGGGCAGCTCTTCTCTCCCCACCCCCCACTGGGTAATGGAGATGGGGGGGTGCGGTGGAGGGCAGCTCTTCCCCTCCGCCCCGCCTCTATAGTGGGTGACGGAGGCGGTGTGGAGGGGCAGCTCTTTTCTCCCTACCCCTGCTGGGTAATAGAGATCGGGTGGGGGCGCTTCTCCCCCCGGCCCATCTCCTGCCTGCTGAGGGGCTGAAGTGCCTCTGCTCAGGCCCACCGCCCCACCCTTGAGCTTTTGTGGGCATCTCCACGTGACACTCGCGCAACGATGAAGCAGGCAGAGTTCATTGGCCGCTCCCGCGTTCAGAACCAAGTTGTGATTGGTCGCACTTTCTCCTAGAAGGGGGGACACAGCCAATCAGGAGGGCCTCGGGATGCTAGATCCGGCTTGCGCCGTCAGTGCTCTTGCCTTAGAAGCAGAAGTTTGCGCAGGCCCCGTGGCGGGACCGCGCGCGCGGGGGGGCGGGGACTGGAGGAGGAGGAGGAGGGTGCGGGGGTGCGCGCGGCGGCGGGGCAGCCGGGCTCGGCTGAGTCAGGACGGTCACAGGAGGCAGCGGGGAGGGTGACCGACGGGCCGGAGCTGCAGCTGCGTAGAGGGAAGGAGCAACGGCCGGGCTGGGCGGGTTTCTAGGGTCGGGTAGAGGCTAAACCCCCTCCCCGCCTCAGGCCGCCCCCGCCGGCATAGCCCCCCCCGTGGGGAGTCACCCCTCACCCTCCCCTCGGGGAGAGACCCCCCTCTCCCGGGAGAGACCCCCCCGCAGCACCCGGCTCCCGGCATGGCTCTGCTCCAGCGCCTGGCCCGGCTCGCTGCCTACCTGCAGGACCCGCAGAAAGTGGCCGACTTCCAGCGTCTCTGCGGGGTGGAGGGGCCTCCGGGCTTGGCGGCCTCCCCGCCCCTCGCTGAGGAGAGCGGGGCGCCGGGGCCGTTAGCCAACGGCAGCTGCCCCGCCATGAACGGCGGAGGGGAAGGCGATGGGTGGCCCTGGCTCAGAGCCGCCGCTGGCGGGGAGAAGCGGCCCCCGAAGGGGCTGGGGAACGGGGCGATCCCCGAGGGAGCCGGCGGGGAGGGACCCCCGCAGCAGACCTGGGGGAGGAGGCAGCCGCGCCGCAACTCCCTGACCGGGGAAGCCGCCTGCCAGGAGATCGCCATCCGCAACTCCTTCCTCTATTATCTGTTCAACCTGGGCACGGAGCTGGGCAACGAGCTCTTCTACATCCTCTTCTTCCCCTTCTGCATCTGGAACCTGGACGCCTGGATGGGCAGGAGGCTCATCATCGTCTGGGTCTGGGTTATGTACCTGGGCCAGTGCACCAAGGATGTGATCCGCTGGCCACGGCCTGCCTCCCCTCCCGTGGTGAAGCTGGAGGTCTTCTACAACTCCGAGTACAGCATGCCCTCCACCCACGCCATGTCGGGCACTGCCATCCCTCTGGCCCTCGTCCTGCTCAGCTACGGCAGGTGGCAGGTAATGCCCGCCCTTCTTTTTCATAGCAAGATATGCGCTTCACTGCCTTACTGGGAGAGGTGAACTGGTTTGGATAAAATACAAAACCTGTTCTCCCCTCCCCCCCCCCTCCCAATCTATTCCTAAAAATGAATGTGAACTTAACTTCTTGTTTGGTCATCCAGGTAAGGTCAGGAAAGAGACTGCTGGTATTTCCAGCTTATATTTGAATCCTAACTATGTTCACAGTAAAAAGAACAGGAGTACTTGTGTTCTTTTTGCGGATACAGACTAACACGGCTGCTACTCTGAAACCTGTCATTATGTTCACAGTGTGCTCTAAATCTCTGTCTGCACCCTGTTCTTATGAGACTTTTGTAGCCTCAAGTGGTTTGAGGAAACTTTGTACAAGCATCTGATCTTTTGGCAGGCCGATTGGTTTAATTGACTGACTGACAGAGCACCAGGAACTTTAGAGTTCAATGATAATCTTACTTTTGCTTCTGATTTACTACTTGGCCTTGGCATCTCCTTGAACTCAGTTTTAGTTTAATAATCTCTTATCTGGGTGTTGAAGATGTAAATAATCCTCAAAGTGCTGCACAACTATAGAAGTACTAATTTTTATCAGGAACTGACTTCTGAACCTTTTCAGGCTTGCCCTTCTCTCATCTAAATCTTAATCTCAGGTATATTGCATCTTAAATCAACAAGGTCAATTTAAATGATAAATTGTACTCTATGGATAATTAGATCATGTCATGTTTTCAGTTGCGGTAGGTATTGCTGAAATGTTTGCTATTGAACATATTGCTAGAAAATTTTCTACGAGTACATGATCCTCGAGTTCTCTCGCACCACTTGCAGGGGCAGGTGAGCAACAAGAGTTTTTGGTGGTTTTTTTGGTCATTCCTTCATAGCAAGTGTTATAGACGGCCGTTTCAATGCACTGCATATTAAGTAACAGCAATGTATTTGGAGGATACAGATCTCCTATATCCAGTTTATGTAAAAGGGGTTGATTTCTACTTGCAACATGTTTAGCATTTTCAGACTGTCTGCTGCCTGTACTGCTTTTCATATAACTGTATAACTTTTAAGAAGTGCAGCAAATTGCTATGAGATACTTTCAGTTTAGTGACTAAAGAACCCTTATCTTTTCAGTCAATGCTGTTAATGATCACTGGCTGTTTATTGTCATAGCATGATGCTTGTGTTTTTTATCTCAGTCTGTGAAATGGGTATTCTGAAAGGAGAGAGGTGGTTGAAGGTTCAGAAATGTGCAAGTATGGGGTTTAAATAAAGATTGAGATTCAAAGTGCAGTAACTAACCTTGGTAAAAGTCAGTCCACTCCCAAAAAGTGTAGTTATTTTGGATACCTACACTTTTTTTAGCCAAAGGCCAAGTGCCTTCCACTACACACCAAGTCCCCACCCACTTGATGCGCACAGGGATCTGATAGATCAAGGTGTTACGGTTTACTTTATGAAATATATATATTCAGTTATTAGTCACTGTTTGTTTATAGTTTCACTATAAAGAGTGACTCATAAAATGGACCTTATTCAACAACATGTGTATTCAGTGACAGTTACTTACTTTAGTGACAGAAAAATGTTTTATTGCCTTTTACCCCATTAGCACTGGCGAGCTGACAGTCTGAGAATGATCTGAGTTATATTACTTTCTATATATCCCTAACAGAATAACTTACTAATGCCAGAGAGACAATGTGGGTGAGGTAATATATTTTATTGGACCAACGTCTGTTGGTGGGAGAGAAAAGCTTTTGAACCACACAGAGTTCTTTTTAGGTCTGGGAAAGGTACGCTGAGCATCACAGCTAAATGCAAGGTGGGACCAACAAGACTACAATTACATCGCATATGTTACTAATGCTAGTCAATTATATCCATGTAAACCCTATGAAGGCAATACTGGTAGTGATGTATGGGAAGCAGAGCTTAGCTTGATTGTCAGAGTGACTTTGCAGCACTGGCAATCAGAGAAATAATATTTTTACTGGTAAACTAACTACATTTGTTATGAAAATTCAAGTGATGACAAATATGGGAATGCTTTGGTGTAGTTTGTTGTCACTATTCAGAGAAGAACCGCGCTTAACCTTTTCAGTAAACCAGCATCTTTTAAATGGATTGCTCTGCCATCTCTTGATTCTATGAAAAACTTAATTTCATATGAAATTATTTGCTTGAATAGTAGAGCACACTGAAACTAAAGTTTATTCAGATAGTATCTGTCATCTGAAGAAGTCTGAACAATCAGACTAGGATGCTTCAGAAACTTTACAGAAAATTGATGCTGTGAATAAATGTGCTGGACTTCACAAAAGTTTGGGCAGTAACATTTAAGTAGTTTCATTGACAGTTTTAAATATTTTTTATTTTTGTTGGGGAGAGGAGTTTGATTTATGTGGATCTCTGTGATTGGGCCTAGCTATTGAGAATCTTCAGAACCTCAGTTTTGACTCTTAGTGCTTATTGTCTTATACTAGGCCTTTTATTGCAGCTTGACATCTAACCAAGGAGGATGGCAATGTTTTCTCCTTTTGAAGCCTATTTGTGCTGCTCATGAGTGCTGGCTATAAGGATTTGCTATGAAGCAGTTTAGAAGTTCTCTCTCTACTGTACAATTGGGTGTATTGCATTCATAATAATTCCAGACTCTGCTAAAAGTTTGAACTCATGTCTCTTGTATAGTAATGAAGTGCTCTGTTGATGGATTTTGTTACATTATGTATTATGAACTAAACTTTTTTAATAAAATGAATTTTTAGCACTAACTTCCCGAGCTAATATTTCCAAAGGAATATTTAAAATTAGATTAAGTGACATGAAACCATTAAACTAAGTCTCTCCTGAAAACCCATATTATTTGCAGTGGTGATGTAGCTGGTTGGTCCCAGGATTTCAGAGGCACAGAGTGAGTGAGGTAATATAAGTTGGTCCAATATAAGATATTACCTTACTCATCTTGCCTTTGAGAAACCCTACTTGTTTTAAAAAACCTTGCAAAATATTCTCGCTAAGGGTCAGATCCTGCTTCCATTGAGGACAATGACAAAACTCCTTTTGACTTCAGTTGTGCTGGATTGGGCAAAATGAGTGTATATTGTACGGAACAACTCGGCAGAGATGCCTTTTATTCTTCAGTAGAAGAAAGTTAATAGTTTTTAAAATATTTTTGAAGTACTACTTTTTTGTAAAGATAATTTTTATGCCAATACATAAAACTAGCAGCTAGAAGAGTACCTTCCACCAGGTTCAGTTCTTTTGCATTCATAAAATGCTGACAGGGCTTTGGAGCTGTGCTCCAGCTCTGCTCCAGCTCCAGGCAAAAATCTGCAGCTCCACTGCTCCGGAGCTGCTCCGCGCTCGAGCTCAGGGCTCCGCTCCAAAGCCCTGGTTCTTAATGGAATTTTGTTCATTACTTTTCTCTTTAACAAATAAGCAGAGCTTGGTAAATTCTTTGTGAATAAAAGGGTCTAAGCCATTAACTTCTACAGAGTTGAAGCTTTAATTTAAAAAGAAAATTCCTGTTATCGTAATAGCCATAAGAAACGTTCTAAATGTGAATAAAATATAAACTGATGCACTATTGTCTGTCCTTGGATTCAGGAAGGCAACTCTAATACCTCTGCTACTCCACATAGTTTACCCATAAAGTAAAAGTGGGACATAAATAAAACACTGGTTCTCTTTACTACTCTGGAAATAGTGGATTGACAGGAATCAGGCAGTTTCCGTTCAGTTACCGCTTGGGAGAGTTTTGAACAACAGGGGACCTCATTAGTAGTAGTCCCCATCTTTTGTGTCTAATAGCTGAAAGGTGGTTCTCTATGAGCTGAGGAGTGAAAACATTTCTATTTTGGTATGTTATTGCCAGGACTCAAAGATCTCTACCTAGAGCGTGACATATGGAGCCCTAATCTATAGTCTGCAAATATCCCGTATTTTACCGTATTCTTTTGCACAACCAGAGAGACCTTGAAGGATTCTTGTTTCCAAAAGAACAGTATTGATCTTTTAGCAGCAAGAAAAAAAATTGTTTTGATAATGCTTCATTATAGTTAACGGTTTTGTCCTCTTATAATATATGACTTTTTAATTGTTACTTATTTTGACACTATATAGGAACTTGACTAATGAGCTCTCTATTTCAGTTATTCAGGATTATGTTGACAAAATCCCTCCATTTTATTATTAAATTGTTTACTAAGGTGGAAAACCCCACAAACTTTATAATTTTACTTGGTGACTGAAATACAAAGCAGATGCAATCTATCCATGGAAATTTAGAAACACTATTGTGGATATTAATACAATAGATGGTGAAAATTGTAAAGAAAACTGATTAACTGGAAATAAGGGTGCCATGGATGATATTTAAAAACAAACAAACAAACAAAAAGGTGTATTCCCTAGTTCATATCCAGATCTACCTTCATACACCTTTTTCTAAATATATGATTTTACCACAGTAAAGAAAATACAGGCACTCTCTAATCTTCAATCAGTCTTCAATATTTTAAATATTATAAAGTGACAGGGGGGTAAGAGGTAAAAGCACTGTATGATGTAAACAGTTAACTGACATTTGATAAAAATTTCATGAACTTTAGAGAGTGCTTGAAAACAAGTACTTGTTAACCTGATTTTTAGAAAATATTTTATATTAGAATGAGTTTGATCTGTACATAAACTTTCAAAGCTGGGCATTTTCATGTGTCACATTTCAGATTTATCAGACCCTGCACAGCTCAGGAAGGCTGCTGCAAAGGTGATTTTTAGCTACCTTAGTGCCAGATTGGGGAAGCACAAGTACAATTCTTACTGTAAACTAGAGCAGTCTGTGGATTTTGCTAAATTATGCTGGTGGCCAATAGTCCTAAAGGGTTGTTTCAGGAAAGAGTAATTGTGGTGCCTATGGAAGACTGGGTCATTCCCTCTGCTCTGGTAGCCAGGAGTGCGTGGTGTAAGAGATTTTGTAGCTTCTCTAGACCACCTCAGAACATCTCTGCCTATGGAGAAGGAATCTTCCAGTGGCTGGGTAAAGCCAAAGCTGCTCTACAGTAATGACAGGATCTAGCCATGAAAAACTTTAGCTATTACTCACTTGGGTTTGAGTCACTGTAATGACTCACTTAAATGTGTGATGTCTTATCTAGTTACACTTAGTATTGAGAGGAACAATTCACTTAACATGAAGAAAATATAATTGTGTGAATATTAAATTGATTAGTTCTCAGTTAATTTTGTTCAGGCTATTTGCATAATATACCATCCTTCCTAGTACCTGTAAACATTAGGCAGGTTTGAATTAGTGTATGTATAAATTGACAATCCTGACTCCTTTATACATATGGTTAGATAACAAGCTCTTCAGCTGTTTAATATAAAAATGTAAACTACATGAAGCTAAGGTTGTTCATTGAGATTTCTGAAAGCTGTTCTAGTTTGTTTTGGCTGTTCAGTGAGATTTTGGAATGAAGCAAATAGATTTGGATTGTTAAAATATGTGATGGCTGAACAGTCATATCTGTTTAATAATTCTGTGTTGATTTTCCCTTGCCCGGAAAACCAATATTTATTGTCATCTTTATTCATTATGCTGAAGACCTTTAATGTAAGCTAAATAGGGTGGTTGCTTTTTGGTGGTGGTGTTTTTTTTTTTTTTTTGGGGGGGGGGGGGGCGCAAGTCAGTGTCTTTCCGTGGACTTTAATGTGAATCAAATTGTGTCACATTTTAGCTTGGTATCTGGTGAGAAATGTGAGGAGGGAGAACAAGATTTACAATAATAAGATAATATGGATGTCTTGGTTAGTGCATATGTATTGATGACTTAATAAAAGCTTAATTTAAAAAAAAAAGATATTGATACTAGCCAGAAAAGGTCAGGAAGAAAGTTCCGTGTGTAAAATTCTGCATAGAATTTGCATGAAGATGAGGAGGAAAAGGAAATAGGAGGGTGCTTAAACGTGTAGATGGCATATATACTGTACCTGAGTTATCTTGATATATAGGAATTCAGGCATGTAACTCCCTGTGCTTTCATTTGGAATTCAACCCCCCCAAACAGTGCTGTTAGCAAATATTGCAGTACTTTGCTTATAAATTGTGTAAATGTTTTTGTGTACAATCATTCTTTGGATAGACTGTGTAGCAGCTAGTGTGAAAATTTAAATTGTACAATAACAGACAGGCTGCTGGCAATTGCCTTATTTAGTTTCTGCTCATTAGCAAATAAGGAAACAAAACTATGCTTATCTTACTCATCAAAGTTATTGGCTTAACTTTTTGTTCTTGCTCTTATACAGCCTGTATTTAAAAGACATAGATTAATAAAATGGACAATTGGGAATCTTTGGTAAGCTTAAAACAAATTTTAATTGCTTTTCCCAAAGCTAGCAGTACCCTTGCTTTTCTGCAAAACATAATAATGTGTAATAACCTATGGGATGTTTTCATCCCAGTTGAATCAAGGCACATTACTAGTATTAATCTTTCTATATCTGCCTATGTCTGAAGAAGAGCTAAACTAAAACTTTAATCGTGACAGCCTCTGCATGAACAGTACATTTTGAAATATGGCTGATTCTCCATCTATCTGTAGAAAACTTTGGCCAGGTCTGAGTTTAGGCCTGGATAATTTTATTTGGTAAAATTAAGTTTAGGATTAATAAGGAATACTGAAATCAGAGCTGCTTTAGGTGAAAGAGCACTGAAGTAGGCCATGCTCTCACCTTGTGCTTGGCCCCATTTTTGAGTCTCTTTTGGAAAAGAGTAAAAGGGTAATGGACTACACACTGCTAATTATATTTAGCAAAGTGAGAATGGGCCATATTCTGCTAGAAGTCTGTTGCCAGCTCCTTCTCACATGTTCTGCTTACGAAGAGGACATCTATTTGTGGTCACCAATGGATGATGGAAGAAAATGTCCACCTGAGACTGGACTCTTCTACTATGACCTCAGATTGAGATACCGAATTACTACCACATTGAGCTATAGCCAACATGCTGAAACCCTAATTGTAGAAAGGTGGTCCCCAAGGCAGAGCAAGAGGACACAGAATCCTACAAGACTAGCCATGCAGAAGGAAAGTACGGGGGACTCTCTCTTGCATCACCAACGACACCTGAAGTTGTGTCCTGCTTTCTTTCCTGGACTTGTCATCCAGAGAAGTAATTTAAAGACTGCTCATCAGCTAAGCCAAGCCTGAAGTCACAACTGAGAGAGAGAAGAGCCCAACCATCACCCTGCATGCAAAAGGAGCTCAAATTTTTTGCAACATCAGAACTAGTTCTCACCTAAAAGACTGATCATGTTAGTTAGAGACTCTAAGAAAAAGACATGCGTGCATTTGTATAGAATTCAGAGATGTCTGAATTCTCTTGACATTCTATTTGTGTGTGTCTCTAACTTTTTCCCTAGGTAGACGCTAAAAATTAGTAAGAAATTATATTGGTTAAAAGTGTTATTTCAAAGCTGTTAAGTGCTTGATTTTAAGAATAATTTCTGCATCTGTATAAAAGTGTTAGGAAGATGCAGACAACGTATTTTAATGTGGGAAGGTGAATAAACTAAGTAAATAAAATCTAACGTGGGTCGTATGTTCTCAGAAACTTAAGGTGGAACAGCTCAGTGGGAAGATATAAAGAAATAATTTTACATATTGTACTCCCTTAAAACAAAGGCAAGAGTCAGCTTCTGTCTTTAGCAGACTCAGCCCGATTGCCTTTCTTTTAATCTAAGCATTCTTCCTTAACTTTCCTGTAAAGTATTGAAGTGTAATTCTTGTGAATTTTGATAAATGATTTAATTACCGATTGTAGTAATTGGTGAGCCAGATAAATTGAACCATTGATATGTTGATTGAGTTTTCAATTGTAACCTCATTTTGAACATTGCATTGTGTTATATTTGATTAGTTTAAGGAAACTACAAATAAAATGAGTGACATATTTACTTCATATTTGATTGCTTATTCTTTTACTAAATCTATAAAAGCACATTAGATTTGTTCCTCTCTTGAAATTTCAGTGCAGGAAAACAACCTAGTTAAGAGTTAAAGGTAAATACATTGAATAACACTGTATTTTAATTGACTAAAATCCTATCACCACTACATAACCTAGAAGTTATATATTACATACTCTTCACTTTGCTATTAGTGCTTTGTCACACAATTTGAGGGAGTTCTCAGTAATAGAAAAATTTCTCCCCAGCAGGATCATATTATTTATAATGGAATGTCAGATGAAATAACTGACGCAGTTGTCAAGTTCTCAGGATCATGTTTAATTTATAAACTCACAGATGAAAATACTCAAACTTCATTGAAGATTGACCATATACTGTACATGCAAATAAGCTCCTTACATTCTATTTCTTGAAAGTTTTATGAAATACACACATTTGAACATATATTATTAAATGTATTAGTAGACTGTAACAGTAGAACAGCCAGTAAAACTACAAATCATAGAAGTTTGTATCTATAAATTGACACCAGTTGCAACTTATTTACTTGATAAAGTATCCATAGACTTTGTATAACAAAGCAAACATTGTTTTAAATTCAAATTGTCAGTCAGATCACATATGACCAGTCCTTGTTTTCAAAAAAAAAAAAAAAAAAAAAAAAAAAGTCTGCGTACACATCTTGTCATATTCGCATGACTTCGTATGGTTGGCACAAATATGTAGTTAATATTTTCAGGGCTTGTCTACCAAAAACTGTAGTGACAGTAAGGGTGCAGTATTTTGCCATATTACTTGCAGCTAGCAAGATTGAGAGATTTTGACAAACTGTATGATTTCTTTAAGGTCTTGAGAAATGTTTTGTATTAATGATTATAGATGCCTTTCATAATGTTTGCACGTCATAATCTTGTAAAGATAGTGTCACAGTTCTTCCTTCCCTGTCCTCACTAATCATCTTCTTATAGCTTTCATTACCTGAATTATTTTCTGGAGTCTTATCTTGAGCCTCATCCCCAGAGATGCTGAGCGTCCATAGGTACTTGGCACCCAGCAAGTTCCCAAATTTACCCTTATCTTGTAAATACCTTGAATCAGATAATATCTAACTCTGGAAAGCATGGAGTAAATTTTGTTTAATATAAATGAGTTATTAGTTATGTGGTCCACAGATCCATGACAGTAAGGGAGGTGTGTCTCCACCACAGAGAAACCACCAGATTTCGTCTTCCTTTTTAGGGTATGTCTACACTGCAGTTAAAAACTTGTAGTTGGCCTGTGCCAGCTGACGTAGGCTCGCGGGGCTTGGACTAAGGGGCTGTTTAATTGATGTGTAGATGTTCAGGCTCAGGCTTGCAGCCTGGGCTCTAGACCCCACGAGGGGCGGAGAGTCCCAGAGCTTGGGTTCTGAGCTGGAACATCTGCACCACAATTAAGCAGCCCCTTAGTCCAAGACTGAATCAGCTGGCATGGTCAAGCCCCAGGGTTTTAATTGCAGTGTAGACATGCCCTTAAACTGCAGGCAGGCAGACCTGCTACAGAACATATATAAAGAAGTGGGGGTGAGGGAAGAGAAGGATGAAATTCTTGAGGCTCTGCTTTTATCAGCAGAGGCAATCGCCCTTTCTGTGTCTCCCCTCCTTGCTTATCCGTGTGGAATGCATCCTGGGTAAGAAGTGAGAGAAAGCTGGACACTGTCTCCTGTACCTCCCTCTGCTGATTGAGTGCCTTCATGGACTTCTGTGGTGACCCAGGCCCTTCTCAATGGCTCAGGCTGAGACAGCATTTCCTGCAGCCTTCCTCCCTGAGCAGGACAGCTTCCAGGAAACGTTGGCAGCACCTCACCATAAAATTACCCACACAGAGGCCCCAGGACGGTCATAAGTGGCAGCTCCCTACCATATGAGGAGTGTGTAAGTTGAGGCACAATAGCAGAAGGTCAGGTGAGCCTCCCGCCTAGTCGTTGGAGCCCATGCTTACAGTCCTGAATGTTGGCCTGGAGCCCTGTCCAGCCTCTTCCTGACAGCTGCTGCACCAGCAGGGATTTACTGATAGAGACCCAGAGAGCAGACAGAAAAAGGAGAGTCTCATAAAGGACCCCCTGGCGCATCTGCTCCTAGTGTTCTGCAGCATACTCCTCTGTCCACCCTGCAGTGCCTTAGGGTTACTGCTTGCCAGCAGTGTCATACCGGTTCTATCTACCAGGTGCAGCATGTTGGTTAAGGATTCTGTTTGAATCACTGGGGTTGCAACCTGCTGCCCACACTGTTGACTCAGACTATGTCTAGGAATCTCTCTCCAAAACAGGATGTGGAATCCTGGAAAGCCACCTTCTGCTCCCAGTGCAGCACAACCTTTCAGTTTGAACCCCCTCTTTCTAGGGCAAGAAATCTGCACAAGAAAGTAACCACAAGGTTCCATGGCCCTCCAGGAGACCCTCAATCTGAAAATTCTCTTGGTGTCTGAGAGGAGGAGCATCAAAGGGGTCTCAGATGTTCAGACCCCTCTACTCGTACCATTATGAAGCTCTAAGGGAAGAAAAAGGGCCTCCCAATCCCTCTCAGTCTTATGAAGAGTCTGATTCAGGTAATTTCTCTAGGAGGCACTCTAAGGGCTTGTCTACAAGGGGCTTTGCTTTGTGACAAAGCAGTGTGTGACTCTACAGAGCAGTAGCTTACCATGCAGTAACATTCCATGTGGATGCTGCTAGAGCACATTAAGAGTTGCATAGAGCACTGTAGCATCATCCACACAGGAAAAGTCCCATGTAGACAAGCCCTCAAGAGGTACAAAGTGAAATGTTTCCCTCAAGCAACATAAATCTGAGGAATGCAGCAGGACAGATATTCCTCAGCACCTGCCTCCTGTGCTCAACTTCCTGAAGTGCAGCATAACAATCAATGCAGAAAACAGCAGGCCATAGCCATGAACTCTTTCCTCGAGGTGTGCATAGTTGAAACCCTACAAAAGGAAATTCTCCCCATTTATGGAAGGAAGGCCACAACTCCAAATCAGAATTAGCGAATCAAAGTTAAATAAAATACCCCCCTCCCCAGCCCCCTGGCTAGACTCTCAGGGAAGAATGTATTGAGTATTCTAAATCATGATTATAAGGTCTGCAGATAGACAAGCTATAGCTAAATACCCCTCTTTATGCACCCTGGGAGGGTATAATAGTGGGATAGGGATTTCCTGCCACACCTAAAAGATTAGGAAACTATCAGACAGTCATCCACCACTGCGGCTGTGAGTTGTTGCCCTAATATCCTGGGTGTTGCTATCAGACTCTGTTGCAGGTTGCTGTGCCTTGCCTTCACCTTATAACCCATGGGTTCTCAGACTGGGGGTTGGGACCCCCTCAGGGGGTCATGAGGTGATTACATCGGGGGGTTGTGAGCTGTCAACCTCCACCCCACACCCTGCTTTGCCTCCAGCATTTATAATGGTGTTAAATATATAAAAAAGTGTTTTTAATTGATAAGGGGGGTTGCACTCAGAGGCTTGCTATGTGAAAGGGGTCACCAGTACAAATGTTTGAGAGCCAGTGTTCTAAACCAAGTAGATGGCTGTGCAGTAATGATAGGGAGAGCAGCTCAGATGTGGAAGAACCAGCAGGCACTAAGGGGCATCTTGGCCCACTGTATTTTTTTTTTTTTCTTCCTGCCCCTGGTTTCCATTCTGTAAGCTCAGAAGTTTCCTCAGTGTGTTCAAAATTATCCTGGTATCTCTTATAAAGAAAAATGTGCCTATTTTTCTGGTGGTCAGGAACTCATCTTTTCTAACAGAGACTTTTTTTTAATACCTGCAAGAGTGTCTTCCTCCCTATCCAGCCCAATCACAGGCAGCCAAGTCCAGGCAGGTGTATTCTTAGCCCCCTCCTTCTGGCATGAAAACTATTGGGAGCATCAGGCCCCAAGAGTAAACAAACATACATCATATCTGTTAATCTGATACCCTAACTGCCCATTCATGCTTTCACAAGCAGTGATAATATGGGTGCACAATATTGTAAGTATGGTCCCTCTCAACCTATTTAAAAAGAGAATTGTATAGTCTAAGGGCTTTTCCCTAAGGAGGAAGAATCAGTGCATGCAGATAGTCATCCTAGATCTCTTATGAATGGAAACAATATAACCTGTCCCCTCTCTAGAGAGGAAAACAAGACTTTTACTCCATATTGTTCCTAGTCTCTTCTCCCATCTTCCCTTCCCCTCCCCCACCAAATCAGAAGGCCATAAAGAGCAGTTCTTGACCTCAAGTGTCTCAACAGTTCCACGAAGAAATCAAAATTCAGTATAGAGACCTTAAAATCCACAGTGGCTGCCAACAACAAAAGGAACTGCATGATATTAATGGATTTGAGGGATGCCTATCTCCATACAAGAAAGGATGACCACCTAGTTTGGGCACTGGCCTGGGGCATGGTAGACTTAGGTTCCAATCCCTGCTCTGCCATGGACTTCCTGTGTGACCTGGGACTAGTCCCTTAGCCTCTCTGTGCCTCAGTTCCCCATCTGTAAAATGTGGGTCCCAGAGATGAGATGGGCACTGCCCAATTAAAACCACCCATTGAAATGTCATGAAATGACACCCCTATGGACCAAGTTGGTCACAGGATATACACGCTATTGCTGTATCTCAATCTAACAGTCTAACAGATGCTTCCTAAGCTTTGCTCTGTATACAATACAGGTCCTTGCCCTTTGGTTTAGTAATAATATGGCAAGTATTTACAAAAGTGCTGAAAGTGTTAATAATAGCTCTTGGACTGGAGGGGGTCTGTGTCTACTTACCCCTTCCCGTGTGACCTCATCCAGAGCCACTTTCATAGACGGCACCATGTGATGAGGATGCTGCAGAGCCACAGTTTTGTGAAATCAGTTAACGTTGTCTCAGTGGATTCCTCATCATGGAGTTGACATAGATGTGGTCCTTTATAAAGTTTCTTTTTGCAGGAAAGAGAAGAGAAGCTGAGAAATCTTAACAGAAGTCAGTCTCTCAAGGGAAGTACCCCTTCCAGTTTCTTCTGGGATCAGTGGTCTTCATTGTGGATATTCTTAGTGGCTCATGCTCACATGAGATCACTGCAGAGCTGCTTCTTATCCACCCTTCAGCGAAGGTCTATCTCCCCAGCAGGATTCTCAGGTCATTCAGATGGTGAATGAGTCTCAGCAGATTTAAGTTAGGAATTCTAATAAGCGAACCCACTCAGGACATTTATCACCAAAGATGCAAGCATAGAGGGATGGGGTGTTCACAAGGTGTCAAGGACTTTCCAAGGGTTCTGATGGAAACGAGAGCAAGCACAGCATAACTTGGTGAGACCTCAGGACAATCTGATATGGTCTCTAGATTCTGCTCCCACATGTGGACTCCCCTCATGTTGATAATGACAACACCTCAGCCATGTCATATGTCAGCAGGCAAAGGGGAACAAGGTCTACAGTCCCTCAAAGAGAAGCTCACCTCCTGATGACTTGACTGATAACTATCTGCAGTCAATTCACTCTCTTCATATCCAAGGGAAAATAAGTGTTATGGCTGGCTGGCTCAGCAGGCCAAAATTAGATTATCCTGAGTGGGAACTATAGCCAGATGTGTTCCATTTACTTGGAAAGGAATCTGGTCTCCCAGCAATAGTTGTTTTTTTTTTTTGCCTCCCACTTGAATTGCAAAGTTTTTCAGTGTTCTTGTCTGGCTGGTGGAATCACAAAGCCAAGGCAACAGATGCTTTTTCAGAAAGATGGCCCAAAGGGATCCTTTTATTTATGTCTTCCCTCCCTTTTCTCTCCTTGCCAAAACATTACAGGGGATCAGCAGAGAAGCAGCACTGGTAATTCTGGCTTCTCCAGTGTGGCCAAGGAAGCCTTTTTTGACATGGTACAAAAAGCCCCTGTATATTTTCTGTCCAGAAAGGATCTGATATTACAGGGGCCAGTTATGCATCAGAAGTTGAAGTGATTCACTCTGAATCTAATTGCTAAATTCTTGAACAGAGCCTCTTAAGCCAAGGAGGTTATTCAGTGGAGGGAATATTCATACTTTTAGCTTCTAGAAATAACTCTATTAACTCAACATATTCAAAGGCCTGGTTGAGGTATTCCTGTTGGTACGAGGACAAGGGTCTCATCCCTACATCTGCATTTTTTATTAATTTCTTCAAGATGGACTTGGGGTAGGCCTGGCAGTTCAGACACTCAAAGGTCAAGTTGATGCTTCATCTACTATCCTTAATGCCATAGATGAGTAGTGGATTTCATCTAACCTACATGACTAGCAGTTTTTTTTTTTTTTAAGAGCAGAATCTTTAATACATCCTTCCCAAGTACACAGAGTTCTTTCGTAGAATCTTGCCTAAGTGATCTCTTTTGACAGCAGTTATGTTAGTTTCCAGATGTTTGAGTTGGGAGCTCCTTTCCTGCAACCTCAATGCTGCAACTTCTGTGAAGATAGTGGTACTTAGAACCAACCTTGTCTTCATTTCAGAGATTAACTCCAGGCTCCACAGAGCACAGGAAACCATCCTTCTATCCTTCTGCCCAGCTCCATCGCACTCCAGAGAGAAATGGTAGCCTACTTCATATGTCCACAAAGCTCTTAAAATGTATATTCATTGCACAGCTGAGTTCAGAAAGACAAATGCTTTGTGCTTTATCTGGTGTCAAAGGGAAAGAAGATTTCAAAATCTTCTATTTCCATGTGGCTAAGATAGTGTATCTTAGACGTGTACAAGTCCTGCAAGGATCTATACTATGCCCTCTTTTCCTCAATATGTACATGAGATCACTGGGAGAACTCATGAGACGTTATGGGTTTAGCTGCAAACAGCATGCTGAAACTCAGCTATATATCTTACTAATTCATGCAGCCACCGCTACTATTACAATGTCAGTGCTTATAGGAAATTAGCTGTTGGATGAAAAGCAGGTGGCTCAAGCTGAACCCAGACAAGACTGAAATGTTGTTGGTCAGAAAGATGAAAGACTTCAAAGCTGGCTAAGATGTTGTCTCCACCTTCCATTAAAGACATATAGCCCCCATTTGTCAAGTGCAATGTTTTAGAGTCCTGTTTGACTCTTCACTAAGCTTGAATAACCACATAGGCACAGTTTCCAGAAATATTCCCTTTCACCTCCAGCTTGCTAGGAAACTTCATCCCTTCCCACAGACAAGCACCTGTCTACAATAATCCAATCTTGTCACTTCCAGGCTGGGTTACTGTAACTGGTGGTATTTGAAACTGAATGTGAAGATGATGCATAGGTTCCAGCTGGTACAGAATGCAGCTGCCTATCATCTCTATGGCTCAGGCAACTGTGAGCCCTCAGGTTTGTGCTCAGATCCTTTACTGGCGCCCAGTGAGCTTCGGATGCTAGTTTAAGGCTTTGGTCCTAAATTTCAAAGCAATTAATAGATTACGCCCCACCTACATGAAAGACCATTTTTTTATCGGTGAACGATCACGACAGCTGTGCTACTCCTGGACAATGCAGATCACTAAGACTGAGACCAAGCATGTGAGAGCTGAAAACAACACACATTCTCTGTCAAGTGGTTTCATCTGTGGAACAATCTTCTGAGGAGATCAGGTGAGTCTAGCGTCTGACCATCTTTAGGAAATGTTGCAAAGCTTTTCTCTTTGAGAGAGCCTTTCTGCCATAAATGACACTTACAAATCAAACACTTCTTTTATTTCCAACTCCCCACCCAAAAAGGTTCCTACCACAAACTGAGTTCTGACCCCATCAAGGGAGAAGTGCCACAGACTCCGTAAGTCCACTAAGGACTTTACTATTGTTATTGATTTTTATCCGAAAGACACTTGGGGCCCAGATTTTTGAAGGCATTTAGGTGTTGCTGCTTTCAGTGTTGTAACATGTACCTGATTTAAAGCCTAAGTCTCATTTTCAAATGGGATTTAGGCCCTAGAAACTAAAATCCCATTGATAATTAATGGGGTTTAGGCTCCTAAGTGCTTAAATCCCTTGTGAAAAATAAGATGTAGGCTACTGAATCAGTTAGGTGTTGCAAGGCTGAGTACACCACCACCTAAATACCTTAAAAAATTGAGCCTCAGATGTTATGGAGATGGGTGCTGGTACAAAACTTAAATTGTATTATTGCTATGGGCAACTTTTCTTTAGTTGGCTTTCCACTGAGTCCTATTAAAATACTATAATACCTAACAGATCTAAAATTGAAATGCATCCTTTCTGTGTCTTGTCTTCATCATTAAACTGGTTCAGGGTTTGGCTCACTCACGAACTAAATCTTCCCAATGGGGTGGAAAAATACTTGGTTTGATACACCCCCAAGGCATGCCTACTTAATATCCATTGGTACACAGTTGTGTCCTCACCCAGAATAAATACATTCTGGTACACTGAAACAAACCCACTTTAATCTGTCAATTAATATTTGATAGAGTAGAAATAGAGGGAATTAGAATTCATGCTCTTTTGCTTCTTGAAAAGCAGATGGTGAACTGATTCTGGTTGAAGTCCATTTTTACGGAATCAGCCTAACAACCATGCTTTTGTAAAGAACAAATAGCAGACTGTCCTTGAATTGAGGGGTATTTATTTGGAAAGTGAGGTTTGAAAGGTGGGTCTTGAATGCTGTTGTGTTGCTACATCTTCAGAAGAGCTTTAAGTTACAACAGTAATGAACTATTTATTGAAAGTAGCAAATAAGATTTTTGAATGGACACTCAATAGATATTTCATGAAACTTTGTTAAATCCCATTAGAAAAAGAACACTCTGGTGTGTACAACACAGGCCATAAAATTTCACGGTCTCACCCTGCATTGACTCCAATGACTTGTTTGGCTAAAACATATCTGCCTGATTTGAAGACATTAAGTGATGGAGAATCCACAACATTCCTTTGTAACTCTTCCTGTTTTTTTTTTTTTTTTTTTTAAAGTGCCTTATTTTTCATTTGAATTTGTCTAACTTTAACTTCCAGCCATTGGCTCTTGTTGTTTTTCCTCCTCTCGATTTAAAGATCCCGTTAGTACCTAGTATTTTCTCCCTGTGAAGGTATTTAGACACTGTAATTAAGTCACCTCTCAATCATTCTGATAAACTAAACAGATTAAGCTGGTTAAGTCTCTCACTGGAAGGCATTTTCTCCATCCCCTCTAATAATTTTTGTTCTTTTTGGCATCTTCTCCAATTTTTCCACATCCTTTTTAATGTGTGGTCACTAGAGCTGTATGCATTATTCCAGTATCTGTATCACCAACGCTCCATAGAGAGATCAAATCACCTCCTTACTCCTACTCCCTACTCCTACTCAGCAGTACTGGTGGTGGTTTCATTTTATAGATCAGAACAGCTGCTTCAGCAAAACATGTTGAGAAAATTGGACAAACTTGCAGTATAATGGTAGTCTGTTAGATAAAATATAGAGGAAGACATGCCTTTCATTTCAGGACATATCACAAGACGAATTTTACATTGCAATCGCTTAATTTCTAACATGATGAAGAGGTAGATTTTATATTCTGCCACATACCCCTATAAAGGTCAGTTCTCAAAGTCAGATCTCCTGAAATATTAAGGACCTGCCTGCCTGGAGTCTTCTGAATCAGCCTAAGGTTGGTAGATGTCTGAAATTTCAAAGTCCAATCCCCGGTTGCTAGTAGGGAGAGGAGCATGCATACTTTCCCTCCTCCAGGCCTCTCATCAAGTGTCTGGGAGGAGGGGCGGTAGGGTTTCTGGTACTGTTCTGCCTGCAGTCTTGTGGCTGCTGCTATGGGACTGTGCCATTGATACCCTACTCTTTTCTTCGCTTTCGCCCTTACCCTAGTCTCTGTTGGGATCCTTTTCCCAAATAAATATCTCCAGTTGTCTTCTCATAATTTCTGTGAGAAGCAGGAAAGTGTAAATTACCTGATTCTTAGTTCTTATAGTTGCCTATTAGTGAAAACTGACATGAGTCTGGTCAACTTTCAGTCTGTGGTAGCAAAGCTTAGTACAGCAGCCAAGGCATTGGGGCTTTCTGTCTAGACTTAAGAAAATAACTTTCCCGTCACATCTGAAAGTTTAATCTCTGCAATCATAAGCTCTGTAAAAGCTATCTGAGGGTTTAGCTAGCAGAAGCTTCTGATCTTGCCATTTCTGAGGGAGGAGAATACTGTTTCCCTCAATACTATGGCCTACATTTGGGGGATAGAAAAAAGGGGCAAAATGTGAATTTTAATGTGATTAAATGGATTAAAATCAAATTTTATTTTAGTTCTCAAACATAGAAAGACTGTACAGTAACTTCTCACTTAGTCATCCCGGTTAACATTGTTTTGTTGTTACATTGCTGATCAATTAGGGAACATGCTCTTTTAAAGTTGTGTAATGCTTCCTTCTAACGTTGTTTGGCAGCCGCCTGCTTTGTCTACTGCTTGCAGGAAGAGCAGCCCCTTGCAGGAAGAGCAGCCCCTTGCAGCGAGCTGGTGGGGGCTTGGAACTAGGGTGGACTGGCAGCCCCCTATCAGCTCCCCGTTCCCCTGTTCCCTGTGCAGCAGCAGCCTGCAGTTCAGCTGTGTCCCTCCCCCTACTGCCATGTGCTGCTCCTGCCCTCTGCCTTGGAGCTGCTCCCCGAGACTCCTGCTTGCTGTACCGGGGGGTGGGGGTGGGGAGGGAGAGAAGGAAGAGGGGAGCTAATGTCAGAGTGTTTCCCTCCCACCTGCATCCCGCTTACCCCATCTTCCATAGAGCGGGGCTCAGGATGGAGGGAGCTTGCAGCAGCTGCGGTCTCAGCAAGCTGATCTAATTAACAAGGTAGTGTACTTAAGGGAAATGCGCATATCTCCCTCCATTCCTGCTGCCTTGCAGAGTGAGAGAGTTAGCCCTTGAGGGCTCAGCCAATTGCTAGTTCATCATTTAGCAGTAAGGGAAATATCCTACCTTTTGACTCCTCCATCTCAACCAAGCTTCACAATCATCATCACTGTGTAAATTTTGTTTAAAACTTATTTTGTGTGTGTGTGTGTGTGTGTGTGTGTGTGTGTGTGTGTGTGTGTGTGTGTGTGTATATAGTCAGTCCCTGGAACCTCTAACTCCCTCATTTACATTAATCCTTATGGGGAAATTGGATTCGCTTAACATCGTTTCACTTAAAGTTGCATTTTTCAGGAATATAACTACAACGTTAAGAGAGGAGTTACTGTACTACACACAAGAAAACTACATTTGGAACCCTGTTCTCGTACTAGAACCCCACCATTAGAAAGAAAGTTGAAAAAGGCCTGGCTTTTTTAAACTGAGAAGGAAGGGAAAATATTTTTTTTTTTTTTTTTTAAGCAGAATTTCCTTTCCACCTATACAAAAAAACTGGAGTCTAAACTAAAAGAAATGGGTATCGAGAGTCCTCTTTGGTTCTCTCCTCCGCTAAGGAAGGGGAACTTTCTGACCCTGGATCATAATCTTGCAAGACAGATTGTCTCCTTATGAATGTTTTCAAACAATGATTAAGTAATTAAAAACCTTGGCATTCAATCAGAGGGAAAGAAGTTCAAGAAGGGCACTTCAAGGGAAATATTTTCTGCGTGGATCCAACCAGAAGCTTGCTAACCTACTTTAGGGGATGCAATTAAAGCAGAATGGGAATTTCCCAATAAAAACAGGAGGCATAATATATGATATATGAACATCTAGGGATTTGAAAAGGAAAAATCTGATCTGTAAAGTACATATTGAAATGCCTTCATTACTTAAGGAAATGATACTTTGGAGCATTTGTTTCTGCTGTCAAATAAATAAGTCTCTGGAGAAATTGCCAGCAGTGGCCAGACATTAGTTTACACTTTTTTGCCAGCTCTGTTATGACATTCTCATTATACCTAAAAGACAGCATACCTAGCAAATTTAAAGTTGTCATAATAGACTTCCTCAGCCTCTTTTTTTTATATTGGATATATTCATGGATACCCTGAGGTTTTTAACTGGAACTATAATACCTATAGGCAGAAATCAGACTTCATCTTTTCTTGAGATCATGGAAGACCGATATCCAGGTGAAACAGTTGCTAGCTTTGAAAAAATTCTTACGAGGAAAGGTGGGGAGGCTTTTTGGAGAGGGTTCTTGTCAGTGGTGGCTGGATTAGTAGAAAATTGGTCATTACCATCATCCAGACTTTTTAAGAAAGATTTCAAGACTTATTTAATTAATTCTGTTTGTTCAGAAATCCAAATAAAAGATTCTGGATATAAGAAGAAAACAGTAAATAAACACTAGTCTGTGGTCTTAAATGGATTTATTTATTTATTGTCATGGATAACACTAGAAACTGTAAATAGCTACCAATGAGTTTGAACAAATGGAATTCAAAGATGAGTAAATAGGAGAATTACTACACCAGTGGCCTTTCCATGGCAGAAAATTTCTTATCTGTTAACTTTCATTTCTCCTAAATAGCATGTCATCTAATCTGTCATTCATTAATATAATTCGTACACATAAAAAATATTAGCTAAGGTTCCTTAAAGGAAATGGCCACTCACACAAACCCTTAAAACCAAAGAAATGTCAATTATGATATTCTTTTTAGCCTACCATAACCCCTATTCATCACAAACACCACTTTCACTAACAGACGACTCCTCTCTGTGAATACCATCTCCAACATGTTCAGTAACAGTACAAACACCTCATTCCTCAGAATCTGACTGTACTGTGAAACCTTAATTCTGATATCTGCAACATGTAAATGTCTATTGAACATCAGTGCATTGCTGAAGTGTATGATGTGGTGTTTTATCATGGAGAAGTATGTGGTTGGAGTTAAAGTTTTGAGGTGACATTTGTGGTGACACTTTTGTTTTAGCACAAAATTAATTTTTAAAAAATAGAGTGGCCACCTCTGAAAATATTGGTTTAAATGACTTGCTCAGCATCATATAAGAAATCTTTGGTAGAGCTGGGGATGGAATACAGTTCTCCAAGGTCCTAGATCAGTGGTTCTCAATCGGCTGCTCACAGGCTGCTTGCGGCCCAGTAGGCACAGAGCTGCAGCCCATGTGACCTCCTCAAGGCCATAGAGGTAGTATTGGATGTGGTCCACAATGGAGAAGCACTGTCCTAGACCCATATCTTGACAACACCACTCTAAAGGGGCAAGGAGGAAAGCATGGGATCATGTAATTAAAGATTATCATTCACTGTATGTTTTGCAGTGTCTTATAGAGCTGGAGATGCAGGAGTAGCCCATTTTAAAGAACATATAGCCAAGTATGAAGACTTAGTCTAATCTTTCTGAGAGACAGCATGGCCAAATGGATGAAATTTGGTTTCTGTTCCCAGCTGTGCCAGAAGTGATCTTGGGAACCTTTCAGATCTTCACACATTTCCTCTGTGAAAATATTTTGAATGACACTTGTGTACCTCCTGAGGTCTTGCTTAATAAGAAGAGCAGTGAAGCACACCCCTAGTATGTGGATGAAATAAGATTTGAACTCCTCATCTCCTGGATGCCAGTGCACGTTTCCATAGGGGAATTGCTCAGATGCTGTTGCAGCTCTGCTGATCTGGCACTTTCTTACTTAAGGAACCACATATTGAAATTACTGTAATTTTGTGGCTTTACTTTGGCATTTTTCTTTCTACTTAAGTAGAAATTGCTAGTACTGTGGAAAAGATCCAAGTATCAATCTATGCCATTACTGGAAAGCTGAGGTCTCTGGGATTCCTGATTAGCTAAAATCCTAAGCATGTTCCCCAAAGACAACTGGAGTACATAAGAGCTCTGATACATTTTACAAGTCTTAGATTTTGTATGACTCCTAGCACCTGCAATACTCCTGTACAAACAGCTACTATGGTCTATACTGGACACAGTTCTTAAATTTATACTAAACTTATCAGACTGATATTCTTTTTGCTATATAGGAAATGAAACTAATCTTGGAAGTATGCCGTGTGTCTTGTGACTGCCTCCCTTTTATGGCTTTGTAAAACTAATGATTCTTCTCAAACGATAAAAGGAAGCTGCACCCTATTTTGCGCAATACAGTGTTTTGCAAATATGTAGTTGAAGAAAAATGTCTTGCCCTTTATGAGTTATGAAACAGTATACCATCTTAATCTGAGGATTTCAAAATTTTTATTAAAAAGTTCGAAATTTTGTTTATTTCTGGACTCTGAAACAGTACATACCAGTTAAAATGAAGCATTTTTTTTTCTTCCCAATAATGTAGTGTACAGAATCTTGAAAGATTTTTTCCATGCCATGTGTTCAAGAAAAGCATTGACATTCATGCTTTAACAAAAACCCTAAAGAATTAAAGTTCTCTTTTATGTGGTTTGTAGAAGACAATATGATGATTTTCCAGGCTTCCTTATGTAAAGGTCAAGGAGAATGGAGTATGTTCAGACTATTTCAGGTTTCTCCCTAACTTTGATGAATGCTTGCATATCACATTTATTTTTTTATTTTGAGATGAGCCTCCAAAGCTCCTTGGATCAATGGATAAAGTTTGTGGTGACTTGGTGTTGTCTCATCTTCTGTGTTCCTAAGGGTTAGCAACAAGAGCAGATGAATTGTTAAGGATCCTAGATTAAAGTAGATACCTTTTTAGTAAGCAAGCAAACTGGGAGAAATAGAAACTCAGCAGAGTTCTTTCTATAAATCAGTAGTATTCAGTTTCCTTCCAGGCAGCTATCTTAAACAATTTATATTTGATTATAAATTCAGTATTGCTAACCACAAGTGATGAAAAAATCATGTCAGTTCCTCCAAAATCATGATATTATTTTAAATCATGAGATTTAAAAAAAAAAAAAATTGTCTTCTGGGCTTTGAGCCTTTAGGGTTCGTGTTTTCAAGCCTTTTCCCTCCCTCCCGCCCCGGAACCCTGAGAAATAGAAACATTCTCCCCTCCTCCCCTGCATACACCCCAGTTGGAAGCTGAGCTGCTTATGCAATTTCGTTACTCCAGGAGCTGAGGCTTATATCGTGAGACAATTGCAGGTGTTGCTAAAATGGGAATTAATGCATTTCATGAGCTATACTTAAGTTTAAAAGAAGTTAAGTGTTTGAATCAGTCAGCCAAAAATATGTGAGAATCTGTCTCACATTACTAGATTACATGGCAGCATGTCTTTAGGACTCCATATTCCAGACTCCACCTCCATCCTATTCAGGGGGTTGATATTAGTTGTATCAACCAATCAGGCGCAGCATGGACTACTGGTACAAGTATGAAAAGTGCTGCCATCTCCATGCTGATGGACAGACCTTCAGATCTGTCAAGGTGTTCTGTTCCACCCACCTGCCCCCTTAGATTCATTGTGACAGATGTGTCCAAGCAGGACTGAGGTGCACAGTAGGACAACCTCCAGATACAGGCGGTCTGGGGTTTTGGACGCAGTCTCAGTGATACAAATAAATTAGAAGTCAGAACTGTTTGTCTAGTTTGCAAGACTTTCCTACCCCTGCTTCGGTGCACCACTGTTCAGGTCCTAGCAGACAATCCAACTGTGATGCACTATATAAACAGCAAGAAGGGGAAGCATCTGCCCCACTATGATGGGAAGTGGTTCTTTTGTTGGCATGATGTATTTTTTTTCATTGAGTCAGCCTGATATCCCTTCATTTGCTGGGTGCTCAAAACAATTTGTCAGATTATCTCAGCAGGAGGGCTTAGTCACTCACGAGTGGGAGTTGAAAGACTTGGTTCTGCAGCAAGTATTTCTGAAATAGTGGGTCTCCTCAATAGACTTATTTGGCTGTTAAAATATTTTAAGGATCAAACTTGTAAAATGTGCAAAAGTGCATCTGAGTTATTTATGTATCACTAAAAGGCTGCTAGCAAAGGTTTAATTAGTGTTTCTAGATTGCTTTTAATGTAATCTTGCTGTAGTAGATGGTTGACTCATGGAATAGATGGTTATAAAACATTTAAAGTGTTCTGGGATAACGGTAATTCTAAACAGTTTATTTATTTATTTATTCTCCTTTGAATAAATATAATTTCTGTTTTCCTGCACTACCACCCATTTTTTGAATAATATGCAGACAATTAATTGTTTAACAAAGGTTGTAAAATCTTCAGACAGTAAACTATGTCCTCTTTTCAACAAAAGATTGCAAGGTTCTATACAAATATTATGTTTTGTAAGACCCTGGAGAATAGATAAGTTATTTTTCCCACTTCACAGATGGGTAAACTCAATATTGTGTAAAACACTTCCTGATCACAATCTGATAACTCTTTGGATCTACAAACTCAAACTTCATGAAGTGTGTATGAATCCATAAAGCCATATTAATTAAAGTGGTGTCTTTTGAAGGATTAGTGAAACTACTGTTTAAATACTTGGCAGCAGCATCATGTGTTGTCGATTGCAGCATGCATTTTGAATGGAAATGGAGAATGTGTTCTGTTATATTTGTGACTCAAAGGATGTTGCACCTAGTGGGTGTCCCCTGTCAATCCTAGCTTTTTCTTAAAATGTCGGATAGTACACTGTTAGCAAGTTTTTCTCATAGAATAGGTTAGCACTAGTCTCTCTCCTGTCATTGCTACTTTGAAATCAGCAAAACTGGTGTGGACTACCTCTTTGGAGTGCTTTATCACAACAGTAATTTATCAGTGTTGTACCTTGTCACAGGATATTGTATTATAAATTTTACTAGATCATAGGAGCCTTCCAATGCCACTAAGAATTTGTCATTTTGGATGCATCCTGTTTACCAGTTCCTTGATACTTATTAAATATTAAATACTATTTTTGATTTTAGGAACTATTAACTTCAAATTAATGATTTACTTGTATTGAATTGTGGAACACTTCTCATACAGGTATAAATTTTCCAAAAGTATGAACTGAACAAACAGAGGTCCAGTTATGGGCATAATTTTTGCAGTGTCCAAACTGAAATTTTGAAATGTTCTAAAACCATATTCCAGTTCATATATTCAATTAGTTTAAATTGAGTTTGCTTATTTACAGTATACAGTAGAACTTCAGAGTTATAAACACCTTGGGAATGGAGGTTGTTCGTAACTCTGAACCAAATGTTATGGTGATTCTTTCAAAAGTTTGCAATTGAACATTGACTTGTTCTGCAAAGCTGTATTTATGCAGGAAAAAAAATGCTGCTTTCCCTTTATTTTTTAGTAATTTTCATTTAGCACAGTACTGTCCTGTTTTTGCTCCCCCCCTCCCGCCCGGTCTCTTCTGCTGCGTGATTGCATACTTCTGGTTCCAAATGAGGTGTGTGGCTGACTGGTCAGTTCATACTGAGGTTCTACTGTAGCTTTTTAAAAGCAGTGGTGCCTTCTCTAAAGTACCTCTATTTTTAATACCTCACCCCCTCCCCCCCCCAAATGTAGCACTGTCTTAAACTCAAGGATCTGGTGTACGGTCAGCCCTATCTGCTGACTTTGCTGATTTAAAATAAATGTTCGCCATTTTTGTTAGTCCTCAACTTTGAGGGGCTTTGGATCCAGCTTTAGGGGGAGGAGATTCTGTTCTGGCTCATGCATCAGCAGAATTGATAACTTAGTTTCGATTGCAACATTTTTAATTGTTAATGTGTGAACTTGGAAAGAACTTAGCCAGAGTTTCACTTCCCCAGGTAAGTTTAGAGAGGTGGAAATTAAAAAACAAAACAAAACATGGTTTTACTGGTAAACTGAGCAGAGTTGATCTGGAACTGTCAAATAAATATGGAACCACACTTTAAAAAAAAAAAAAGTCACTTTTCAGAGAAGCATGCTTTTTCCATAGTCAATTATTTTATGCCTCTGCCTTGCATAGTTAGTTACTGTTGGAGAGAAAAAAAGTTTCAGGTCTTGGTCTGTTGTAACAAAATAAGCAATGAGCATTGGTACTGTAGCTGTTTATAACTTTGTCATTTTGCAGATAGATTTTGGAAGATGAGTGATTTTCTGTACCTTCTAGAAGAGAGCCAGTAATTAAAAATACAGTCTAAACTTTTAGTCTGTACATGACCACTATAGGCTATGTTCTGGTTCTTTAGAAAATTAGGCTTTTCTTCTTTCTATTAAAAGAACAGGAGTACTTGTGGCACCTTAGAGACTAACAAATTTATTTGAGCATAAGCTTTCGTGGGCTACAGCCCACTTTTTTCCACAAACAACAAAAAGTATTGTATGATCAGGTGAAAGATCCTAGCAAGGATTACTTGTAAAAATCTAGGTAGTATTACTACAGGGGAGGAGTAGCTGTTACTGGAGAGTAATGTTATGATGTAATGACGGTAATAATAATTTAAACATTATGGTGGCAAACCAGGTCAGGGTCCCATTGTGCTAGGCACAGTATGAACATGCAGAAAATGACAAAAAGCTTGCAGTCTAACAGATAAGAGAATAAGGCCTTGTCTACACAACAAAGTTTTGTCGGCAAAAGCTGCCTTTTGCTGACAAAACAGGGGAGGTGTACACAGTGCAAAGCTACTTTTGGTCGCAAAACAAAACCACCTTGATGAGAGGCATAAAGCTTTTTTTTGCCTCAGGATAGGTCGGTCAGCCTGCTGTCTTCCTCGCCCCAGACACACCACTATCCTCTCCCTCCCCCTCACCCCCTTCAGTTGAAAAGCTGACAGTCTACTAGGATGCCCCTGGAATGATGAGATTGAGAAACCTGCATCATGTGATGCAGTACCTGCCCCATGAGGCATTGCCAACCCTTCTCAAAGCACCCTGTGACCAGTTGCACAGTGGGATAGCTACTCCAGCGCACTGCTCTCTGTGTTGATGCAAGAGCTGTTTGCGTGGATGCACTTTACCGACACAACGAGCTAGTGTAGACATGCAACAGCAGTTTTAATTAAAGCGGCATAACTTTTACAACAAAACTTTGTAGTATAGACAGGGCCTAAGTGGACAGACAAAGGCAAAAAAATGACCAACTGCCTAGCTTGATTATGAGAGAGACCAAAGGCAAAAAGTATTTAGACTTGAATATTAAAATTTGATGCAAACTTCCAGAACAGAGTTGGTTGGGTATGATGGTAATACTATGTGAATAGTGTCCAAAATGTTTTAAGCTCTGTCTCTATTCTCAAGAACCTACATCCTTACTCGTAGCTGTCCCTTGGGTAGGGCAAATCGGGGTGACCGCTCTGAGCCCTGTGCTTTGGGGGGCCCAGTGGGCTGTTGCGATTGGCCAGTGCGGTCGGTCCTGGACAAGACGAATCGGTAACTTCCACTCCGGGCCTTGCACCCCTCTAGGGATGGCCCTGTCCTTACTGTGTTACAGTATTATAATTTTATTACATATCTTCATAATGTTATAATTTTGTATGATGCTTAATTGATTAAAAAGACATGGTCCTGCCCAGCACTGCCTGTATTGTGAATAGAATAGAAAAGCAGACAGAGGGAAGGGGGTAGGAAAGAGAGACAAGAGTTAAAAGAAATGGATCCATATAGTGAGGAAATGATGTAAGCTCTGACACTTAAGTAAAAACTGAGCCTAGGGCAAGAGGAGAAATAGTAAACAGCACAGCGTATAAAGCCCTGATGCAGTAAAGCACTTAAGCATGTGTGCAACTTTAGAACTACTTAGGTGCTTAAAGTTAAGCATGTGATTTAGTTCTATTGACTTTATTAAAGTTGCACACATGCTTAAGTGCTTTGCTGGATCAGGACCTAACTCGATAGTGGAAAGTAAAAGTAGTTTTTGAAGTGGGCTTTAAAAGAAGAGTTGAGGGCATTTGAGACCTGATTCAAAGCCCATTGAAATCAGTGGAAGCAAGTTTCTTGAGATTTGGGGAGTGGGGAATTATCACCGGAGTGAGAGATGTGAGAGTCAGTCAACAGGAGTTGAAGGAGAGGAAGAACAGACTGACTCAAGATGCTTGGAGAGAAAGGGAATGAAGGAGAGATTGTATTGGTAAGGAAACAAACAAGTGAGGGTTTCTTTAGGATAGGGGAAATAGTATGCAATGATTTTGTAGCACCAACATGCTGGAACTCCTTTTTATGGAGATTTAATACATCATGGAAGCAACTAATGTTTCTGTAAATCAGAGAGAAATGTTCCACTCCCCTTAGTCTGGGCTGCAGGCTTTAGCTAACTTTATTAGAACTATAAAAGCAGCAGAGAGTCCTGTGGCACTTTATAGACTAACAGACGTATTGGAGCATGAGCTTTCGTGGGTGAATACCCACTTCGTCAGAATACCCACTTCGTCGGATGCACCCACGAAAGCTCATGCTCCAATACGTCTGTTAGTCTACAAGATGCCACAGGACTTTTTGCTGCTTTTACAGATCCAGACTAACACGGCTACCCCTCTGACACTTTATTAGAACTGTTCTGTGTACAGTTTAAAATGGTATTTGAAATATGAGATCCGAGTGTGGTGTAGCTATTCATTGCTAAATCATTTTCACGGAGTATATACTTATGGCTTATGATTCTAATACAATCTTTTTCTTTTCTTTCAGTATCCCCTTATGTATGGTCTGATTCTTGTGATCTGTTGGTGTTCCCTGGTTTGTTTTAGTCGAATTTACATGGGAATGCACTCAATTTTGGTAAGAGAAACACCACACATTAAATCTGTTACTTTACCTAATGACGACACCATATACCTACTTTCATATCCCTCTGTAATATTCAGATATTTAACTACACTAAGGTATCTTGTGCATTGTGGTAATTCGAGGGGCTTTTTTCAGCATATGTTACTGTATGGGGATCCAGTACTCTATTGTTAAATGTAAATGAAATAAATTGTTTATCATTATATAATTTATTAGCAAACAGAAAAACTATAGTCTACAAAGATTTTACCTAGTAACTTTATAAGTTTGCAGAAAAGGCAGCTGTCTAGAACCCTAGATGCTTTTGACATAATTTTTTTAAATAATTACAGTAACTAAAACTAGCAAAATGTGTGCCCTTATTAAGAGGTAATAGTTTATTGCTGATTGGGTTTGTAACTAAAAACATTTTCCCCACACATACTTAAAAACAAAATAAATTGTATAAAGCATTTTTTAAATAGTAAGACTGGCTGAAGGACCAATATTATGGTTAAAAATTCTGTATCAAGCTTATTAACTTATATAAATTAGTTACACACTTAAAATTAATTGGCACTCTTGTTTGCAGTTTCAGTGCAGAAGTCAAAAACTAATAGGTAAAGGGACAAACTTGCCCCCTCCCTCTCTGATAGTTCATCCGGAGAAGGGTTGAAGTACTTTGTTAGGGCATGAGGAAAGCTTTTCATGCTCATTCAGCTTTCACTTGTCACCTTGGCACTTTGCAAAAGCATCAAGTTAAATCTTATTTAAGGGAAGAAGACTTTCACGCTACAGCACGCTGGGAAGAGAATGTACTTGGTCAGTAGTTTTGTGTTGCCTTGATATTCTGGAAGGTATCTGCATGGTCAAAGGGCTTCTTCCTCCTAGTTCCACTGTTGCTTTTCTTCTTAGTCATAATCCTATTTTTGTGACATACCTTTGTATGGATTAGACTAATACTACGCTGCTTCTGCCTTTGTGTTAACAGAAATGCAGCATGATGTTGGCTTTATAGGACCAAAAAGACAAACATTGATGGAGTAACCCTTTTTCAAACACACAACTTTGGTAACTCACAAATGTGGTAACCAAATTATGAAATACATCTGGCAGGTCAATTTGTTTCTTAGTCATGATATATCAAAAATGACCCAAGTAGGGCAGTCTCCTTTTAAAAACAAATTACAAAATACTTTATGGAAGTTTAAAAAAAATAAAGCATATTCAGTACAAGTATAACGATATGTCTGCGACACAGCAGAATCATTTGAATAACAAACTAGTATTCAAATGAATGGATTCTTCCTAACATATTTTACAGCTGTATATTTCTACATACTGTAAATAGTAGAGATATCAGTACTTTGTTGTTGCAATCCCAGAGTGTACTTGCTAAGAAATTTTGTTGTAGGCTTAGTGACCATTAGTAATATCTAACCGTGACACTATCTGCTAGTTTGTTTATTTTTTTTAAGTTACCAAACTTTGTTGCTGTTTATCCCATTCCTACCTGGCAATTTTTCACAGTGGGTTTTACCTTTGTCTCATTCTTAGGAGTGCAGATACCAGAACTTGGCAGCTTCAGATGGGGCTTAGGACCACTTCTTTGAAAACCAGTCCCAGAAACCATCTCTGCTGAATCTTAGGCTCTTTGTACATTGCATTAGAAAAGGAGCAAGTACAATTCCTTCCCCTACCATTAGAACAAAACTATATACATTGTGAAAGGTTAAATGTAAGAAAAAGGAGATTTCAAACATGTGGAAGCATCTCTACCTACAAAGCAACTAAACTATTCTCCATGTTAATGTAAATTACAATCTTAAATGAATTATTGAAATAGTTATTTCAAAGTTGGATGTGAAAGAAATTCTAAAAATAAAGTATATCATACTAAATGATTGTATCTTTTATCTCCTCTCAACAGGATGTTATTGCTGGATTTCTATATGCTATTCTCATCTTGGTTGTCTTCCATCCAGCTGTGGACCTGATTGATAACTTCAATTTAACTTACAAGTATGCACCACTAATTATCATCAGTCTTCATTTAGCCTTGGGGGTTTTCTCTTTCACTCTTGACACCTGGAGCACATCACGAGGAGATACAGCTCAGATTCTGGGTTGTGGTGCTGGAGTTGCTTGTGGATCTCATTTTAATTACATGTTGGGTTTAATGCAAGATCCTTCCCCAGATACATGGCCTTTAATTCCTCCCTCCATCACTGTGACTTTATTTGGAAAAGCCATATTGCGGTTATTGATTGGAGTAGTACTACTATTGTTAACAAGAATGATGATGAAGAAAATCACCATCCCACTGGCCTGTAAAATGTTCTCTATACCGTGTGATGATATACGACAAGCAAGGCAGCGCATGGAGGTTGAACTTCCCTATCGCTATATTACATATGGAATGGTTGGGTTTTCTCTCATGTTTTTGGTTCCTTGCCTGTTTCTTTTTATTGGTCTTTCTTGATGTAGACTTATTCACTTGACAAGGGAAGAAGGGAGGTAGTTGCCTAATGTAAGAAAATGTGCACCGGTTTGCTATTGGCAGACTTGTGAACTTTGCTTTAGCAGGGACTTTAACAGCAATACATGATAGGCACTGCATTTAAAGGAAATTGCACATCTTAGGTATGGTGTCGGGCCAAAAGCCAAGAATTACTCTCCTGAGAAGTGCTATACTCTATAAATGCCATGTCTATTCTTATTGCTGTAATGATGTGTGTGTATATATACATGCAGTACATATATATGTGTGTATACACGTACGTAGTGAAACATACATCATGCTGTAATTGTATACTTTGGCATATTGCAAAGGTGTCTGACAGCTGATCAGAAAGTTCCATTTGTGTTCGGTTTAAGTCCTTTCATAATAACTTACCAGTTATTGAACAACAAACAGCTAATGGAACAGCTTATGTGTTTTCCTCCATTCTTCCCCAAACTCAGTTGTTTATATAGATGGCATTTCTAATGGACCAAACTTGCAGTGAGATCAGTTGTAAAAACTAAAGTTATTTCCTTCAATCCCTTCCACAAAATAAAATGTCTAGGTTGACATTGGTTTTAGGTATAAATAAAACTGTTAGATTCAGGTACTGTATTTTATGGCTTAATAATTGTGCCTTTCTGTTGCTAAATTAAGAAATGCCATATACTGTGATGTAAAAATATGACAACTAATTTTATTTTAAGTCATACATAATTAGGCAGATATTTTTAAATGTAGGTGTCCACATATTTGAATGGTTAATTTTGACTATACTGATCACAATTTAGCTTATATTTAAAATTATATAGATGGAATGAGCTGAACAGTGAATCACTAAGCTCAACAGGTTGTGAATGGACAATAATTCCCTTTTGTAGGTATTTTTATGTGCATTGTCAGTTACTGGTAGAGGATATATTTTTCTGCAAATTGTCTTAATAGTTTATATACTGGACAGGTATGTCCAATATTAAGGAATAAATTATAAACAATAACAATGCACACCCTAGCTATAAATGGCCTCATTTGTTTTGTTATTCCAAACTGATTTTAAAAGGCCACTATTTTTAGAGGTGTACTTAAAAGATCCTCTTATCTTGGCTTTAGAAAAAATATATAATTTTTTATGCACAAATTGAATATATTGTAGTTCAAGAAGTCTTACCATTTTTACCCATACCTAGACAAAATATATAAAGGTCAAAGCAAATTTCATTGTGATCATTCTATAATAAATTAAACTAAGTGTTTGACGCAAAGTCAACAGCATGGTGAATGCATAAACTATTTGTGCATAACGGGGTTGTTTTGAATGGCTTTTAACAATAATGCACTTTTCAGTTTTATAGCGACCTCTTTGCTGCTGATAAGTAAGATGCAATCCTTGGACTATCTAATTTTACATGAACCTGGGATTTGAATTTCATTTTGTCCATATGATTGTTTAGGTTCACGTGTTGCCTAAGCGATATGTCAGGAGTTGTTATTGCAATGTTGCAGTATTCTGACAAGACATAACTTGTGTTGTGTATCCATATTATATGTTCAGGAAGAACCTTAACTTGATTAAAAGCTTTCTGTTCTAGCTTAGCTATTCACTTTAATGTATAGTTTTGTAGAGGATAACTTGGAATTGGAACTTTTTGATTTGGAGATATGAACTCTACACTCTATTAATAATATGTATATTAACAAAACTTAGTAAAGGCACTGACTGACTTCCTATCTCTATCTTATTAGACCAGTCAGTAGATCTTCTTATGGTACGCTGACATCTGAAGTTGTGAAAATTGAACTTTTCAGATGTGCATTTAGAATGCACTATTGGTTATGAATGTATTCCACTGTGTTCAGTATGTTAAACCACTAACTTTTTTTAATAGTTGAAGAGGTTTTTAGCTTGCAAAAAAAAACTTGGTTAGCTTGTTTCAGTACTTATTTGTGTATTTATGATTTTCTATCTATTCCTTTATTACAGTTTTATGCTTAATGTGCAGTAGAAGTTAAATCCCATTTCCAAAGTGTTGAGAGAGGAGATTTTGTACTGGTATGGTTCTGGATTTATACTTGCATGTTCTGAGCAAATAACTAGGGAGATTATATAAAAAGGCTTTCTTCCTTAAAGCCCTGAAGAGATAATTTGTAGCTCGTCATGCTCATTAAATTGGCCCTGCCAGAGGTAGAAATAATATTTGTAGAATGGTTTCCTTTTCTTTAAATAGCCTGGCTTTACTCTTCTAGTGAAGAATGTTTAAATAGTAGTACAAAAGGGCAGTTATACAAGAACTAATTGTTCCAAGTAAAAAATTGCACTCATGGTTTATAGGAACTTGAAATTCAAAGCATGGGATTCCTCTTAAGGCTGAGTTTATAGTTGTACTGCACTGTTATATCATGAATGCAAAAGAAATCTCAGTTGCTGAGAAAGCTTAGTGTGTAGTACCTATAAAATCACATGCAGTCATGGTTTCCAGAAGAGTAGGAAAAATTGCACTGTAGTTCTACTGTTACTCCTGTATATTTTTATATTTTGTACATTGCATTTGGTAGTTTTAAAATGTCATTCCTCGTGCACAGAGTAGTTTATTCTACAGGAAAAATGTACATCCAAATGTCAATTTATATAGCACTTTTACAATCCTGTCCTTAGATCATTGCTACTTACTCCAGTTTACATGAAAATGGAATATTAAAACCTTTCTTTCATGTTTTATAAGGGGGTTGGATCATGTGGGTAGTGTAACAGAAGATGCCATGCAATACGAAAGCAGTATGGGGCAGGGAAAAAAGGCAGAAATGCAAACATTTAACAAAGTTGAACTTTAAAGAAAGTTCATATGAACATTTGATTGAAAGTCTAATTTCGTTTTGTGGTTATATTTTCCAAAATGATTCCTCCAAATCTGTAATTAACACTTGGCAATTGATATAACTTGAACGTTTTAATTGGCCTAAACAGATATTCTATTCCTTTATCGTTGGAGTTGAACATAAAAAACAAAGGCTTATAGTTGGAATTTCAGCTTGTACCAAAATAAAAAAATTATATATGCTTTAAAATGATGGTGGTTAGCAGTCTTTTCAGAGTGGGAATACACTTGAAAGAACTTGAGGAACTTTTATGAGGTGTAGTGTGAGAACTTAATTATTCAAATATAACTGTGCTAGAGAACTTTTTCAATTCCAGATACTATTTCAACTTTTAGGAATATGCTATTCTTTAAAGAAGTAGGGCTACATCCATTACTAAAAGATATTAGAATATTACATTTGAGTTGGGTTTTTTTGGTTACTATATGCAATTTAAAGACGTCTGAAAATGTTAATATAGGGCCTAATTTAGCAAAGAATTTTCCACAAGGCCAAAGAGGCTCTAAAATATTGACTTGTATGTCTGCCTTAAGAATGGAAGCAAGATGAATTTTTTTCTGACCTGGCGCTTAAATAAGACTAATATATGTATTACACTGTCTTTAAAAAATGTACCCAATCTATTACTTTTTCATGTTTACAGTATAACTACCACTTTTGCTTCCTAAACTTACGTTGATGTTGAGCTGGTTTGTTTTATGCAGTCATGTACAAGGCTCTTAAGCGTTTGATCACATTTGCCTTATTCCTTAACTTGCTAATAAATTAAAAAAAAAAAAGAAAAGGTATTTTAAAGGTAAATTGGCAAACCAAAAGTAACTTTTGCTTTGTTTTAAGTTTACTTGGACTTTTCCTTTTAGGTATAGCTTTTTTCTGAAAGCTAGAAAGATGTTTTTTAAAAATAACATCTCTAAATGTACTTTTTTTTTTTTTTTTTAACCACAACAGTGTTAATTGTCCAGGTTTTAAAAATTGTCATTTTTTCTTTTTTGCTGTTATATTTTAAATATGCTTCTGTATTTTTGTGTCCCAGAGAGGGTCCTATACTATTTGTAAGCAAATGCAAAAATTCTATTACCTATGTAAAGATTTTGTCATTTTGAACTTGTAAATATTTAAGGGCTGTTAGTGGCTCAAGTTCGTGAGAACAAGCCAAGCATGCTGTAAGTAAATTCATCTATTGTGCTAAAAGTGGTTTTATCTCAGTATTTGCTTTCTAAATACGAAAGACAGGCAAAATTTTTAATGCAGATATTTTAAGGTATTAGTAATCCACACATGGGAGGAGATAGATGCCCAGCTCCTATTAACTTTGTTGGGAGTTGTAAATCCAAGTCCATGCATACTGAGCGGAAAATTTACCTTTAAAGGCTTGACCTTGCTGTAGTATGCAGACATGCATCACTGTGCATGTGGAGTAGCTAACTTTATAAGATACAAATATAACATACTCATTTTTGAGAACTGGGTGATTACTCTTTATAGAATAACGTATAGGACTCAGTCCAATTTCACAGCTGTCTTCTTTTTTCATTTTAATTGTTTTCTTTATCTGGAACTAGTACTACATTTGCAAAAGTGGATTAAAGCATTCCCCCTTGTATTATAATTATGATGATGGACAAGATCCCAGAATGATACATAAAGCAGGAGAATTAATATCCTGGGAAACTTCAACATGTTGAGGCCAATGCACTCTATTCAGTTCTTTTAATGGCAGAGTGTTTTGCCTTGTGAAATTCACTGACGTATTTCAGAAGTTACTTTGAAGCAATTGAAAAAAAATTGGTCTTTCTTACAGCCTTGCATTCCTGTCAAGAAGGCTCCTTGAATGATTTGCATCACTTCTTTATGCAGAAACAGCTGACAAAAGCTTAATTGGTCACTGCATTTTTGGCATAAATAGCTGATCCTGTTCAGAATTTACTCTGGATGTATTTATCATTATATAATTTCAGATAATTTGCATTAGTTACCTTTATACAGTACTTCCTTCTGAATCAAATGGAGGAAAATAAAATCAGATTAGGCAAAGTAGCACTTAGTACTGGTGAAATATTGTCTTTAAATTGCAAATATGACATGCTAGAGCCAATTCCAAGTTGGAAACTATTTTGGAAATTATTTGCAGCTACTGACCACTGAAGACAGGTTTTATAAAACAATCATTCAGTAATAATGGTTACAAAATATAAATTTGGCTCTTTCAGTAGCCATTGTAAAATTTCATAGGTGTACTGGTGGGTCACCAGTAACACAAAAGAATTTAAAACACACACATTGGCATTTGAAAACTTTTCTTTGGTACATTCAGTTTTGATCTGGAAATAAACTAGATGTGGGTGGGAGAACTCACTAAAACAAATTGATAGCAAATTTGTGTTTACAATGTATAGGCAGCCTAATAAATAGTTACTTCTTGCAAGGTCCATGAAGAACAGAATATATTTAAAATTTAAATGGGAAAATTTACTTTAAAGCTATTTATTTTTCATTGCAAATAAGGGCTTTGTTAAGTTAGAGGGTTTCAGTAGTACTTGTCTTTCTGGGTTATTTAATTTTATAGTTACTTTTTCTTTTGGTTTTGAAAGTCCTAATGAATATCAAGGTTAGTGTTACTGAAATAGACACCAGGTTTCATGACTTCATTCAGATCACCCCAAAACAGCATGACTGAAATTAGGTAAATTCAGGAACTGGTAACTTTTTAAAAAACAAACAAAGAAGCCCAAACCAAAACAAAAAACCCACCACCCTACAAACAAAAAAACCAAACAAACAGAAAAACTCTAAGGAATAAAAACTCATAGGCAGATTTTGGACCAAATTTTGGTGTACATAAATGTGATGTCAGAATTTGGCCTATACTTGAGTTTACAGGATCTGTAGTATACTGCAGCTGAAATAGGAATTTCACAGCATAAGATACGTATAGGAGTGTAATCATTTGTTGTTTTCTCCCATTAATGTTGTTGTGTTCATTAATGAAAGCAAATATTCAATATAAGATATTTTATAGACTTTCTTCATTTTGTGAGGCTGCCAGCAAACTTTCAGTAAACAATATTTTTTAAACTGTTGCCAGCCTCTCAACATCTTAGAGAGAACAAAAAAACCAAACTTGCTAGCACAAGTCCTAAATTATTTGCTAGATTACATAATGGTTACTGTATGATAGTGTACAACCTGACATTTAGAGATAAAAAAACTGTTCCGGTATTTCTTACATTATGGTTAATGCTTTTGCATTCATTGTACACTCTCCACAGTTGTCAGAATTAATATTTAATCTTTAACTGATAACGGAAACAATATTTGTAACTCCATCTGCAATGATTGGATAATAAACTACTGTTGGAATCAAATGTTTGGTCATTTCTGCGTCCCATGTTAGAAGGGATATGTGGTTGGATGCCTAATGTAAGGGTAAATTGTTGGCTTGAGAAAACCTACATATATTTAGCTCTTTATATAGTAAAAGTCATTAGGATGATAACGTGTGGTATTTTCACATTTAACTTTTGAATCCTTCTGAAAACAACACATTGACAATATTTTTACTGTCTGATAGAGTTATGTGGCATATTTGTCAGTATCTCATACCCTAAATGGGAAGCCAAATCATTGATCAAATTAGATGAAATATTTTATTGCTGAGAACTTTAGATCCTACCTTCTTTACCACCTTCCCCATTCCTCACCCTTTCTTGTTCACAGACGCATGCTCCTGCTCCACAGTATCTGATAGAAATTTGCTTTCTAGAAAATGAATCAAAGCAGGCACACAAAGAAGCAAAATGTCTGATACAACCCACTGGTTTGAGGTGCTTGAGTTTATTATTTTATGCTAATGTAGCACCTAGGAGCCTTAGTCATAGACAAGGACCCCACAGTGCAAGATGCTGTACAAATACAGAGATGGTCCATGTCCCAGAGAGCTTACAGTCCAAGTATAAGACAAAACAATAGATGGATACAGACAGACGGGAGAGTACACAAAAACAATTGGCCAGTGTTGGTCAGCATGATAGATGTTAGTACTCATAGACCTCTAAAATGTCAAGTGAGGAAGTTAAAACAATCAGTGCATTATGGTATGTTCTACCTTAAGACGTGCATCAGAGTTCAGAAACCTCTGAAAGAGGCAGGAAACAGCTTCCTCCTCCCCTACCATTTCTAATCTCATTATAGGGGATTAGATATCAGTCCTCCATGCTTTGCTAATAGCAAAGGCTTACATGGTAGCTGGGACATAGACTCTTCCTTCTGTTCCAGTGTAAAATAAGTAGGGTCCTACTAAATTCACAGTCCATTTTGGTCAGTTTCATGGTCATAAGATTTTAAAAATCATAAATTTCACAGTTTCAGATATTTAAATCTGAAATTTCATGGTGGTGTAACCATGGGGGTCTCAACCCAAAAGCGGGTTGAATGGGGGGCTGCAAGGCTATATTGTGTGTGTGTGAGTGGGGGGGAGGGATGTCACGGTATTGCCACTGGTGCTTCTGCACTGCTGCCTTCAGAGCTGGGTGGCCAGCTCTAAAGGCAGCACCACCGCCAGCTACAGCACAGAAATGAGGATTGCATGGTATGGGAGGTCTTCCCTTTTTGGGGGCAGGGCCAGCCTTATGGATGGGTCCATGTAGGTGACTGCCCAGGGCTCTGTGGTCAGGGAGTGTCATGGTCCTCCTCATCCTCCTCCTCACCCCCACAGCCAGTCTAAGGCCCCTTTAACTCCCGAGTGCTAGGCCTGGAGCCAAGGAGGGGCAAGGCTGGGGGTGCCCCAGTCAAGGGCTCCTACCCTGCACCAGACTCCAGTTACTCGTTCTGGCCGGGCTGCTGCTGGCGGCAGTGCTGCCTTCAGAGTTGGGCTCTCAGCCAGTAGCCGTGAAGCTTCCTGCAGCCAGGGCAGGTTCCTGGAGGTGGGTCTGACCCAGCCTTGGGAGTGGCCCGTGCAGCGTAAGAGGAAGTCCCATCCCTCCTCAGCCAAGCCAGGACTAGCATCTGGAGCCTGGTGCATGGTAGGAGTCCATGGCTCCAGACCCAGGACTGTGTGTGTGTGTGTGTGTGTGTGTGTGTGTAGAGGGAGGAGACAACAGCGCCCCCCTGACCACAGGGCCCTGTCCCCCACAAAAGTGACTACTCCCCTGTACCCTGCGACCCTCATTTCTGTATTGTAGCTGGCAGCTGTGCTGCCTTCAGAGCTGGGTACCCAACCAGCAGCCACCACTCTCCAGCTGCCCAGATCTGAAAGCAGCACCGCCACCAGAAGCAGTGCAGAAGTAAGGGTGGTAATACCATACCATGTCACCTTCACTTATTCTGTTCTGCTGCTGGCAGCAGTGTTACCTTCAGAGCTGGCATCCCCACCCCCAGCACCTGTGGAGCTGGGGGAGGTTCCTGGAGGTGGATCTGACCCAGTCCCGGGAGCAGCCTGTGCTGGGGAAGAGGAAGTCCCATCCCTCCCCAGCCTCGCCAAGACTAGCATCTGGAGCCTGGCGCATGGAAGGAGCCCCTAGCCGGGGTGCCCCCAACCTTGCCTCTCCTACAATCGCCAGATTTCACAGGGGGAGATCAGGTTTTATGGTCTGTGATGTGTTTTTCACGGCTGTGAATTTGGTAGGGTCTTCAAAATAAGACCTTCCTGCTACAACTTGCAAAGCTACTGCTTCTATTGTTTCTCCTACAAAGGCCATCCCGTCTTCAGTTAGGTGAGCTGATGGTGAATGTAAAGAACTTAGAGACTACATACAAGGATTTACTCACCACTGGGACAAGGTCTGTTGCTCGTCAGAGTGTTCCACTAATTTCTCAGAGGGGTAGCCGTGTCAGTCTGAATCCGTAAAAAGCAACAGAGGGTCCTGTGGCACCTTTAAGACTAACAGAAGTATTGGGAGCATAAGCTTTCGTGGGTAAGAACCTCACTTCTTCAGATGCAAGTAATGGACATTTCCAGAGGCAGGTATAAATCAGTATGGAGATAACGAGGATAGTTCAATCAGGGAGGGTGAGGTGCTCTGCTAGCAGTTGAGGTGTGAACACCAAGGGAGGAGAAACTGCTTCTGTAGTTGGATAGCCATTCACAGTCTTTGTTTAATCCTGATCTGATGATGTCAAATTTGCAAATGAACTGGAGCTCAGCAGTTTCTCTTTGGAGTCTGGTCCTGAAGTTTTTTTGCTGTAAGATGGCTACCTTTACATCTGCTATTGTGTGGCCAGGGAGGCTGAAGTGTTCTCCTACAGGTTTTTGTATATTGCCATTCCTGATATCTGACTTGTGTCCATTTATCCTCTTGCGTAGTGACTGTCCAGTTTGGCCAATGTACATAGCAGAGGGACATTGCTGGCACATGATGGCATATATAACATTGGTGGACGTGCAGGTGAATGAGCCGGTGATGTTGTAGCTGATCTGGTTAGGTGCTGTGATGGTGTTGCTGGTGTAGATATGTGGGCAGAGTTGGCATCGAGGTTTGTTGCATGGGTTGGTTCATACCAAATGGACTGAAGGTGAAAAATCCATTGCTATCTACATACTGCACAGACCACAGTGAGAGATTATGCCATACACTATCAAAGAAACTGAGGAACCACCTGATCAGCATCCTATACAGCAAACAGAAAAACATCAAGCAAGAGGTCTCCAACCTGGAGACTTTCATAAATAACCAACCCCCCACACAAATGGACTTTACTAAAATAAGACAGGAGATCTACATTACACACTTCACCTCTCTACAAAGGAAAAAGGACCGTAAGCTGTCTAAAATCCTACCTGCCACATGGGGCCACAACAGGGGTACCCCTAACTCACCCAGCAATATCGTCAATTTATCCAGCTACACACTCAACCCAGCAGAAGAGTCTGTCCTATCTCGGGGACTCTCTTTTTGCCCCAGCACCCCCACGAACATGATACAGTTCTGCGGTGATCTGGAAGCCTACTTTCGCCGCCTCCGACTCAAAGAATACTTTCAAGATAACACTGAACAGTGCACTGATACACAGATACCCTCCCACCAACAACACAGGAAGAAGAACTCCACATGGACTCCTCCTGAGGGTCGAAATGACAGTCTGGACCTATACATAGAATGCTTCCGCCGACATGCACAGGCAGAAATTGTGGAAAAACAACATCGCTTGTCTCATAACCTAAGTCGTGCAGAACGCAATGCCATCCACAGCCTCAGAAACCACCCTGACATTATCATCAAAGAGGCTGATAAAGGAGGTGCTGTTGTCATCATGAACAGGTCTGACTACCACAAGGAGGCTGCCAGACAACTCTCCAATACCAAATTCTACAGGCCACTTTCCTCAGATCCCACTGAGGAATACACTAGGAAACTGCAACATCTACTCAGGACACTCCCTACACTACCACAGGAACAAATCAACATACCCTTAGAGCCCCGACCGGGGTTATTCTATCTACTACCCAAGATCCACAAACCTGGAAATCCTGGACGCCCCATCATCTCGGGCACTGGCACGCTCACTGAAGGACTGTCTGGATATGTGGACTCCCTACTCAGACCCTACGCCACCTGCACTCCCAGCTATCTCCGTGACACCACTGATCTCCTGAGAAAACTACAATGCATTGGTGACCTCCCAGAAAACACCATCCTACCCACCATGGATGTAGAGGCTCTCTACACAAACATCCCACACACAGATGGAATACAAGCTGTCAGGAACAGTATCCCTGATGATGACACAGCACAACTTGTTGCTGAGCTCTGTGACTTTATCCTCACGCACAATTATTTCAATTATTTCACGCACCGCCATGGGCACCCGCATGGCCCCACAATATGCCAACATTTTTATGGCTGCCCTGGAACAACGCTTCCTCAGCTCTCGTCCACTCACGCCCCTTCTCTACTTACTCTACATTGATGACATCTTCATCATCTGGATCCATGGGAAGGAGACCCTGGAAGAATTCCACCATGATTTCAACAGCTTCCACCCCACCAGCAACCTCAGCCTGGACCAATCTACACAGGAGGTCCACTTCCTAGACACCACAGTACAATAAGCGACGGCCACGTTAACACCACCCTATACCGAAAACCCACCAACCGCTACGCCTACCTTCATGCCTCCAGCTTCCACCCCGGACACACCACACAATCCATCGTCTACAGCCAAGCGCTGAGGTACAACCGCATCTGCTCCAACCCCTCAGACAGAGACCAACACCTACAAGATCTTCACCAAGCATTCTCAAAACTACGATACCCACACAAGGAAATAAAGAAACAAATCAACAGAGCCAGACGTGTACCCAGAAGCCTCCTGCTACAAGACAGGCCCAGAAGAGAAACCAACAGAACTCCACTGGCCATCACCTACAGTCCTCAGCTTAAACCTCTCCAACGCATCATCAGTGATCTACAACCCATCCTGGACAATGATCCCTCACTTTCACAGACCTTGGGAGGCAGGCCAGTCCTCGCCCACAGACAACCTGCCAACCTTAAGCATATTCTCACCAGCAACCACGCATCGCACCATAACAACTCTAACTCAGGAACCAACCCATGCAACAAACCTCGAGGCCAACTCTACCCACATATCTACACTAGCAACACCATCAAAGGACCTAACCAGATCAGCTACAACATCACCGGCTCATTCACCTGCACGTCCACCAATGTTATATATGCCATCATGTGCCAGCTCTGCTATGTACATTGGCAAACTGGACAGTCACTACGCAAGAGGATAAATGGACACAAGTCAGATATCAGGAATAGCAATATACAAAAACCTGTAGGAGAACACTTCAACCTCCCTGGCCACACAATAGCAGATGAAAAGGTAGCCATCTTACAGCAAAAAAACTTCAGGACCAGACTCCAAAGAGAAACTGCTGAGCTCCAGTTCATTTGCAAATTTGACACCATCAGATCAGGATTAAACAAAGACTGTGAATGGCTATCCAACTACAGAAGCAGTTTCTCCTCCCTTGGTGTTCACACCTCAACTGCTAGCAGAGCACCTCACCCTCCCTGATTGAACTAACCTCGTTATCTCCATACTGATTTATACCTGCCTCTGGAAATGTCCATTACTTGCATCTGAAGAAGTGAGGTTCTTACCCACGAAAGCTTATGCTCCCAATACTTCTGTCATAACTATAAAGGGAAGGGTAATAGCTGTCCTGTGTACAGTACTATAAATCCNGCCCCTACATTTGTACCCTAAAGTTCAAAGTGGGGATCTCAGTCCTGACAACTTCTGTTAGTCTTAAAGGTGCCACAGGACCCTTTGTTGCTTTCCACTCATTTCTATTATAACTCATCAATCTTTAAGTCTGGAAGGAAACATTATGATAATCTAGTCTAACCTTGTGCATAACACAGGCCAAAGAACCTCACTCAATAATTTCTACATCAAGCCCATAACTTCTGTTTGAGCTATAGCATATCTTTTAGAAAGACCTCTAATCTTGATTTTAAATACTTCAAATGAAGAAAAGTCTACCACATCACTAGGTAAACAGTAGAGGTAAGAGAATGAGTTCTTGTTTGAAACCAGCGGTTTAAACCATTCATCCAAATCTGTGTTTACTTAAATTGTGTATGCTGCATGTTAAAAGCAGGGGTCGGCAACCTTTCAGAAGTGATGTGCCGAATCTTCATTTATTCACTCTAATTTAAGGTTTCATGTGCCAGTAATACATTTTAACATTTTTAGAAGGTCTCTTTCTATAAGTCTATAATATATAACTAAACTATTGTTGTATGTAAAGTAAATAAGGTTTTTAAAATGTTTAAGAAGTTTCATTTAAAATTAAATTAAAATGCAGAGCCTCCCCAGACTGGTGGCCAGGACCTGGGCAGTGTGAGTGCCACTGAAAGTCAGCTCTCGTGCCGCCTTCGGCATGCGTGCCATAGGTTGCCTACCCCTGATATAAAGCCTTAATGATTTATTTTGGCATACCATAGCATTTCAAGATGTTCCAGGTTGAATAATGGTGGAGACTGGTAAAGGTAAATGCTTTCTTAAAATCTATGAAGTTTGAGTGGTTTTTGCCATTCAGTGCTTTCTTTGATGAGTACTCTTAGGGTGAAAATCTGGTTGACACATGATCTGGGTCAAAATCCATCCTGCTCCTCCCGTATCTTTCTTTCAACCAACTCCTTTATTCTGCTTAAGATGATACTGCAGAAGACTTTTCCTGCCACTCAAAGGAGTGTAACACTACTTCAGTTACTGCAATTACTTAGGTCACCTTTCTTTAGTATTTTGATTTATGCCATTTTCCCCATTGTTTGGAGGCTTTTCCTGGTTTCATGTGTCATTGAAAAATTTGATAATTTTTGTTTAAAATTGGTCTCATCACAAGCTTTCAACATTGCCCTGGGGACTTGGTCTTCACCTGCAGCCTTCCTAGGCTTAACTTTTCATTGCACTATTCATTTTTTGTGTGAGGTGAGACATGATGTCTAGTTCTGAGTGTTTAATTTCATTGTCAAAGTTAATGTTTCTTGTGGTTTAGCACGTCTTGAAAATGCTGTGCTCTTTGTTCTTTCTGTTAAGGTATTTTTCCTTGTTTATCCATAACAGGCCCTCTGGCTAGTATAAAATTGCCAGTTAGATCTTTGTTGAGTTGATATACTGTTTTACTATCCCTTCTTTCAGTAGCCTCAACTTCTTTAGCCATTTTATCCATATATTTCCTTTTCTCTTCTAACAGTGCTTTTATTGTTTCATCCTTTGTTTTATATAGATTTTTTTTTTTTTTTGCTGCTGCTTTTTTGGTAGATATTTTTAAGTAGTTAATGTTTGCTTTGACTTGTTTCCTTTTTTACCACATAGTTCCACATATCCTCAGTTATCCAGACTTGAGGTTTGCTTAGAAAAAAACCCATAACATGTCCATGATGACTTCTTGTGGTGGACTCTGTCTTGTAGCACCTGAAATTGATTCTAGTTCAGTTCGAATCTGCTGCTGTATCCATTAGCCTTTTGCTGTAAAATGTCTTGGTACTTTGGGAGACTTCTTGTTTTTCTTTAGTTTATTTTCAGTCTGGCCGCATACAAATTGTGATCACTTCCAACATCAGTCCCTCTGTATACTCTAAATTTCTTTCTAATATGTAGATTGTCAATCTGATTACTGGTGACTCCATCTGGGGAATTCCAAATTACTTTATATATATCTTTTTGTGGTAATAGTGTTCCACCAATGTTGACCCTGGATACCAAGTACATAGGGTGACCAGATGTCCCGATTTTATAGGGACAGTCCCGATATTTGGGGTTTTGTCTTATATAGGTGCCTATTACCCCCCCCCCCCCATCCTCTGTCCGGATTTTTCACACTTTCTATTTGGTCACCCTACAAGTACAGTTCTTCTAGTCTTTCATGGTTCTGATTTTGGGAACCAAATATGTGATTGCCCATTGATTTCTCCACTCTCTTGTTGTTGTTGTCATCATCAACCGTGGCATTGAAGTCCTCCATTTCTAAGCAGATGAATGTCATGCTTGAAATATTGTCAGAGTTTGTAGACAGCTCTATATCTGCTCTTTGAGTTTGTCATCATAGTGGTCTGTCTGTGCATAACACTGTATAATTGTCATTTTCATTACTGTGTTTAAAACCTGTCTCAGAGCATTTGGGTATTGGTTCCCAATCTAAGTGATTTTTCTGCTTTGGAAGTCACAATTAGTGCTACTTCCTGAGTATCTTATGATTTTATTTTCATTTTTGAATTGTTTTTTATCAGCTCCTGGCCATCAACATTTGCTTACTCCAAGGATTTGAGATTATATTCATCCATTTCTTTCATCACCTGTGCAGCCTTTGGTGTTGCAGCCATCATTCTAATGCTTCAGAAACCTATTTTCATAGTTTTATTTTTACCTTTAGTAAAGAACTTTTCAAACACTTGGCTTCCTGATGGCTCGTTATTTCTGCAAGACATGCTGTTAGCCTCTATGGCAATCTTCTTGTATGTCTATAACTTGGCCTATCACTCAACCCCCAGATCTGGAGGACCAGTGGGCTGCTTTTTATCTGGCCCCTACCCTTTGACCTGTCTTGGTTGGGTGACCCTACCAGGAGTTATAACTATCTCTGGCATAGCTCTGAGGATCATTATAGCACACAAGCCTTCCCACCACATCAAGGTGCAGTCCTCAGGGAAATGATCTTACCCACTCAGAGTGGGATTTTCATGACTGCTCAGCGTTGACCAAACTGCTCCCGTTAAAGTCAATGAGAATTTGACGACTGATTTCAAAAGGAGCAGTTAGGCCAATGTTGAGTGCTTTCGAAAATCCTACTCTGAAGCTGCAGTCTCCTGGTCAAAGAATCACTGCAGGTGGCGCCTTTAGTTAGGACTCATGCTGTAATTACTAGTCTCTTTTCCAGGGTCGGATCAAGAGCGTAAAGTTTGGCTATTTGTTTATCCAATGGCTGAGAAACACCGTTTCTTTAAAAGTACCATCATTACAGGATTCTCCTTGGGTTTCAAGCCTCCAGAGCAAAACAGGCAGCAAGCTTCAGAAGCTGAAAATATTTTTTTTCAGGGTTGCTGTCCCACACACATCAGCTGGCAGTATGTTCTGCTTCTGCAGTGGAAATGGAGCAGCCCACTGGTACCTCCAAATGCCAATTCCTTTTTTACCACTCATGAATGAGAAGCTCCCTGTGGCAGCCAAATCTACTTGGCTTTTGGCTAATTTTCTTCTTTATTTCTGGGTTTTCCCCGACCATCAGTTTGCTGTCAGTTTTAACAATGAAAACATTTAGAGAGGCTCTTGCCATCTCTTTGGCATTGGATTAGATTTCTTGCCAGTTAGGCCTGTTCCTCTTTTTTTCCTCTCTTTCCTAGGCTAGCTTTGGTTCCTAGGAAGACGATGCACGCTATTGCAAATCTCATGAAGGGTCCCTGTAGTACTTTCTTCTTGCAGACTTTGCAAAGCAAGTACAAGGTTCATGGGTTTTTTCCTGCACACTACTGCCTGGCCCCTGTGTTAAGACTGTGGATTCCAGACCCATAGTAGTGTGGCTAACTCCCAGCTCTAATCTGTTCTGGGTACCTTCCCACCCAGAAAACAAATACAAATATAGAGACAGCAAATCTACATTAATATCAATATACACACTGTTCTAGCTGTAAATCTGCATTTAATTAAGCTTAAAATTGGCACACACCAACAAATGCAGAAAATGCAAACTTGAGGACAGAACTTCTGTGTTTAATTTTCGTTAGTGATTTAGAATATTTTGTAATGGCAGTAGCAACATATCAACTGTTACCTTATAAACATCTTGAAAACACAGGCCATCTGAAATATAGAAAATCAAACCTGCCAGTAACAAGAACCCTTCATCACTTTTCAGAGCACAGTCTGTTGTAGACTTCTCCTTGTCCCATGACTGCTTTACACACACATCTACAAAAATCCGACTTTACCAAAAAATGTTTAAAGCCCTGCTCTAAACTAAATGGAAAAGAAAAATCTCGGACTTCTATTAGAGTTGACTTCAGCATTGTGGAGTACACGTGTATACAACAGGAGCTATTACAATTTCAGATTTTCAGTATGGGTGCAAGCTGGGGGTCATGTTTGAGGCTCGCTGCACCTGTGCCCCTTTTGACCTCTGAGGAGACACTGCTCAGTCTTAGGCCTCTTCCCCTTACCTCTCTCGGGATGGAATCTTGCAGTTTTTTCCGCTATTAACCTGATCAATGTACCAGTCTATCCTACGCATATCTACTGCTTACCACCCTGAAGATCTAACTGGGTTTTCGGTACCTGCATTTCTTCCTTTGGGAACCTGAGACACATGAGACTGACCAACAGTCTTCTTAGAGCAAAATATTTGTATTTAGCCATTGGAACAAAGCATTATAGAAAGAAGGATTTTAAAATAAGAAACAACCTACATGTATGTCTATTATATCAACAGTACTTCACCCCATACTGGTAACCTAGGCAGGTCTTACTTTTTCAGATACACCTATGCTTTCCTGTGCCGAATATCTTTCAACCTAGTTCCTGCGGGACCCAGCAAGAGTATCTTTTTAAACAGTGTGAAGTTCTTTGTTCTTTTCATTGTTGATGGGTTTTGGTCCCTCCTGATCAAACCAGTTTCAAAGGCTAGTGTAGGGTATCAAGCCAGACTAGATAGAGCTGATAGTCCAATAACCAGGTCAATATACACTATTGAGAAATTGTTATATAGCACTCCATTATTGTGTCACTGGAGTTTGTGGGCCACCGGTAGTAATGGAATGCTTCGGTGGTTTGCTGAGAGCTGGCTAGTCATGGTGGTGGTGATTCTCGCTGCTAAAAGAAATAGCGGGGGAAGGGGAAATGAAATGAAGTGCAAAAGAGAAGGCAGTGTGAGAGCTCTTGCAAAACCAAAACCACAACCTTGTATCACACTGATGAAGCTAAAATACTTTTCCATATAAGCAATTGCTGTAGTTCAATGGCCATTTGTTTATCTACTTTTAACTGTATATTTACGTGATCAGCAGAGTTAGTTTAACTCCTATGTATGCATTTAGGGCTTGATCCTACTCCTATTGAATTCAATAGTAAAACTTCCACTGACTTCAGTGGTGCAGGCTCAGATTGTTAGCCATTACCTTTGATAATCCAAAGGCCCTAGTTTGATTATCTCTGGTGTAGATAATTCATTCCTGATGTTCATTCAGCCCTTTTCCTCTGTGCTACAACTGCCAAAAAAGGTGCCAATTGTAAAAGATTTAAATTTTATTAGAGGATATTTAAAAAAAATAAACGATACAGAAAATTTGAAGCACTGAACAATGGACTGAAATCACCTGCTTACTGCAGATCACTGAGCAACTTTCAGAGCATGGTGACTTTGGTCACTAATAACTGGGGATGGATTTGAATCAATATCCTGGAGCTTGAAAGTCTGCTATTGGAGCCTCCTGTGTAATTGATGGGTACATGTCATTTATATTACTCCTCAGGGAATTCTGTGCCACTGCACAATGCAAAATTTCACAGAATTCCCTGTTTCCCCTGCAGAATTGGGGCTGCAGAGCTGCTGGCCTTTATAGAGCCTGGCTGGGCTGAAGGCTGCATGCTCTGCTTGATCCTCATTCTCCCAGGGAAGGGAAAGGGCCCGAGAGGCCCAGCTATGGCAAAGGGCAAGTAAGGCCAGGGCAGCACCACACCACGTCCTCCAGCAGGACAGTAAAGAAACTGAGGGGAGTAAAGGCTCTGGAGCTGCTGGTGTCTGGACAGGGCGTGCCCTGTGGCTAGGCTCTGGGGGCCCCACACAGCCCCCTCCAGCATCCTTCAACTGGAACTGGGTTGCTATAGGGGTTTCTTTAACTCTCTACTCCTGGGGGAATCTTCTTCGCTGTTGTCTGTATTGTTAACAGGTATTTTGAAATAAATTACCAAAATAATTGAAACTAGAGTGTTTATATTGTGTTGTTTTGACAAAATATGCAGAAATTTGCAGAATTTTAAAGTATTGTGTACAGAATTTTTATTTTTTTGGTGCAGAATTCCCCCAGGAGTTAAATAAATTAAATTAAATATTTAAGTCTGCTGATCGTGTGTGTGTGTGTGTGTGTATGTGTATATATATATATATATATATATATATGGGCTGTCAAGCTATTAAATAATTGTGTGATTAATTGCTCTGTTAATAATAGAATACCATTTATTTAAATATTTTTTGATGTTTTCTACATTTTCAAATATATTGATTTCAATTAGAACACAGAATACAAAGTGTACAGTGCTCACTTTATATTTATTTTTTATTACCAATATTTGCACTGGAAAAAAAAATATTTTTCAGTTCGCCTAATACAAGTACTGTAGTGCAATCTCTTTAGCATGAAGGTTGAACTTACAAATGTAGAATTATGTACAAAAAATAACTGCACTCAAAAATAAAACAATGTAAAACTTTAGAGCCTACAAGTCCACCCAGTCTTACTTCTGGTTCAGCCACTCGCTATGAAAAACAAGTTTGTTTACATTTATGGGAGGTAATGCTTTCTACTTCTTATTTACAATGTCACTTGAAAATGAAAACAGGTGTTTGCCATGGTACTGTTGTAGCAGGTATTCCTAGGTATTTACATGCCAGATAGGCAAAACGTTTGTTTGCCCCTTCATGCTTCGGCCACCATTCCAGAGGATATGCTTCCATGCTGATGATGCTCATTAAAAAAAGTTATGCATTAATTAAATTTGTGGCTGAACTCCTTGGGAAAGAATTGTATGTCTCCTGCTCTGTTTTACCTGCATTCTGCCATATATTTCGTGTTATGGCAATCTCAGATGACAACCCAGCACGTATTGTTCATTTTAAGAACACTTTCACTGCAGATATGACAAAACGCAAAGAAGGTACCAATGTGAGATTTCTCAAAGTAGCTACAGCACTTGACCTAAGGTTTAAGAATCTGAAGTGTTGTCCAAAATCTGAGAGGGACAAAGTGTGGAGCATGTTTTCAAAAGTCTTAAAAGAGTAACAGTCTGATGTGGAAACTACATAACCCGAACTACCAAAAAAGAAAATCAACCTTTTGTTGGTGGTATCTGACTCAGATGATGAAAATGAACATGCATCAGTCTGCATTGCTTTGGATCGTTATAGAGAAGAACCATTATCAGCATGGAAGCATGTCCTCTGGAATAGTGGGTGAAGCATAAAGGGACTTATGAATGTTTAGCATACCTGGCACATAAATATCTTGCGACACCGGCTACAACAGGCTCATGCAAATGCCTGTTCTCACTTTCAGGTGACGTAAATAAGAAGTGGGCAGCATTATCTCCTGTAAATGTAAACAAACTTGTTTGTCTTAGTGACTGGCTGAACAAGAAGTAGGACTGAGTAGACTTGTAGGCTTTAAAGTTTTACATTGTTTTGTTTCTGAGTACAGTTTTGTTACAAAAAACAAAATCTACATTTGTAAGTTGCACTTTCACAAAGAGATTGCACTACAGTACTTGTATGAGGTGAATTGAAAATACTCTTGTCATTTTTACAGGGCACATATTTGTAATAAAAATAATATAAAGTGAGCACTATATACTTTATATTCTGTGTTGTAAATTGAAATCAAATATTTGAAAATGTAGAAAAACATCCCCAATATTTAATACATTTTCATTAAAAAAATAGAATACCAATTTATTTTTTAAGTGTGATTAAAACTGATTGATTTTTATTTTTTTAATCACAATTAATTTTTTTAATCATGTGAGTTAACAGATTAAATATATATATTAGGGCTGTTAGTTAAAGTGTGTGTGTGTCTTTTCTGCCAGGTGGAGCCAGCAGCAACAAGGGCTGGGTTCAGTATCTAGGGGTTCCTTTTCAACAATACAACGCAAACTGTCTCGAGCCCCCACCCAGTGACCTGGGACAATTACACACCACCCTTTGGGTGCCTCTAAGAGGCAATGCTTCCCCTCTCACAAGCACAGAGTCTGAGTGTAGCAAAAACTTTTAATAAAAGGAGGGCAGTAACTTAGCATTAATTTGGGAAAACACTGCAACTAGGGTTCATGAGCAAAACACCCACCCCCAAGTAAGTTGGGCAGTGTCCTTTTCCCCTCAGGAAGTCCTTGCCACACCTCTCTGCCAGCCACCCTGCTGGCTGCTTGCTGCACCTCTCCACATGCCACCCACCAAGATGTCTTCAGGGCCCCCAACTTAACACAGTTCTAAGTGATTTCAGCTATTAGCGCGGGAGCCTCACTGCTGGTGCATACTGGGCAGTCTCTTGCAATAGAGACACTGTCCTAAAGTAGGTCTGCTACTTAGACCTAGGTATCAGTGATTTCAGCTCTGCAGTATGTAACAAGGCTCTCAATTGAATCTAAATTAGCTCTTTTATTATACAGTGGAGAGAGGAACAGTCAAATGGTGTTTAAGACCCTTAAACAGGGCCTACACCACCAGATACAAGTACCTACCTATCTACCCCCTAAATTGGGCTTTGGAATGCATGTCCCCTGCTTAGTGAGTACCATTCAGTTGAGGGTGGGTCCCTCCATTGGGGTATGCCACGTACAGTTCTGCTGCCCTCGGTTCACACAACAAGGATAACAACCCTTTATTACTCCTACCTCAATAACAAGGAGACTGGGGATCCAACACCAGCCACAAGAGATCATTTGGGCAATAAATCTGATCATGCTGAGCACCTAGGCAGGGTGGGTGTACCCATGCAAACGAGATCAGCTCCTGAAGTCTATTTCCACAGCTCACCACTAAATGTCAGGGGAGAGCTCATTCAGACTCTGCTTGCATCTATCTGTAGTAACCTCATGTTTTAGAAAATAAACCACCACCAACTGATTAATTATGGTCCAATGATTACTAAGTATTTTTGTTGTTGATTTAAACTAAACTGACTTAGTTATGACTAAAAACTACAACTGTTTTTTTTTTTAGTTTGTGTAACTGAAATTGTCACTGACTTTATTTTAAGAACTAAAAATATTTATTTAGGGCTGAGGCTGTGATATGCCAAAATTCAGTATGTTAAATGTTTTAAGAGTTGAAAATGCAACTGTTGCCAATATCTTTGGTATAGTGGTAAGAGCACAAACAGTACCAATTTAGTATGCAGACTGGTGGGTGCCATCCCAGTTATGTTATAGCAACAGCTGCTGCTGAGTTGTCCTCATTACTGTATCACTATCGTGTCTAGACTTCAAGCTGACTAACCTCATTAATACAGAGTTGAAGGAAAAATATAAAATTATTATAATTAGGTTTGGCTCCTTGCTTCAATTCTTTCCATTGACAGGCCTGTCTGGACACAGCTCCCACCCCTTGCTAGTCACTGCAAATGCTTATTTCACAATCAGCATTTGATACGACACTGTTAGTGGATGCATTGTTTATAATAATATAGCAATTCTGAGACTGTAACTAACTGGTCCAAATACACAATGCTTTTCTCATATTAATTTGAAATTGTGAAGCCCACTCATGACAGATGCTAATATTCTCAGTGGCTGTTGATTTCAAGGGGATCAGGCCCCAGGTCAATAAATAAAAATTATAACCTCCCCAACAAAAGTGCAATTTAAAACTCAGTCCACTTAATAACTGATAATTCTATGAGAGAGGCAGAATAATTTCTCAGCAGATAAGATGTCAACTCTGTCTTCTTCGTAGGTGCCTCAAGTGGCATGTGACCAAGATTCATCACCAAATTTGGACCACGGGTTGGATCATTAGCTTCCCTGGCCTGGGCACTGACAGGGAGTATGATGTGAATGCTGATCCAGCTACTTTGTAATAATTTATGAATAATGAATGACCTAGTTATTGAGAATATTTATTATATGAACATGTTGGTTTTGTAATGGGGGGGGTTTGTCTGGACAAACAAGCAGGAAGAAAAACAGCTCAAGACAAGCCCCTCCTTAGTCAACACGAATGGGTTGTTAAACAACATTGGATAGGAAAAGACTCAGCAACAAAAGATGATCAGAAGGACTAGTGCAGTTTAAAAAGGGACTCTTGGGAGAGAGGATGGTAGTTGCTGGGATAGCTGTGCTGGGAAATCAAACTAACACACAGACACCCTGTCTGTTTTATCATCAAATGGGAAGCCTTCAATAAGAAAGACGTGTTTAGACACTTTGTTTTGAAAATCCTTTTTCTCTTAGGCTTTGTTCCTACTGTGGGAATAAACAATGCTTTAGTTTTAAGAAAGCTGACTGGCAACTGTATGTAACACTGGTCACATATTGCTGAAGGGAAGAACTGTAGATGCCAAACCCAGTTGGACCTGCTGGATAGGCATGGTAGATATAGAAGGTACTGTAGCCCACCAGATCCCACTCTAAGAATGGCAGAACTGTGGAATTCCACCCCAGAGGAGGTAAATGCATGAGACCTAACCTCTGAGGGGGTGCACTCAGAGACCAAAATGGGGACAGAGGTGCAGTAGCCCTATCACTATGACATGTGTTATTCTATACAAAGCACACAGGATCTTTTATAGGGGAGAAGGCAAAAACGCTGCATTTATTGAGAATACAGCAGTTAGCATATGCTTTCCACACACACACCCCCCGCCAGTTGATGTTTATAGTTACCAATCCAGAATCTGGATCAATCTAGTGGCCAGCCAGATTGGTCACAGAGGGAAGCCACGCTCTGACAGTTGGGGACCGATGCTCCTGGAGTGTGAGCAGACGAACCCAAAGTTTTCGTGCCATGTTTTAAAGTCTTCAAAATTATGTCATCTAGCAATCTATACATAGACTTTAGAGTATTTTGCCACTGATTTCAATGCAGCCAGGATTTCACTCAGTCTTCTAGTTGCTGCAAAATTAATTACTTAGGCCCTGATCCTGCAATCAGAATCAGGCAGGCAGACTCTTGCACCTGTGCAGCGTCCTATTGACTTCAATGGGAGTCCACCGACCTAGATTGGATTTGCAGGCCCTTAAACAGTGTATGTCTGTTTCCACAGCATTTTTATATTATTCTGGAAAAATTCTTCTTGCCCACTCACCTAAAATTAGTAAAACATCATTAGCATTTCATGATCAATCATAGTCAAAAGGCAGCAGAGTACATTTTGTGTTTGAGCTTGTACATTTTTATAGCTATTTTGAAAGGCTGTTATATCACTGTAGAACTAAGCATGTGATTTAGGTCTTTATTATGGCTGTACTGTGTTTATACATTATATACTATTAGATTTTAAATGCACAACTCAGGAAAAAAAATCTGACCCATGAAACAACTGTTACAGAACAAAAAATACACACACACAGACTAATTCAGGGTGTGGGGTTTTGTCTTCTGTGTCACTACTAAAAGTGATGTCTGCATGGTGTGACAAAGTTCTGTCCTTGACTCCATGGGTCCTGCATTTCCTGACAGATTTTTGCTAGCCTTAGAGGCTCACTGTGACCCTTCACATAGCCCTTCTCTCTAGAGGCAAGGGTCACAGTCTACTGAGCCATTTTCATCATAAGCCAGCAAGGGAGGTGAGGAGAAACAACCCTCCCTCACACAGGCTCTGTTGTCTCCCAGTATCAGTGATTAATCAGGGAGGGGGGGGGAAGCCCAGGCCCAACCTCTACTCCAGGCTCCAGCCCAGGGACCCTAAACTTAGCAGCTATGAAAGCTGACTTTTTGGAAATAGGGCACGTACAATTCAATGGGCTACTTCCCCACAGCAGCCCCCACTCAATATCTTCTTCACAATTACCTTAGGGCCTTCTTCCTTGCACATGATATAGCATCATACTACTTCATTCCTCCAACAACACCACTCCCTCCTATAGCTCCTGGCACCCACACCACACTGACTAACTGGGAGGCTTTTAACTAGCTCCAGACAGTCCTTAATTGGCTTCAGGTGTCCCAATCAATCTAGCTGTCTCTCCTGCCTTCTAGAAGGATCTTAATTGGACCCAGGTGTCTTGATTAACCTGGAGCAACTGCCATTTGGTTACCATGGTACCAGGGATTTGTTTAGCCTGGGGCTAACATACCTGTTCCTCACGACTTTACTGTAGCCATCTGGCCTTGCCCCATCACAATGGATAGCAGGCTTCTGTACTCAAGTAAGCTATTTGTCAGTAACTTGTCATGAATGTAGAAAGCTATACCAAATATATTACACTAATAAGAAACCAATTAGAAATAAATTTATCTCTATTGAAATCTTGGTTCACAGAATATCAGCATTGTTGTGAATTACAAAGAAAGTTGACTGACTGTTTCTCACAATATTACAGGATGTTCCTAAATAAGAATGCACTAATCAAAACAAATTATAATGCTGCCAGAATAACTTAAATAACAAAGTAACTGCACTGTAATGTGAAATGGGTAGATTAATGGTCATACTGCAGCATGAATAAAAGTTTACATTTATTAACATTAAGTATCTCCAGCTCCAGCTACTCAGGGTACACAAAAATTAAGCTTTGCTTTACAGTGACAGATAATTGAAATGTCAGTACGCTGGCCTTCTGATATCAACTTCTGCTTACCCTATGTGACCAGGGTTGTTTAAAAAAAAAAAAAATCTTATCAAGACTGAAGAACAAGTCATGTGTTTACTATGCGTGGTTCTACAGTTATTACCCATGTGACTTGACCATATTATTGGCTTTAGCTTAAGTCCTTGTTTTACATGTCAGAAAAACACTAAAATGTACACAGTCAGCTCAAATGTGACTCAAAAGTTTTGGGTGTGTGCATGTGTTTTAAAAAAATGGCAGTGGCAACTAAATTAATGGAAATGTTTCTATACTGTTTTAAAAAATCCTGCTGCAAACACTTTTATTTTAAAAATAAATTTTCACTTGCAATATTTGTAACCCATATTTAACACCATTCAGTTATTGCAAAAGAACTTGAAACTGACTAGAAATAAGTTATAAAATCAAAGGTTAGTCATTTCCACTCATCTGTTTTGGGGAAAAAATGTAAATTAAAAACTTTAATGCTAAAAGATAAGTTTGATTTTTAAAATTCTTTCAATTTCTATAAGCTTAGGTATTTGTAAAAATAAATAAGGAGAATTACTTAATTATACTAATATAATTTGTATATGTAAGGCTGTTTTTGTTCTTCTGGCTTTTCTGAGTTTTAAACTCATTTATCTTTTCCACTTTTTTATTACTGGAATGTTTATATTTAACCCCACCCCCCCCATTTGGATAAATGTAATAACAAAAAGTTATAGGAAATACTGACCTACAGCTATTTGATTTTTGGGGTGGGGTGGGGTTAATATTTGTCTTAGGCTATCCTTAAGCGTAGACTGACTATCTCCTCTCTATCCACCATGTACTCTCCTTTTCCTTCTGCTCCTACCTTCCTACTTGGATTTCCTAAGTAGTATCCCTGTGATTTCTCAAGCCTGCATGGTTCTGTGTGTCACACATGTTGTAGATCCTGATCCTATAAGAACTTCTACATCTCTGGTTCCTAAAATCTATAATCCCACTGATTTTAAGTTTCTATGCTCACTACTGGCATATTATGATTTTTGTTGATGCTGTCTGTTGCCTCGATCCCATACATCTATAAAGGAAAACTTAGTCCCCACTTAAAATCTAGATCAGATACAAATGAAGAGTGCAAATTAAATGAACCACTATTTTAAAAATTCTTAATTTAATGCACAGAGATTCTGTGCCCTACTTTGTAATTGTTGCTGTATTTTCAACTACAAACACTGAAAAATCAGCACCTGCACCCTAATCCCCTGCCCCAGCCCAGTGAAAGCGAGGGTGGGGGAGAGTGAGCCACTGAGGGAGGGGAATGTAGTGAGCGGGGGCAGGGCTTTGGGGAAGGGGCAGTGCTAGGGTGTTCGGCTTTGTGCGATTAGAAAGTTGGCAACCCTAGGCGCATTGCCATGAAGAGCAACGGGCCTAAGGCCACCATGTACAAAACAGGTGCAGTGCTATGAACAGTCATGGACCACAGGCATGTGGCGCTGGGACAGTGACAAACCACCACTTACAGCTAGCGTTGCCAACTTTCTACTGCACAAAACCGAACACCCTTGTCCTGCTCTCCCTCCGAGGCCCCACCCATGCCCCGCCCCTGCTTTGAGGTCCCACCCCCTGCTCACTCCATTCCCCCCCTCCCTCTGTCACTCACTCTCCCCACCCTCACTTGCTCATTTTCACTGGACTGGCTCGGGGCTGGGGTATGGGAGGAGGTGAGGGCTCTGGCTGAGAGTGCGGGCTCTGGAGTGGAGCCATAAATGAGGAGTTCAGAGTGCGGGAGGGGGCTCCAGGCTGAGACAGTTGGTAGGGATGCGAGAGGAGGTGAGGGCTCCGGCTGGGGGTGTGGGCTCTGGGGTGGGGTCAGGGATGAGGGATTTGAGGTGCAGGAGGGGGCTACGGATTAGGGCGGCTCAGGGCTGGGACACTGGCTTGGGACACTGGCTTACATCGGGTGGCTCCCGGTCAGCAGTGCTGCAGGGTTAAAGCAGGTTTCCTGCCTGTCCTGGTTCCACGCTGTGCCCTGGAAGCGGCCAGCAGCAGGTCCGGCTCCTAGGTGGTGGGACCAGGAGACTCCGTGCGCTGCTCTTGCCTGCAGGCACTGCCCCCCCCCCCCCAGCTTCCATTGGCCAAGTTTCCCGGCCAATGGGAGTGTGGAGCTGGTGCTTGGGGCAGGGACAGCACGCGGAGCCCCGTGGCTACCCGGTCTAGGAGCTGGATCTGCTGGCTGCTTCAGGGGCGCAGCGCGGTGCCTTAGCGCTGCCGACCGGACTTTTAACGGCCTGGTTGGCAGTGCTGACCGGAGCCGCCAGGGTCCCTTTTCAACCAGGCCACGCCTGGTAACCCTAACCGCGCCCCGCGGCGTAGGTGGGGCCGGGCAGTGTCGCAGCATAGCACTGCAGCCCTGGTCTGTACAGGCTGGCTTTGGGCCCACTGCGCTTCATGGCACTGCCCACCTGGGCCTGTCTGTGGTGTCCCGTGACTGACCCACACCCGGGCTGGCGGGGGGGGCAGTGACCTGGGACTGTTCGTAGCACCGCCCCCAAGGGCCTGCGTCTCCCGGACACCCTCTGAGCCGGGGAGCCGGTTTATCCGGGCCAAGGCCCGGCCCATAGGGGTGACCCCCTACGTTCCGGGTACCCCGCTATGGGGGAGGGGTGACCCCTACGTGCCAGGCCGCCCCGCCCACAGCCCAGTGAGCCTCCCCCCGCCCCCCCTTCCGGACCAATCCCTCTGCCCGCGTTCCCGAGCTGGTACCCAATCGTGAGAGCCGAGCTGGCCCGACACTCCGCGCAGAAGCGGCCAATGGCCGGCTGGGCTGGGCTGGGCGGGGCGGGACTGAGGGCAGCAGCCGGGTAGGGTGAGCGGCGGTTGAGGACGGGGTTTGGGTGCGGCGTACAGCGTGCGCGTGTCTATCGGGGGCCAGGGAGGCAGGCAGGCAGGCGGCTCAAGGTGACGTTATGTCCCCGTGCCGGGCCCGGCGCACGTGGGTGCGAGCGGGCCGGGAAGGGCGGGGAGAGGAGGAAGAGGCAGCCGCAGGGAGTAGAACTGGTGTGTGAGAGGAGCGGCCGGGGAACAGTTCGGGGGGAGGACCATTGCGGGGAGTCAAAGGGCGTAGGGCTCTGGGGCAGAGTCTGTGTGGGGGGAGGGATGCTGGGGCAGGATCTCTGGGGTGGTGGGGCAGGGTCTGTGTGTGGGGGGGAGGGGTTCCGGGGCAGGGTCTGTGTGTGTGTGTGTGTGTGTGGTGGGCTTCTGGGGCAGGGTTTGTGTGTGGGGGAGGGGTTCCGGGGCAGGGTTTGTGTGTGGGGGACGGGTTCTGGGGCAGGGTCTGTGGGGAGGGGGGGAGGGAGAAGTGGGGGTGGTTGTACAGTGTGTTTCATGACCCTAGCAGTAAAAGACCATACTGATTGCCTGCACACTGGATGGTGCCCAGCTTGTGCTGACATCTTGGCTTATGTTGAGTAGTCCTTGGTGGTTCTATTCTCTCATCAGATGTAAATTACTGATATTACACATCTCTGTGTACAGCATACCCTTTTTGATGTTCCCTAGAAAGCCCCATGAGGAAAATACCTTGATTGCAACATGTACCAGTTGGAGCTCAAGATTTTCTCACATATGCATAGACATTGGCCAACTTCTTGGTATCTTCCATATCCTGTTTGGTACAAGAATAGGATTTTATGAGATTTTATTCCTGGCAGTTATTGAGGAATACATTTAGTCTCAGAGCTGTCCTGCTGAGGCTGCTCCTTGAAAAAGAAAGACGATCCTGATCACCAACATCTTCACCTCTTGTCTTTCCGCCAAACTAAGTTGAAACGGTTCTTATTTCTTTGGTTATAATAGCATCCATGTTGCTGATAATACACCAATAAAAATATGCTTCCTTTTATTCTCTCATATCTTCAAGATCCGTATATATTGAAGTGGGAGAAAACCATGATTTAACTCTACAGTACCACCAGTATCAAAACTTTCTTGTACAGTGTTCTGTTCCAAATTTCAGAAATGGCACAAAATAGAAACACCTTGAGCACTCGAACTTTTAGTTTCCAAATGAATGTAGAAGGAGTAGCCCCTACTGCTGTTAATGGGGTTTTGAGAATTTTTTAAAATGGTGATTATGGTTTGACATACTATAGCTGTACATACGTATGTATCATACTGCTCTGACAAAGCATGAAGCAAATATGAAGCAAAGGCAGAATTGGCCTTAAATATGCTGTCCTATATATGAATGTAGGCTTTGGTGTATTTTATTCCCCTTGGCCCATTACTTCTGTAATTTCTTCCTCTAAGAGTCTCTCTGTTTTTTGCACAGTTATATGTAGTGAGTTTCTTTAGCAATGCAAATAATATTTCACAAATATTTCTCATGTACATTTATTCTGAGTGTAGCAGTGCATCAAAGGAGATGGCACAAAGGATTCTGGGGCATGATCAGTTTCTAGATGGTAAACTCTTCAGAGAAAGAACTGTCTTCTTGTTTTCTCTGGTGCTCATCACTGTAGTAGCTGATAATGCTTCACAAACATGAATTAATTTCTTTACAATATCCATGTGAAATAAGGTGGTATGTATTTATTATCCCCATTTTACACATGGGGAGTGAAGTCCAAAATTGTCAAGGGTGATAAGTTTTATAGGCCTTGATATGTTCAGACCACAGGTCCCATTGAGTTGCAATTGAGAATGCTAAGCACTTCTGCAAATCAATCCCCAGGTATCTCATATTGGGTATGCAGAAAACGAGGAACACAGTTAATGGCCACCTGTGAAAATTTTGGTTTATGTGACTTGCCCAGAATCTCACAGCTCACATGATAGAGGCAGGGATAGAATCCAGTTCTCCAGAGTGGTGGTTAAGGCAGCTGAAACAACACCTTCATTTTTCTTTTTTGAATCCCCTGCCTCATTTGCTGCATAACTTCCTACTTCTGTAATAGATGAGGTAGAGGGTCCTACAGATAAGTCGTCTTCATTATACAATCCTGGTTCATTCCCTGAGTACTGTCCATCCTGTGCATTGAATGAGATGGGGTCTGTCACACCACTTCAGTTATCCTTCACCAGCATTGTGTTTTATTGTGGTGGTCAAGCAGGTCACCACCTGTAGTACTATTTACGTATATTTACCCTGCCCCAGCCATCTCCCCGATTTACTTCTGGGGATGGGAACAGGACTAGCAACAGCCAGTTCTGACTCTCTCTGCCTTCCTCGGGCTCTCTGCTCTCCCCTGAGCTTTCTTCCTCTCAATTTATATACTCCAGCTGCTAGGGTTGCTTCCCTCTCAAATTATCCCCTCAGCCATAGCTCTATTCACTTCATTGGTCTCAATAAACATATATTGGTGGGGAGTTGAGTCTCAAATTGAGTCAGCTCCTGACTCAGTACGTACTTTCCAAAGGACCCTGTAACAGTATGATCATGTAATTAAAGACTGTCATAATGCCTAAGCAAAAGGGGGCCAAATTAACTTCGTGCAGGGAACCTTAATTCTGGCATTTCCTCACTTTTGAGTGTTCAATTTTGCAATCTTAATATTCTTTTAATATATATAAAAAAATACAAATTTCCTAAGTTTTAAAGAAAGCAAACTGAAAAAACCCAGAAACCCTATTGACCACTACATGGGTCATGAGTAGAATTGGAATCTTTAGACTCCCCAGCATAGACCTCTTGCCACTTGAGCTAACTAACTGTAGCGGTAATAGGCTGTTGTCCTCTGTGACCTAGCCAGTAGAGATTGATGAAAGACATACTTTCTTAGCCTGTTTCACAGCTGTTTGCTACACATAAAGAGGAATGATGATTCTCAGGAATTCTGAGTTCAATTCAAAGTTCAGGAAGAGAGTGTTGATCTTTTTAATATCCTGTGTTTCCAGTGTCAAAAACCGAGGTGAGGTTGAATTAAGCTAATCATTTACTGTTTCCACGTGTCAGATGTAGAGAAAGTAACATTAATGAATCGTCAGAGTAAGAGGGTGTTAGGTTATAAAATGCTTATCAGCAATTTATCTTTAAGAATTTAGTTTTAATCTTAGATTTTTATTTTGTCATTTGACTTTCAACATATAGCACTTGTAGTTAATTTTTGTGGCCCATATTCAAGAAACATTCTTATCCACAAAATCACTTAAGCACCTGTTTAATTTGAGTTCAGACACAAGTGCTTTCATGAACTGGGTCCTATAATTGGATATATACCTTATATTGCAATAGAAATATCATGGAAGCTAGTTAAGTGACATGGCATTTTAATGCACTAGCCTTTAATTTTTTTAGACATTAGTTTGATCACCAGGAAAACCAATTCTTCAGGGACAGTTTTCCACATCACTAAACATAACTTGAAGTCTTCTCAAAACAGATGAATACTGGAATAGCTTGGATGCACTGTGGTGCTGTCGAAACAACGTGGCCCATGTAAAATTTTGTCCAGGAACTGCATGTGCTTTGTTTGGTTCTAGCCAATGCTGTTAGTATCTCTTTCAGTGACACTAAAATGCACTAAACTAAACAATCTTATGCAATGTCTGGTTATTACTATGCCGTCATTGTTTGAATGACTGTAGTCATAGTTTAGGGTTTGGGGTTCAGTTACTATTTGGAATAAACTCTTATTTGTAAATGTGGGAGATCTATATTTTATTTTTGTTTTACTTAGATTGTATTTTACTGTAATCTGCTGTTGCTTCTGCTTGGTTCTGTAGTGAAGTACCATAGGATCTCAGCTACCCGAACACTAGAATTATTCATATAATTGGGAGTCAATTTAAAGAAAAATACTGTAACAAAATGTTCAATAAAGGCTCCTGTTCTCCATCATTTGCTGAAACCATTCATGGTTTATTTTTTATTTGGCCTCAGCAGCACTTTGCATTGATATGCAAAGTCTTAAAGTTTTCTTTTATACTTCTGTAGTGTCTGTAATTGTGAACACACATCTCCTTCCCTCATACAGCCAGAACTATCACACTCTTCTTGTTTCCAGATCTGTCCGTTATTGCCAAAATCTCCTGCATGGCTTTTCAACAAGAATTAATAAATACAAAGGAATAAGTGCCTTATAATTGGTAAGCAATTAACAAATTGGCAAAGTGACCTCATAAAGTCATAGTAATGTTCCTTTCAGGCCTTAGAATCTATCGTCCACTCTGACCTTCTGTATAACACATGCCATAGAGCGTCCCAAAAATAATCCTTAGTGTCTATTTTTTAGAAAAACATCCATTCTTGATTTAAAAATTGGCAGTGATGGAGAATCCACCACGGTCCTGTTGGAAACTGTACTCTCATCCTTAAACATTTACACCTTATTTCCACTCTGAATGTGTCTAGCTTGAACTTCCAACCATTGGATTGTGTTATAACTTTCTCTGCTAGATTGAAGAGCCCATTATTAAATATTTTTTCATCATGTAAATATTTGTAGATTGTAATCAAGTCACCCCCTCAACCTTTTCTTTGTTAGACTCAAGGAGCTCAATCTATTTAGCTCTATAAGGTATGTTTTCTAATCCATTAATCATTCTTGTGGCTCTTCTCTGAACCTTCTGCAAGTTATAAACATCCTTTTTGAATTGTATGTTCTAGGCTGGACACAGTTTTACAGCAGTGGTCTCACCAGTGCCAACTACGGAGGTAAAATAACCACTCTACTCCTACTCAGAATTCCCCAGTTTATGCATCCCGGGATTGCATTAGCTCTTTTGGCCATAGTGTCACACTTGGAGCTGATGTTCAGCTGATTATCCATCACAACCCCCAAATCTTTTTCAGAGTCACTGCTTCCCAGAATAGAGACCCCCATCCTGTAAGTATGGCCTATACTCTTTGTTCCTAGATGTATACATTTACATTTACAATATTAAAACACATATTGTTTGCTTGTGCCCAGTTTACCAAGCAATCCAGATCACTCTGTATCAGTCACCTGTCCTCTTCATTATTTACCTCTCCCTAATAAACTAAAATTGGCAAATTGTTTGCTAGACAGGGAGATAGGCAGATTCAGATACTGGTGATTTTGGATAATCGGGGAGCCTAATCTAATAAGCATATAATTATGTCTGTTGCTATGGCAGTGATGGAGATAGTAGAAATTAGCATTATGATTTTCTTACAGGATCCGAAAGGACAAAACAGATGAGTTATGAAAGCAGTAATACTTGTTCAATAAACACAAGTCTATTACTAGCAAACCCGATAAAAATTCTGCAAAACTTGTATTAGGTAAGTGGATTTGTTTTAGTTTATGTAGTTTCCACACTTAGGGCTTGTCTATACTTATGCGCTGGTTCGGTGGCAGGCAATTGAACTTCTGGGTTCGATTTATCGCGTCTTGTCTGGATGCGATAAATCGAACCCAGAAGTCCTCCTCGTCGTCTTCGGTAATCCTGCTCGGCACGAGGAGTACGCGGAGTCGACAGGGGAGCCTGCCTGCCGCGTCTGGACCGCGGTAAGTTCGAGCTAAGGTACGTCGACTTCAGCTATGTTATTCACGTAGCTGAAGTTGCGTACCTTAGTTCGAATTGGGGGGTTAGTGTAGACCAGGCCTTAGTGTACTGTATGCACCAACCCCACAGGGAAAACAATGGATTTAAGACAAAATTAGTTGAGCAGCTGAACAGATAGGGTGCATGTTACATAATTGCATCATGCTTTGGGAACTCTGTTGGGGCCCAAAATGCTAGTACTATATTAATTTGAGAAGGGGTAGTATCTCAGCATGGCATTTGTTGTGGAGCCTGGTGTGGACTTTGACGCTTGCTGGATGTTTGAAGTGCAAACACAGGTGTGTGTTGTGTGACAAGTGACTTGACTTCTGTGTTTGGAGACAGCAACACCTCTTCTCAGATTTGGAATCGTTGTCTTGATAACGTCAACCCTAAATGTTCACAAATCTTGATTCAGGTCCTCCAAAAAAGCATGAGATTAGCTTAAAAATCACAAGATTTAAAAAAAAAATGTTGGGCTGTTTATTTGCGTTCCAATTTCCTAACTTGATATACTGGGGTCATGTTTTCAAGCTTTGTGTCACAACAGTGAGGGCCAGAAACTTACTTTTTTAATGAAAGCTGAGATTCTCATGTAATCATTTGATTCCAAGAATTGAGTCTCTAAGAAAAACAATAAATATGGTGAGATTCGTGATGAAATTGTGAGAGTTGGCAACACTGTTGTCAGAAATGTTTAAGACTTCTTTTAAGTCTTTATTGTAATGCCAAAAACAGAAGATAATTTTTCATTTACCAAATACAGTAATGTGTGCTAGTAAGATAATGAGATTAGAATTGCATGATTGTCCACAGGTAGTTCTTCACATGTTCTTGTAATAATTAGATAATTCCTCATTACTTCTATCAAATTACTGTATTAAACTTCTTTAAAAGCTTTGATTCTCTAGTTTCATGAAGATGGTATTTCAAATATTCATTGACTGATGGTCAGTTAGTGACCCCAAGTGGATTTATTAGGGAATAGCATGTTCCGTTGATGAGACATCTGTTAGCGCATGTAATGAAGGCATCAGTGGGAATCCTAGAATATCAGGGTTGGAAGGGACCTCAGGAGGTCATCTAGTCCAACCCCCTGCTCAAAGCAGGACCAATCCCCAACTAAATCATCCCAGCCAGGGCTTTGTCAAGCCTAACTGGAACTCCAGTTCCAGTTAAGGTTGAATTGAGATGTACACTTAGTTCAGGACTAAAATCCTTCTGTTTCACACTTTAGTGAGTAAAAATAGTCTCAAAATTTGGCAGAGGACAGTTGAATTTTCTGTATAATATTTTTAAGAAAACTTTGCAGAAAAGACATTTAATAATGCTCTCTTTTTTTCAAATTTTGTCCTGACAATTTTGCAGGCTTTTGGGGGTGTGGGAGGCAGGCAAAGGCGTCATATAGGGAGGGCAGGAGGGGCACCTATCCCCCCCCCCCGCCATGTTTCATACCACATTATAATTTTATGAACAATACACACATTTAAAATGTGAAGTTTAGGCAGTCACATTCTTTTTGCTGATTTCCCTAGCCTGTTCCTACAAATCCCATAATCCCTAGCCACCACCTGTTGGTGCTCCTCACTTCAGCAGGAAGTTTATTAGCTCACTGTGCCAATTCTTGTGTTGAAACAGTCCCGTGTCTACACACACACTGATGGAGGTTGGAAGAATTCTGCTTTTTAGACATGGTGTTCTGTCCTCTCTGGTAAGTATGTGTTGTTTTTTTGTTGTTGTTGTTTTTTTAATAACGATGTGTCATTATTTGGTCTCTTATTTTACTTTGATTAAAAAAAATCCATTTAAGTTGCTTACATCATATTCACTTGATTCTTTAGTCCATCACTTCAGTATTCACTGAAGTTCACAAACAGGCTTCTGGCAGAGTCTGCTTCATTTTATAACGCAATATCTTGTTTATTTGAATTACATAAGAGAATAAAAGTAAGTAAACTCTGAACTCATAATGTTCCTATGTCACTATGTAAGAACTCAGGTTCTTACAAAGTAAACTTGTTGCCCTGACAGCCTGAAAACATACACAATAATAGGCCAGAGATTTTAAAAAATTATTATTATAGTTTTTAACTAGTTTAGGGGATTTTGTTGTTGTTGTCACTTCTTGGCACTTCCTGTCAAAAGATGCAATGCACATATATTCTCTGTAATTTTATTCTTTCAAAGTTCAAGGATTACAGTACTGTTCTAGTTTTTTTTTACTGGTCTATGTATTTTTTAATTTTCTCTTATACTTAAATTTAATTCTTTGAGTAGCGAGTTCTAAAATGTCTAACCTGCCCTGGCTGAAGTAATTATCATTATTACTTTTATTACCATCTTCTGCTTTGTCATTTATTATTTAAAGTGATACAATCAAATAGTAGTAGCCTTCTAGAATGTAAACTTAGCTTGTACTCACCTTAGGCATGCCAATTTCAAGAAAAAAAAAATAAAGCAACTATTTAATATTGAGTGTCATTAACATTAGCGAAATACCTACGTTTAGACACTGTGCAGATGAAGGTCGCTTATTTTCAAATTGTATTTTTAATTATATCTGTAAAATAACTTAACATTTGAAAGAGAGAAATACGGTTCCAAGTCTGATACTATAGTAACGATGGAGTCAAGTGTTAGTGAGTCATGTACATGATTGTGACTGATAAATGTAAATGCCAAAATAAATAGAAAAATAAATCCCCATTCTTAATAAAAGAGAAAATAAAACTTAATTATGTATGTTAAAATTAAGTAAAGACCGTTTTAGTGGAGTGAAAAACAATTGACTAAAATAGAGTAGATCAGAGGTTCTCAAACTGTGGGTTGGGACCCCAAAGTTGGTCACAACTCCATTTTAATGGGATCGCCAGAGATGGTGTTAGACTTGCTGAGGTCCAGGGCCGAAGCCTGAGCCTTACTACTCAGTGCCGAAGCCAAAGCCTGAAAAAAGTAAAAAACAAACAAACAAACAAAAAAAACCTTTTATTTTTGTTTCATGTGGTTTTGTTTCATTAATTGCACAAGTATTCACTGCCTCATTGAAAGGCATTGCTGTGTTGCCTTTAAATAATATTTAATACAAATATAGTAATAAAATAAAATCTACACTATTATATTTTATTTTTGTGTTTAAAAGTTGATTTAAAAAAAATAATCTCGTGTACAATGGCACCTGTACCACCAGGGCAGAGGAATATTTTATCATTTTTTTTTTAAAAAAGAAAGGCCCCTGACCATGAAAACTGTGACAATGAAGAACCATCCTTGAAAATGAACTGTGCATATGCTTCCTCAAGTAACATTGTCCTGCAGTCAACACAGAAAAACAAACAGGATAATGATCCTTGTGCCAGTATATCAATGGCCACCAACTACATATCTAAGGATGTCCTGTGTGCTCTGACATCACCAGCGGGGGCAGAAGGTTTTGTTCATGACAGGAAAAACATCATCTCCACAGCTTATTTCATTGCACAAAGAGGAACAACCAATACAGCCTAAGGTGGATTTATATCCTACAAATGGTGGACGTTTCAACTGTAGTTGGTTTTCTTTGTACCCCTTTATTGAGTACTCAGTTGTAGAGGATTCTGTTTTTTGCTTTCCATGCCATCATTTTGCTACTCAAAGCAAAATTGGACCAGGAGAACAATTCAACAACAGAACATTCATTGGGCATAGCTTTAAGAAATGGAAAGATTTTCATAGTTTGTTAAAACAACATCCATTCAGTTCCAGGCATACGGCAGTTTTCATTTCATCGCAAAACTACTTGAAACTTAGGATCAGCAGTTCAAAAAGCGTTGCAGATCAACTTGTTTCTAGTCGTCAGGCTCCATAGCTGAAAATTGCCAGCATATTGAGACACTCTTAAAGGTATCCGTGCACTGCGTGGTATTGCTTTTCCAGGGCATGATGAAATACGTAACTCTAGCAATCAAGGCAATTTCATGGAAATTCTTGAGCTGGTTGCTTCCACTCAGCCCAGCCTTTTGAATAGATTCAGAAGCAAGTATGGACACTGTGATCCAGTGTGTCTGGGGCAGCCCTTACTGGAAATGCCAAGTTCAGGGCAGGCTGCAAAAGGGAGAGCAGATACTCCCAAGACTGGTGGGTAACCCTGAAGTTAAATTCCCCAGCCAGTCACAAATTGTGCTCCCGATCCCCCACACTGGTTATTGAGAAGCTGAAAAAGGAAATCACACCCCTTTATTGCATTCCAGTTCTCTCGCCCCCAGTCAGCACACAGGTCCAGTACAGTGAGAAACTATTTAAACTCTGCTCACATATACAAAATGTTCTTCTGACCCCAAATGGCCAGCCACCTTACCAGGTCAGTATAGGTTTGGAGCTTACTCAAAATACCACACTGACAGCCAATCCTTAACATCTAAAACTAAATGTTTATTATAAAGAAAAAAGAACAAGAAGAGATGTTAAATGGTAAAGCACTCACATACATACAAAGATTCAAAGTTCATGTATCAGACTCCTAGCATTGGTGAGTTTATTGGCTTAAAAGTCCCTCTGGAACACATCCACAGCTTGGATGGGTCATTCAGTCCTTTGTTCAGAACTTTGTTTGAAGAAAGGTTACTCCAGAGGTAAGAAGCAGGACTGAAGACAAAATGGAAAAGATGCAGCTGCCTTTTATGGTCTTTTGCCACGTGGCTTGTGCTTCCTTTGTTCCGAACACAAGCTGCCCAGCACATGGCCTGGAAGAGTTCTATCCATATGCATGCGCCTGCATGCCTTGCTGAGTCATAAGGTGTAGCCCTTGACCCTTTCAGTGGGTTAATTGTACAGTTGATGTTCCTTGATGAGCCATCAAGCAGGCTAGGCAGTGCTGATGCCAAACTCTCTGGGGGTGTCACCCAGAAGCATAGCACAAGTTTGAAATACAGACATACGTACATACCTGTAACTCATAATACAAAAGTGATACAAACATATAAACAAGATTATTATACTTGACAAATTATAACATTTTTGCAGATATCTTACATGGCATATTTGGCACAACGCATTGCAATTTTACAATATTGGTGTTCATAATATCCTAAAGTGTCCCCCAAATTCCATACAGCGTCACAGACACTGTACCTCTCACCAGTACCAGAATGATTTAATACATTCTGCAGCAGAACTCCCGAGAGAAAACATTGTTGAAGAGGTTGGACAAGTCAAGTATTTTTCAGTCCTTGTTGATGAAACTAAAGATGCATCAAAAAAAAAAAAAAGAACTGTCTCCTTTTTTGCTACTATCGAAAAGGAATCATTCAGGAACAAATTCTGGGCTGCTGCCACATGGAAAATCTAAATGCTGAATCTGTTTATAAATTATTATTGAAGAACTACAGCATTTGAAGCTTGATATTAATTACATTGTTGCTCAGTGCTATGATGGAGCTTCTATCTGGGTGGGCACTTAACAGGAGTACAAGGTCAAATTCAGGAAAGGATTATGCCTGCTATTTATGTGCACTGCCATGCTCGCAGGCTTAATGTTGTCATTGCAGATACATATTCCAGCATCACCCAGTATCAGGAAGTCTTTGCATTTGCCAAGGAACTGGCATCTTTTTTAGCAGTGGTTACAAGCACCATGAACTGTTTAAGGCACAGCAGGAGCTAGGCCAGAAGGTACTTGAGCTACGTACAGTATGTGAAACTCGCTGGTCGTACCAGTATGACTCCCTCTGAAAACTGCATGTAAGTTACGGCACTGTAGTGGAAACACTGGAAGCCATTTCAGTTCAGAGAGCTGATGGACCATCAGTTAGCTCTGGAAAGGATTTGATGGTAAGGCTAAGGAGCTATCCCTTTCTGTTGAATCTCTTGGTTTTGGAAAGAATATTCAAAATTTTTAATAGTGCTTTAGAAGAACTGCAGAATAAAAAATTGAATTTATCAAGTGCCATGGAATTAGTAGCAAGCAATTCTTCAAGAAATAAGAACATCTGAAAGCAAATGGAAAGTACTATGTGATGAAGATGAGATCATTGCCAAGGAACTTGAAACTGGTAGTTCGGGTCAGGCAGTCGGACCCTATCAGCACAGCAATACAAAAAATGGCAAGAAGACCTAACAAAGTATCCTTCAAGCTGGCCTTATTTGTTTCTAGTACACTGAGTCAGTCATTAACACATGATGTTCCCAAGAGCACTCAATCTATAAAATCTGATTTCTACTATCCTGTTCTGGACAGAATTCTTGCTGAGCTTGATAAGAGGATTCAACTTCAACTCCAGTTTACTTTCTGCACTAACTGCTTGTGACCCAAAAAGTGAAAATTTTCTTGATTATGAGAAATTGAAAATAATTGCAGGATCAACAGGTACCATTTTTTGTGATCTGGATGCAGAAGTCGAAGTTGCCAAGAAGCACATTGCACCAAAAAAATTGACTTCAATTTCTGAATTCTGGAATGTTCTCAGTGACATACCAAGGGGTTACCAGTCTTTGCTGTCTAGTGTAGATTTTGTGTTGAGCCTTCCAGTCTCTACAGCATCACGTGAAAGGTACTTATCTGTGCTCAAGAAAGTAAAGGACTATTTAAGATCCACAATGGGAGAGGAATGCTTAAGTGACTTGGTAATTTTAGTCTGTGAATGTGAAGCTTCAAAACACCAGGATATCAACAAGGCCATTAACAATTTTTCCAAGATGAGACCATGCCATTATCCATTGTATTAGCTCATATCTGGAGTAGTATTGATTGTTTTTTTAATAATTTATTTACCTTTAAACATTCCTGGAATAAATTTCTGTCTCATTCTCCTCTTCATAATTTGAACCTAAGACTGTAGCGGGGTGGTTACCCCGCTCCTGCCCTGAAGGGCTTAAAACAGCCCTGGGGGAAGGTTGTGGCTGGGAGCTGCTAAGTTGGGCTGATTGGGAAGCAGCTGCAGTTGGGCCACACCCCAATCAGGCCTCAGCTGGCCCTATATAAAAAGGCTGTGAGCCAGAGGCCAAACAGTCTCTCTTTGCCTTCAGAGGGAGAAGGGCTTGGCTGCAGCGAGCTAGAGACCGAGAACCTATGTGGAACAGGGCTGGGGACAGGCTGAGGAGCTAGGGAGCTCCAGCCTGGAAAGCCCCAGGCTGCGGCCTAGTAGGAGGCCAAGGGGTACTGGGGATTGCAGAGGGCAGCCCGGGGGTAGGCCAAGGCAGCAGGTCCAAACCTCCCTTGCCAGTGATGAGTGGCTGATACTGCAGTCTGCCCCAGGGAGTGGGGGCTTGATAGTGACTGGCAGTGGCCTTATTCTGAGGTGAGGTGGGGATAGTGGCTGGGGGTTCCCCAGGGAGGGGAGACCCAGATCTGTGGGGTACTGCCAGGGGTCAGCAGCCCAGTAATAGGGGCACCGGGTCCTGGGAAGGGCCTGGGGCCAGAGGACAGGTGGAACACTGGCCTGCAGAGGGCACTCCAGTGCTGAAATGAGCTAATTCCCAGAGACGACCAGCAGGAGGCGCCGCAGGGGTGAATTCGTCCCTCTACAAAGACATTTTAAAAAAAAATTGTAGGGGCAAGCAGATTTTATTTATCTCTACTAAAGCTAGAATACAAAGAATTAAACTTGTGTTTCTGATATCTGTGTTAAGGCTCCAAAACTGATACCTCAAGGCTCGGGATTGGGAACATTTGCTAAACTTACTTAAAATGTGGTTTTAATTGGTGTTTATGTATATATTTTTTCTTTATATAGGAATTAGATACACTGCTTCTGTCAGATAATTTCTAAATTATCTGCAAAAAAGCTAGAGTTTTCAGGTGCCTAAGTAGCCCCTGAAACCATGGTCAGATGGACACACATGCCAAATCTGAAGTGGCATCCTGGGAGGCAAGGGGTCCTCTAGCTAAACAACTGGTGTGTGTGTGTGTGTGTAATGTAATATAGATATATTACCGTGTGTGTGTGTGTATGTGTGTGTGTGTGTGTGTGTATATATATATATATATACACACACACACACACACACGCACCCCTACCTAAGACACATACTGCTTTTGAAATCATAATTTAGTCAGTTATTCTCCCCGATCATAAACAATTTGATCTCTGCCAAAAAGAGACAATGGAATTGTTCAGCTCTGTCAGCTGTTTCCCAACTTGACAGCCTCCTTCATTGTGGAGTGGCCCAAATTGCTGTAACCACCTCTTCTCTGGGACACACTCATTCTTAGAGACTGAAGTAGTGGGAGGGGCTGGTGAAAAGGAGGGGTTTCAGCTAAACTGTGCTGACAAAACAAGGCTGCACCTTCATTTTAAAAAAAACAAGAGGGCACAGTCTGGATTTGACAAGCCTTTTGTGGTTTTCCATTGCCAGAAATCATCTGCACTCATCTGTAGATGAATCACAGTGGGACTCATGTTGCCAAACATCGTGCAGCTCAGCAGTTTTGGGAACTAGCAGGAAGTTAATGCATCTTTTGCAGGGGATGGGGAAAGAGCTGGAATGTGGGGGAGCATGGAGGTGTGTAGCACTTGTTACTGCTTGCCAGGGAGAAGAGTCTCTGTGTTGCTAATCATAGTAGTCTGTTGGGTAGAGAAGGCAGGAAAAGCATTAATCCTTATCTGCCTTTTTGCTTCTCCTGTACAAAGCCCCACTCACCTCATTACCTGAGCTCCTCAAACTCCCATATCACTTTATATCCCACTCCTGCTTACTTACAACTTGAAATCCCTGCTACCCTGGGACATCACCACACAACCTCGCTGCCGCCCTCCCCATTCCCAAGCCACTATTTTCTCTATTGCCACAAAGATTACTACCTATGCTGTGTTGTCTGCTTACCCCCCCACACACACACTTAAAGAAAACTAAAAGGGAATTCACAACACACAACTCTTACTTAGTCAGTCTAATAAATAATAGTAATAACTAATGAATTTCCAATCAACACAATCAGTAAAATAAACCCAGACTCTTCAGCTGTGTGACAAATTTCCTTTCACTAGTAATACAAATCCACTTGCATTCAGTTGGTCAAAATATACTCAGATTCTGACCTTGGGGAGATTATTATTTTACTGGAAGACATAATGTCAGTTTGAAAGTGTGTAATGTGTTAAGACCTTAAAAAAAAAATTGTCATAATTATGATTCCTACATTTTAAAGCCAGAAGGGGACTCCTGTGATCTTCTAATCTGACCTCCTTCATAACACAGACCATAGAATTTCACCAATAATTCCTGGATCAAGCCCATAATTTCTTTCTGAGTTGCAGAATTTGTTATGAAGGACATCCAATCTTTATTTAAAGACTTCAAAGGATAGATAATCCATGACATCCCTAGACAAGCTGTTCAAATGATTAATTATCCTTTGTTTAAAATTTGAACCTTATTTCTAGTCTGAATTTGTCTAGCTTCAGCTTCCAGAGATTAGATTTTGTTATGTTTTTGTCCACTAAAGAATCTTTTACTGTTAGAAATTTTGTCCATATAGGTATTTACAGATTTTTGATGACATCATCTCTTAACCATCTATTGGATTAAACCAAATAGAGTAAGCTCCTTAAATCTCTCACTATAAGGCAGGTTCTTCAGATTTCAAATAATTGAATGTGCATGTCTGAGTGAGATTTGTGTGTATAATGCATATATGATGTCATATGTTCCAGATAAAGGAATGGGGATACCTGTTAATGTCATCTATTCATTCTAAATTGGCCAACTGAAATTGATCTACTAAAATAACTCAAGAGCTGTAATAGGTTGCTCTTACTGCTGTAGCACTTCCCTGGCATCAGAGCACTATATTGCAGGGGACTTGGCCTCTTGTACCTCTGTCCCACTTCCTTGGCCCCACAGTGGCCTGTCTGTGTCTTTTCCCAACAGTCTTTATCTGGGTGTTTTGTGGCCTAGCCCTCCGGCCAAGGGACAAAAGTTCACTCCCCTTCCAGGAGTCCAGTGTCTTCCAACTAATAATTCTTCTGCCCCTCTCAGGCCTCTCTGAATTATCTTCTGCTTTTGTGTATACTCCTAGATCTTGCAGAATTTCTCCTAAGCTGTTTTTTCCCCAGCACATTTCCCCCCAAGGACTTTGGCAGTTTACCTCAGGGATTTCTCTGTTCCTTGCAGGCCTGTCTTGCTCCCTTTTGATTCTTTTCCAGCCTAGTTTTCCCAGGCCTTTCTCAAAGAGGGAACTCTCCTTGTTCCTGTCTCCTGGGTCTTCTCCCTGACTGAGTTCAGCTGTTTAAATAATCCTCTCTCTGATTCTTCACAGCTGGGGTCAGTCATTCTAACTAAACTCCATCACACCCAGCCAGGATTACTAATTACCACTACATTTCTAGATCACCAGTGAGGCTGAGGGATACCGGTGACAAGGCCCAAATTTGCAAGCTCGCCATATGCAGAACTCCCACTTAATTAACGTTTGAAGAGTTTGAAGGTTCAGACTTCATGCGATTCTGTGTCATGTAATATGATTTTGTGAACTGAGCATTTACCACTATAGAGAATGATAAATATATCCTTCCACAAGACCCCACAGGTTTTAGATAGTTCTGGGGACTTTTGACTTAATCCCCACCCTTCAAGTAGCTATTCAACCATATTTCATGTAGTACCTCATTTGATGAGGTCTATTGCAGCACTTTAGCTTCACCTAGAAGGGCTAGATGCCACTGATGTTTAATCTTATTGTTTTGTGCCATTTTCTTCTTGTTGTCTGGATCAGGCTGTCAGAAAACCAAGGAGGTTTGTATGGACAGTTAGGAGGAAGCCATCATTTGGGAATCAGAACTTCAGTGGCTGTGTGTAGAGGAGGATGGCTCACCAGAGCCGTAATTATTTGACCTGTAGGCAGAGTGCTGCTGACTTTTACTATGTTTTGGAATTTGATGGAATCCCTGGGAATTTGTGGACAGACTAGGATCATGGGTTGTCTGGTTGCTAGAGAATTCTCACCATTGCCTTAGTGGGGTAATAGTGTATCCAAAGCAGTGGCTGGATTGTGGTCTCTTCTGTATCAATATGTAATCCAAACACCAGGTTCAAGGTGTGACCAGCTGTGTGGGTTGGTCAGAGGTACCCCCATGAAAGTCCTGGGGAAACAACTGAGGAAATTTTTGTTTCCTCATTAATAGGGATCAGTAAGTGTTTACTCTTAAAACATGGTATTGTGATTAAGGCACTGACATTGGTGTAATATTACAAAAATGATAGCTTGCATAAAAATATATTTTTCAGAATATGAAGTGGGAGTAGTAATACCACATCTACACAGGAGGAGGAGGATAATTCAGATTAATTTCTCATCAGTTTTCTCAATAGAAGCTGTGAACAGCAGGAACAAATTTTAAGGTTATGGATGCATGATAAGCAAAGCATCCAGAAAATGCTGTAATCATGGGTTTAAAAGAATGAGCTTTGGTACCGCAAAGCATATGTATGCTAAATTATTGGTGTATTATTTAGCATATGTATTGCTAAATTAAGCACATGTATGCTAAATTATTGGTGTGAAGACCCGCTAAGTCGATGGCAGAGCGCTCTCCTGTCGACTCTGGTACTGCAGCTTCCTGAGAAGAGTAAGGTAAGTTGGCAGGAGAGCATCTCCCATCGACACAGAGTGTTGTAGACGCTGTGGTAAGTTGACCTAAGCTACGTCAACTTCAGTTACGTTATTCACATATCTGAAGTAGCGTAACTTAGTGCGGTAGTATAGACAAGGCCTATGATTTGAGCATTGCATGTTCCTTGGGGTCTAACTGTTCCTCCCAGTGGCTGCTCCAGCTAGCAAGGCTATCTCCACAACTCTGTAAGTAAAGAGAAGCAGAGCTCCTTCCTGGCCAGTCAGCCCTGAACTGAGCCAGGCTGTCTGCTTTTATTCCCCCTCCAGGCTTGGCAGTGGCCATAGCTATAGCTGGGCAGGGCTAGCTGAGCTAAAAGGTTCTCCTTAACGCCGCCTTTATTGGTATGGGGCTCCTCTGACCCATCACAGGAGATGACTCACATTTGCCATGTGGCCTAGCGTAATGAACAGTGCTCTATTCCCAACTTTGCCACTGACTGGACTTACTAATACTTCCTACATAAGGAACACTGTGAAGTAAGCAAATATCATTATTCTCATTTAAAAATGAGGATTATAATCCAATTTGAAAACAGTAGTTGCCTAAAGTTATACAGTAAATCATATGAGAACCAGTATTAGCAAATAGATTTTAAAGATCATGGCCCATGGCAAATCCACACTGCCACCCAGGCAAGTAACTTAATCTCTCTGTCTTGCACATCTGTAAAATGGCAATGTTTCTAGAATCATAGAAATGTGGGATTGGAAGAGACCTTGATAGGTCATCAAGTTCAGTTACCTGCACTGAGGCAGGACTAAGTATTATCTAGATAATCCCTGACAGGTGTTCGTCATTGGCAGTTCTTAAGAACAGGTTAGACAGAGATTCCACAACCTCCCTAGGTAATTTGTTCCAGTGTTTAACTACCCTTACAGTTAGAAAGTTTTCCTAATATCTTATCTAAATCTCACTTGCTGAAATTTAAATCTATTACTTCTTGTCCTGTCCTCACTGGATAAGGAGAACAATTTATCATCTTCCTCTTTATAACAACCTTTTACATACTTGCAGACTCTTATGTTCCACCCCAGTCTTCTCATCTCTAGATGAAACAAACCCAGTTTTTTCAATCTTTCCTCATAGGTCATGCTTTCTAGACCAGGGGTCGGCAACCTTTCAGAAGTGGTGTGCCGAGTCTTCATTTATTCACTCTAATTTAAGGTTTTGCGTGCCAGTAATACATTTTAACGTTTTTAGAAGGTCTCTTTCTATAAGTTTATAATATACAACTAAATTATTGTTGTATGTAAAGTAAAGAAGGTTTTTAAAATGTTTAAGAAACTTCATTTAAATTTAAAATGCAGAGCCCCCCCGGACCAGTGGCCAGGACCTGGGCAATGTGAGTGCCACTGAAAATCAGCTTGTGTGCCGCCTTTGGCACATGTGCCATAGGTTGCCTATTCCTGTTCTAGACCTTTAATCATTTTTGTTGCTTTCCTCTGGACTTTTTCCAATTTGTTCACATCTTTCTCAAAGTGTGGTACCGGAACTGGACATAGTACTCAAGTTGAGGCCTTATCAGTGCTGAGTAGAGTGGAAGAATTACTTCTCATGTTTTGCTTGTAACCCTCCTGCTAATACATCCCAGAATGACGTTGCAAAACAAGTGAACAGTATTACAGTGTTGACTCATTTAGTTGTGATCCACTATAACCCCCCAGATCATTCTCTGCATTACTCCTTCCTAGGTAGTCATTTCCCAGTTTGTATTTGTGCAGTTGATTGTTCCTTCCTCAGTCTAGTACTTTGCATTTGTCCTTATTAAATTTCATCCTTTTTTATTCAGACCATTTCTCCAGTTTGTCCAGATCATTTTGAATTTTAATCCTATCCTCCAAAGCACTTGCAACCCCTCCCAGCTTGGTATCCTTTGAAAACTTTATAAGTATACTCTTTTTGCTATTATCCAAATCATTTATGAAGATATTGAATAGAACCAGATCCAGGACAGAGCCTTGTGGGACCCCTTCCAGCTTGATTGTGAACCATTGATAACTACTTTCTGAGTACGCTTTTCCAACCAGTTGTGCAACCACCTTATAGGAGGTTCATCTAAGCTATATTTTCCTAGTTTGCTTAAGAGGTCATGTGAAATAGTGTCAAAAGTCTTACTAAAGTCAAGATATATTACATCTACTACTTCCCCTGTATCCACAAGGCTTGTTACCTGGTCAAAAAAGGATATTAGGTTGGGTTGACACATGTTTTTGGCTGTTGACTGTTGTTTATTACCTTATTTTCCTCTAGGTACTTACAGATTGATTGTTTGATTATTTGCTCCTTTATCTTTCCGGGTACCAAAGTTAAGCTGACTTGTCTGTTATTCCATCAGTTGTCCTTATTATTTTTCTTGATAGATACTATAGTTGCCCTTTTCCAGTCCTCTTGGATCTCTTCTGTTCTCCACGTGTTCTCAAAGATAATCGCTAATGGCTCATAGATCTCTTCTGCCGGTTCTTTAAGTATTCTAGGATGTATTTCATCAGGCCTGGCTGATATGAAGACATCTAACTTGTCTAATTGCTGGAAATGGGCCATTTTCATTACTACAAACAGTTCTTTTTCTCTCTTGCTGATAATAGCTCATCTTAACTGATCACTCTCCTTATAGTGAGTATGGTAACACCCATTGTTTTATATTCTGTGTGTGTGTGTGTGTGTGTGTGTGTGTTTCTGTGTAAATATATATATCTTCCTACTGTATTTTCCACTACATGCATCCGATGAAGTGGGCTGTAGCCCACGAAAGCTTATGCTCAAATAAATGTGTTAGTCTCTATGGTGCCACAAGTACTCCTGTTCTTCTAACTTAGTAATTCTTAACTTGTTCTTTTCCTATTTTAGCCTCAAATCCTATCCCATTTACACTGATGTTCACTATGTTTAGTTGTCCAATCACTACTAATTTTTTGGGCGAAAACTAAAGCAAAAAGGCATTTAACACTTTGGCCATTGTTGTATTTTCTGTAATTGTCTTTATTAGAATTTTCTATTGCATTGTCCTCTGGAACCAAATGCACAGCTGGCACTCTATTTAATGGCAGTGTCATTCTTAAATATTTAAGATTTTCTGAATTAAAACTTCCTTTGGTTATTTAAGCATTATTGCAATCACTTAATATAGAGCTGGCCTAATTGTCTGAATTTTGTTCTATGTGTCTGTCTCATGTAGTCTTTTTACGGAGAGCAATCCTTTCTTGTGCTGCTTTGTGATCCCATTTGCTGCTATTAACTTTCCTTTTCTAGTTCATGGTTTTTATATCAGTAGGTCTCCAACTTGTGCTTCACCTCCTATCCAATTTCTCTTACCTGTACTTCTACTCTGCTAATTTTCCTGCTCAGTTATAATGTAAATAGAGATGGCCAGAATTAGAATGGTGAATTTGGGCCAGGCTCTATATTTGAATTTTCTTTATCTATGCCTATCCGTACAATTTTTGTTTCACAACAAATCCAAAATTAGAATGGAATATGTACCCCAGTCTGGATGCAGCCAAGATTCAAATGAACAATTGACTTTCTAAAACTTCCATCTTTCTTTGGAGCAAAGTTGTACTAGAACAAGTTGGTGCTGACTAACCCGAAACTTAATCTACACTTAATCTAGATGCAAACACCATTTTCGTGGTCCATCTCTGTGAATCCTGTATAGTGATGAAGAAGAAACTTCATATTCTGTATTGATGGGAATGTTTCTAAGCAAAGAGATTAGGGTACAAAACTGTTCTTGTTCCCTTCTTGTGTAGACTAATAGACTTTAAGGCCAGACAGGACCATCTTGTCTGACCTCTTGCACCTTGCAGGTCACAGATCCTCATCCACTCCTGTAAAAGAGCGATAACCTCTGGCTGAGTTACTGAAGTCCTCAAATCATGATTTGAAGACTTCAAGTGAACAGAGAATCCACCATATACAATAGTTTAAACCTGCAAGTGCCCCCTGCTGCAGAGGTATTCTTCTTTCCCGCTAATTCTTATTGAGCCTCTAGATCAGGGTTTTTCACCCAGTGAGTTGGGACCCAAAATTGGGTCGCCAGAATGTTTGAAAGGGTTGTATGGCAGCTCCTGTGACGCCTATCTCATGCTCCTGGCACTGCAACCTCCACTCAGGAGGAGTGCTGCCACTCAGGTTTGCCCCAGCCATCATGATGACAGGAGTCCAGGTAGACCAAATTTGAGTGAGTGTCACTGCAACCCCATGAGCCAGGTCATAACGCCACTCAAACAGATTTGGTCCAGTCAGGGGGCTGAGGCCAAACCTGAGTGGCACTGCAACCCCAGAGGTTACAATGCCTGGAGCAGAGAGCCAAGTCTAGCCAGCCCCACAGAACAGGAGCTGCCACTGTGGGGTGAGTGCCAGGCAGGGCCCAAGCTCCCCAGGGGGCAGGATCCAATCAAAACTACTCCAGGGCCTCTAACCCCAGACTATTTTCTGAGTCGTGACAGGCCATAAACATTTACAAATGGGTCCTGAACCCAAAAAGGTTGAGAACCACTGCCTGTACTAAGCCCCTGTGACTTTCTCCTTGATGCTCTTCTGGTTGTCTGATTTACATTTTTCCTTTTACTGCCCCTGGTACCTAAGCCTACTTCCCTGCTCCTTTTTCCTATCCCTTAGCCTTTACTGTTGTTCTTGGGCCGGATCATACTCTGATGACACATGTTGTGAGGAAGTAGAGATGGAATTGGACTTGCTGAATGACAAAGGTTTATATTTTCTCCTCCACCCCCATATTGTTTGTCTGTCCCTCCCTTCTGCCCATTAAGAGTAATAATTTTCTCTCTTGTACAGGTACAAAATCTCCCTAGATTCAGTTTTACTGCCTTTGACATGCCACTTGGAACTTAGACCTAGCTGATTTGTTTGGAAGGAAAAAACAAATGTCTGGACTGGATTCACCATTCTGATTCTCTGTTTGTTGCACAAGCCATACAATTAATTGCCTCTTACGTGTTCTCGCAGTCTCATCTTTGCACTTTCCACAAAGCCCCTTATGCCTGAAATTCCCTCCTTGCCTGATATGCCATGCCTCTACCCTCTTCACCTCCAAGTCTCTTCTTAAAACCTATTTCCAGTAAACATACATCTCTGTTGTTCTCATCTCAGTAAGATTAACAAAATCAACTGCAGTATTTACAAATAGCACAAACTCTCAAAGCACATACTTATGTTTACCTCTGTTTCTTGTTTTTTGTTGCATCTTACCCCCATCCTAAATTTTGTTGTCTGTTTAATTTGTAAGTTTGGAGCTGGAATCCTTTCTCCAGTTGTTTGTAAAGCATGTTGGCACCCTTTTTTGTACAAGGAATTGTAATATACTGAGTAATTGTCTACGTGTGCTTCCTTTTACTGATTAGTAGACTTGGCTGATTCACTTTGTTTTCCCCACTGGTGCTGATGATATGGGAGGTTCCAGAAAGCATTATGCTATGAGTAAAAGTGGAGCATGTTGTGCAAATGCTAATGTGTTCTCCTAAACCAGTGCTGTGCTTGGTGTTTTCACTGTAAAATGAAAACCCCATATTTGTTGCAGCTGTGTGGACCGCTTTACATTTGCCAGTGATTGCTTGTTCATTTTCATTTTTTTTCTTTAACGTCTAATAATTGTGAAAGGGAGGGAGTGAGGGTTTGTTTTCATTGCTGAGAGTGGGAAAGAACTGAGCATGATTCCACATACAGTTGTTCAAACCACTTGCTGTGTTTGGTTTTTGACCTGCAGTGAGCAGGCTGCCAAATCTGTTGGTTGTTTTCATTTTTAATAAATGCTTCTATTCGCCTATTGATAAGTTACTCTTACATACTGATTAAACCTTTCTAAGATAAACAGCTCATTTCTCCCATTTTCCATCATGTATTTCAGAGAGATGTGATTTAATTTGTATACATTGTTGCATTGACATTCCTTTTTGGGAACAAGGGAAGAGCTGCAGAATCTCACGATTCCCAGGAGCCATTCTAAAAAGAGAGAGAATCTACTTTATGAATCACTGGGTTATTTTTTGAAAACCTTGTTGGATTAAAATGACTCATTGATCTGTCTTCTTTAGCTGGGGAAATGCTGTTTATAACTATCATGCCAAGTACAGAACATTACAATATATGTTCTGATAACACTATATATTAGCCCTGCAAAATTGACAAATATTTATTCTATTTCTTTAGAATTCTAATGTACCTACTCCAGACACTTGGCACCTTGACATTTTAAAAATGTAAGGGAAAATCAGAAGCAAACTCCACCATAAATCAGAAATAAACAGCTATCCTATATATCAAAAAGATATCACCCTCTCCTCCCCCCTTCAGGGGACCATTCCATCCTCCCTCTACTCTCCCCTGCCCCCAAAAGCCAGTAAAAAGGTGAGCTTTGCAGCATACTCTGAAGGTCCACAGATTTAGGCTGTTTCAGATTGGTAGGTGTAAAAGCTTGAAAGTTGGCGTGTTTTCACAGAAAGTGCCCTGCAAGAAGCTGCTTCTCTCTCAACCAAGGAAGCTGCAGCTTGAATGCCTCTGCTGATCTCAGTTGTTGCAGTATGGCATAGGGGAGTGGGTCTCTCAGGTAAGCAGACCCTAGGCCATTTAATAGGGCTTTATAGGTCAAAATTAATACCTTAAAGTGTTCCCAGAAACCCAAAGCCAGCCTGTGAAGATAATGAAGCACTGGTGAAATGAACTTAAAGTGAGATACTCTGCTTAAAAAGTAGGCTGCTGAATTCTGTACTCGCTTCAGCTTCTGAATGGATTTAAGAGTTAACTTCAAGTAGGGAACACATTGTAATAGTCTGATAGTGAGTTGACAAAGCCACAGATAAGTGGCCAAGTCCGCGTCCAAAATACAAGGTCACAACTTCTTGGTTAGCCACAGATAAAAGAAAGCTGTGCAGCCACTGCTGTAACTCAGTCATCCAACACTAATTGGGAATCCAATCAGATTCCAAGGTAGCAAATACAAGTTACAAATGGTGGCCAAATCCCTTCAGTCAGATCTTCCATTTGCTTTCCTTAGTTAACCAACATCGTCTGTGTCTTTACTAAATGTTGGTGTTCCATCTCACCCCGTCACTGGAAAAGGCATTCATCCACACCACCTCAGTTGGAAGAGAGAGAAACAAAAAGCTGGGTTTCACCCTGCAGGCAGGACAACCAGTGCTTCCTTGTTCTCCTTACAATTAGGGTAAATTTGTTGACCCAGTTATTACAACAGCACTTACAATCACTCTTAGTACTGGACCCTGTACTTCCCAGCTAACCTCCACCTGCCAAGAAGGACGTGGATCTGATGCACAGGTTGTGTCATGAGGTTTTGCTAGTACCTCAGAGAGCTCTACTGGTTAAAATTCAAGGAGCGATGATACAGCATTTGTTGTCCCCAAGATATTGTCCTGCTTCCACAGAAATGAAAAATTTGGTCCAAATCTTGTCAATGTATAGGGAATATTTTTTTCTACTTGGTGTTCTCAGTACAAGATGAGGCTTATGTAATACTTTCTAGAGATAGATGATGAAGGTGTAAATCAGGAATTAATCAATTAGTCTTTCCCCTTTACTTAATTGGAGAGGCTTTAAGCATTATGAATAAAAATGAAACCACCTCTGCCATATTTCTTTGTAATGGTTGTGAGATCTGTTCAGGAGCCTTGTAGGTTTGGGGAGTGAGCAACCAGATTAAACAATAAGGCTGATCCACCCAGTTTGTTGCTGTGTGTGTTCGTGGTCAACCAGCTCCATATTTTGAAAACTCTAATGGTGCCAGTAAAGATGTGAACAAACTACAAACTGAAGAGAGTCCAGACAAGAACAAACAAAAAAAATGATAAAAGGTTTAGAAAATGTGACCTGTGAAGAAAGGTTGAAAGAATTGGGCATTGGAAAGAGAAGGTTGAGGGGGGACATCATAGTCTTGAAATATATAAAAGCGTATTGTAAAGAGGACTATGATCATTTGTTCTCCAAGTCCACCAAGGGTGGGGCAAGAATTAATCCTCTTAGTTTGCAGCAAGGGAGACTAGGTTAGTGTAGACAAGCGCTTTGTTGCTCGCGGTACAAATTCGCTGGAGACCACTCTTTCACACACCAGTGCCCTTTTATTTCCCTGTATTTTCCCACCACCACGTGTTTATACAGTTCAGTATCAATCAGCTAGCCCCTTAGGGAACAACTTGCTCTTATAGCTAGCTGGGAGCAACAGGTCCTCACTTTCCTGTCCCCCCCCCCCCCCACTTCCTTCCTGCTAGCTTTATAGGCCTTCCTCTTAGCAGGCTCACAGGTGATTGCTGTCAGGCTCCTTTAATGAGCCCTGCCAGCTACAGTCAGTTCCCCTTTATGGGAGCTATGCTAGCAGGTTCTGAGCTAACGGGCTGGTTCAGTGCCTCTTAGGCCAGCACCCTGTTACAGTTAGATATTAGGAAAAATGTTCTAACCATAAGGATAGTTAAGCACTGGAACAGGTTACCAAGGAAGGTTGTGGAATCCCTGTCATTGGAGGTTTTTAAGAACAGGTTGGACAAACACCTGTCAGAGATGGTCTAGGATTACTTAGAATCATAGAATATCAGGGCTGGAAGGGACCTCAGGAGGTCATCTAGTCCAACCGCCTGCTCAAAGCAGGACCAATCCCCAGCTAAATCGTCCCAGCCAGGGCTTTGTCAAGCCTGAACTTAAAAACCTCTAAGGAAGGAGATTCCACCACCTCCCTAGGTAACCCATTCCAGTGCTTCATCACCCTCCTGGTGAATAAGTTTTTCCTAATATCCAACCTAAACCTCCTCCACTGCAACTTGAGACCATTACTCCTTGTTCTGTCATCTGCTACCACTGAGAACAGTCTAGAGCCATCTTCTTTGGAACCCCCTTTCAGGTAGTTGAAAGCAGCTATCAAATCCCCCCTCATTCTGCTAGGCTGAAGACTAAATAATCCCAGTTCCCTCAGCCTCTCCTCATAAATCATGTGCTCCAACCCCCTAATAATTTTTGTTGCCCTCCGCTGGACTCTCCAATTTTTCCAAATCCTTCTTGTACTGTGGGGTCCAAAACTCCAGATGAGGCCTCACCAATGCCAAATAGAGGGGAACGATCACGTCCCTCGGTCTGCTGGCAATGCTCCTACTTATACATCCCAAAATGCAGTTGGCCTTCTTGGCAACAAGGACACACTGTTGACTTATATCCAGCTTCTCGTCCACTGTAACCCCTAGGTCCTTTTCTGCAGAACTGCTGCCTAGCCACTCGGTCCCTAGCCTGTAGCAGTGCATGGGATTCTTCTGTCATAAGTGAAGGACTCTGCACTTGTCCTTGTTGAACCTCATCAGATTTCTTTTGGGCCAATCCTCTAATTTGTCTAGGTCCCTGTGTATCCTATCCCTACCCTCCAGCGTATCTACCACTCCTCCCAGTTTAGTGTCATCTGCAAACTTGCTGAGTGTGCAATCCATGCCATCCTCCAGATCATTAATGAATATATTGAACAAAACCGGCCCCAGGGCCGACCTTGGGGGCACTCCGCTTGATACCGGCTGCCAACTAGACATGGAGCCATTGATCACTACCCGTTGAGCCTGACGATCTAGCTAGCTTTCTATCCACTTTATAGTCCATTCATCCAGCCCATACTTCTTTAACTTGCTGGCAAGAATACTGTGGGAGACTGTATCACAAGCTTTGCTAAAGTCAAGGAATAACACGTCCACTGCTTTCCCCTCATCCACAGAGCCAGTTATCTCATCATAGAAGGCAATTAGGTTAGTCAGGCATGACTTGCCCTTGGTGAATCCATGCTGACTGTTGTTTCAAAATTGATTCCTTGAGGACCTGCTCCATGATTTTTCCAGGGATTGAAGTAAGGCTGACTGGCCTGTAGTTCCCCAGATCCTCCTCCTTCCCTTTTTTAAAAGATGGGCACTACATTAGCCTTTTTCCAGTCATCCGGGACCTCCCCCGATCACCATGAGTTTTGAAAGATAATGGCCAATGGCTCTGCAATCACATTCGCCAAGTCCTTTAGCACCCTCGGATGCAGTTCATCCGGCCACATGGACTTGTGCTCGTCCAGCTTTTCTAAATAGTCCTGAACCACTTCTTTCTCTCCAAAGGGCTGGTCACCTCCTCCCCATACTGTGCTGTCGAATGCAGTAGTCTGGGAGCTGACCTTGTTCGTGAAGATAGAGGCCAAAAAAAGCATTGAGTACATTACCTTTTTCCACATCCTGTCATTAGGTTGCCTCTTCCATTTAGTAAGGGGCCCACACTTTTCCTGACCACCTTCTTGTTGCTAACATTCCTTCATCCTGCCTCAGTGCAGGGGGATGGACTAGATGACCTCTTGAGGTCCCTTCCAGCCCCACATTTCTGCAATTCAAATAAAAAACACTTTATAAAATAATAATAAAAAAAAATACAAATTACAACAGCTGGAAATTTCCTTTAGGTTAATTTTAAACCTAATTTACAAACTGTGCACCCTCTTTTCCAAGGATAGCACCTGGTTGCTAATCTCATAGGTGCTTTACTGTATCTAAGATCAAAACATTAGTAGACCTGTTGAAACAGTGGCAAAGTTGTTGCAGGCTTGGCAGATGGAGGGTGTGGTAACACTGCATCACAGACTACATTCTTGAGTACGTAGCATCATTTGCCTTATATATTCTTGTAAATGGCATCATTCCAACACTTAGTTATCTTCTGTTTTGCTTGGAAGATCATTATTTCCTATTTATCTCATAAATTTAACACACATCCTATTCCTCCTATTTAAACTCTCCCACCAAAATACAACAGTGACTTCCCCTTCTGAAAAGGAAGGGCTGGCAGCTACACCCTGAAGTTAGCATGAATTGTTTATATAACCTTCAATCAGGAATTCATAATAGACTAAAGTATTTTTCACCAGAGCAGAGATTTTGTTGCATATTAGTATAACAGGTTTTAGTGAGACATGCTAGCTGTTAAGTGCAGCATAAACCCCTTTCAGCCATTTCATTGAAAATAGAATTGAAAGACCATACCCCCCATCTTCCAGTACATATAAATTACATCTCCCTGGAAAACATGAAAACATTTCCCCCCAGTATTTCAGAGCAACTACAACTGTAAAATTTGGAGTAAACAACTAGAAGAGGCCCCAGGCCATTCTGTTTTCTAGAAAACCCCAATATGTTAAGTTGAAGTAGGACTTTGCAGACTGTGCACACTGTAGGCTATAATTTGACATTTCCCTGTGTTAGTAAAATTTTTGACACACAAGATGAGTGTTGCAGAAATTGCACATGGAATAATATATTTTATCAAAGTCAGTAATATTAAACAATCACAGGTTATTTTCCAAATGGCTGACATTTGTCAGGAGAATGTCTGTCTGAGTTTACTTGATCTTTCTGTTCTAAAAAGGTTTGATTATTTTGAGGTAGAAATTTAAGTCAACATGGAAAATTACCTTTTTCTTACAAACACAATCTGGCTGGGACCCACTATATACATGTTCTGCAGTCATCACAGTTCAGAGATTACCCCAGGTTCTGCAGACCACTTCCCTCCTGTGTCGACAGGCAGGCACAAATTTGGAAATACTCCTTTAAAACATAAGTTTCTGTTGTAATTCTTCAGTGATCTTGATTAAATATGCCATGTTCCATTTCTGTTTTCTGATACTAATAAAATTATCTGTTTTCCCCTTAATTTAAAATAAAAGCAGATCAGATTTATCTGAGCATTGTTAAATAATTAAGCCACTTTTTTCTCTCTCAAAACTATAATTTGTGTCTTTTGCCTTTTTATCCATTGCCTCATCTTTGAAGTACTGTCATAAAACTATCTGGTGAGTATTTTTCACCCTATTAGTATATCAGGGAAAAGTAAGGACATAATTATTTTTGAAAAAGCACTATCTAGGTAGGTATAGCTTAATGAACCCAGAGTAAGTTGCAGTCCCTGCTCTGAAGAGCTTACAGTCTACTGAACAGTGCTTATGAACTGGCTGGTGTTTATGTAATTGCATTGCTGAACACATGCCTAATCTGGAAGACCTATCTAGAAAAGTTTGGAAGAAGTAAACTGTGATGATTAAACTTGTGCACACCGTTGTGCCAGACAGAATATTGTACTTTCTCTCTCTGGGGAGAAAGAGTTTCCACAGGATGTCTGCATTTTGTAGCAAAAAATGCACTTGCAGATGTATTTTGTAGGGTTGCTTTGATGTGGAATATTAACCTGGGAACCTTATTGTCACAGGATATTACTGAAGCAAATAGTTTTGTGAGATTATTTGTGACTTGGGAATTAAGCTTTTGTGAGTGTAAGTGTGTACTTAAACTGAAGTTTGGTGTGAATTTGGTCCTGATTGTTTCATCATAAGATGAATATTTTACACATTATGAACACCTCCCTACCCCCAAACTATCTATTTCCAGTCACTACAGACAAACCCATAACTATATAAAAGTTCAGATACATTCTAGAACATTCTATGGTAACCCATGGTAGCTGATAATTTTTTTTTCATGGAAATTTTAAAAGGTTTATCTAAAACAAGTAATATAGCCCTCCCTCACTCTCCCCTGTAATCCATCCACACACTTCCCTCCTGACAGTCAGTCCCTTCCCTGCACAAATCCCCCGCCCATGCAAAATGGTCAGTTAACACAAGTAGTTGCTGGTTTTGGGGTCTGCAATAGCTGCCAGTGAAGTCTGTGGGAGTTATTGTAATAATGTTTTACACTCAATTTACAATGGCATAAATATCTATACAAGATGAAGGGCACTGGAGGGAGAATTGGCCCCATAGAACTTGGTATATGGTTTTTCAATTAGATAAATTTTTATTAACATTATTGCTGATTTCTATTTAAAAAGAAAAGCTCAGTCCATCCTGTAAACTTTGCCAGCCACATGGTCTGACTTCTGTTTTAAGTTTTCATAACCAAATGAAATTTCAGAAACTTTTGTTCCTTTTTAGTGGCCAAAGTCTGTAAACGGACAGAAACTGGGCATCATGGCAAATTATCTCAATTTAAAGGCTGTGTTAAGTTTTCTGATTCAGAATTGGCATCAACCCTTTACTGTAGTTGCACAATTTCTTACTGCTTTATAATGTAGAAAACAGGGTATGCTTGGTAAAAAGAGATCTCCTGTAGGGCACCTCATATATTTTGGAATAGGATTCTTTTCATGTTAGGAAATGATGGGGTTTTTTTATGAGTAATCCGCACATTTTAGGACCTGTATGTACATTTACAGAAATATCTTAGATTTACAGGACAGTTCAGTAATGTCACAGAAGAAATTGCATCTGAATGTAAGGTTTTTATCTACAGTGTGTTAAGTGCTTTATGCAGTCTATTTTTAAAAATCGTTTGATATAGGTCATTCACCATTGATCTTCAGTGACAGTTCCACAATCTAAAAGCTGTTCTCTGTTTCTCAGTTTCATCCCATGACTCCTAATTTATCCTACCTTGGATTACTTTAAACAAAAATGTACTGTAGTGTTCATTGTATTTTAATTCTTTATTTTACCCTTTGCGCTAAGGGCCAGACGTACAAATATATTTAGGTGTGTAAAAATGCAGATAGATGCCTCATGGGATTTAGGAAAACACCCAAGCAGGTTAAGTGCCTAACTCCCATTAACTAGGTACCAATGAGAGTTAGGCATCTACCCTGTTTAAGCTTTTCTGTTAACCCCACAAGGCACCTATCTTGCCATCCTTAGGCAAATCTGACCCTAACTGACCATCATACTGCCGAGTAGCATTTCAGGTATTATTACATATAGCTGAGCAGGTTAGGGTGTTGACTTGAGTGTCTTTCCACTTGTCAAGAACATTGCTTTCCTACTTATGAGTAGTATTAAGCAAATTTGGCTAGAACAACTTGCAAATGATTCACGAAGAGAACAATTAAGATTTTATCGGCTTAGTTAAAATACTTATCTTAAAACACATTTTACCAAAATGGTTTCCTGATGGAGCAGGCTGCTGTATTCATACTTACTTCTGCTTATCCTCTTGTGTATATATCAAATGACAGTAGTTGTGGTGTAAGAATAATTTAAACCTACTTTTATGCATGAGATCTGTTGTGAAAGATGCTGTTTCAGAGTTTTTTAAGAGCTGGAATTTCTGCATAATTGAAACTTGTTTAATTCAAATAATATATTTGAGATTTGATGTATTGCAGATTCCTACCAGCTCTGGGTACAGTCTTTCTGACAACTGCTATGGAGAAGATAGAAGAACAGTTTGCTAATCTGCGCATAGCAAAACGTTGTGCACTAACTGAAGACTCCACTTACTTACTGGATATAGATGTTTCAAAATCTGTTCAAGCAGAAAGTAACCACTTAGTTGCTGTTTCATGTTCCAATAAGTCAATTAAAGTATATAGTAGAGAAACATTACACTTGCTAAGGGAGTATAGTGGCCATCCTGGGTTACTTAATGGAGTCAGATTTGCTCATACAAGTGAGAATATGTTGTTTTCAGCATGCAGTGATGGCACAATAAAATGTTGGGATACTCGCTTAGCTACTCAGGAAACTATACAATTATTCAGTGGTTATCCTTCAAATGTTTTCATCAGCTTTGATATTAATTGCAGTGATCTTATAGTTTGCGCTGGGACAGAAAAAGTTGAAGAGGACACATTCATGGTGTTTTGGGATGCAAGAAGTAATACAAACTATGCATGCGCAGCTAAAGAGCCCTTAGGAACCTATTCAGAGACTCACAATGATGATATCACTAAAATATGTTTCCATCCTATGAAACCCAATTTGGTAGCGTCTGGATCAACTGATGGATTGGTTAATGTGTTTGATATTAACAAGGAAAATGAAGATGATGCTTTGATTGCAACTTGTAATTCAAATTCATCAGTAAGTTTTATTGGTTGGTCTGGGAAAGATTATAAACAGGTATATTGCATGACACATACGGAAGGATTTTGTTGGTGGGATCTTACTCAAATAGATACTGAGGAACCAATGACATTGTTGCAGATTCAGGATGTCAGAGAAGTAGTCTTCATTGAAAATAGCAACTTAAACTATCTGATAGGTGGCTTGTACCATGAAAAGGCAGACAAATTGTTTATTGTTGGTGGAACAGCTATGGGAAACATTCACCTAATAAACTGTGGCATTGATGGACTGAGCCTTGTGGGCACCCTTCATGGAGGACATTCTGCTGCAGTTCGCTCATTCTACTGGAACATGACAGATGATTCTTTGTTGACTGGTGGAGAGGATGCACAGCTGTTGCTATGGAAACCTGGAGCTGTGGAAAGGTCCCTTGTAAAGAAGGCATCTATGAAAATTGCTTCCTCTGTTCAGCAGCGAGTGAGAATTCACAGCAACTCTCTCAAAAGCAAGAAAAAGTAAAATTATGAAAATGGGACTCTTAAATTTGTAGAATTTTTCACTGTTCTGAGCAATATATTTGGGGTGATGATTTGTTTGCACTATGTGGCAAATATAATTTAGTATGTAAATTTTACCTAGAAATGATCCTCATTTTATCATGTGAATAACTTTTTTTTTTTAAAGCAACTGATACTTATTAAAAGGGTAAACATTTACTTTGTATTCATTGAACAAAGTGTGTCTTAAAATATTGTATATTTTTATATCAAAATGATTATTTCAAATAAAAAATATTGGCACAGAGATCTTGGATTAGAATAAAAGCCTGCAACTTGTATACTTCATTTCACTGTGGGCAGTAATATATTTTGGACATTTAAAAGATTTCAGATTTGTAGCCATCTTTTTCTTACTTGCCTTACAGATAATTTAATGAATGAAATTGCTAAATATATTAAGGACTTAGTGCTACTTACTAATTCTTAGAGGAAGTACTTATTGATGAAATAGAGAAAGGGTATTGTTTTGCACTATTCTCACTATTTAATGACAAGTATATAAACAGTAGTTCACAGAACACACTTTATAGCAGGTGTGTGTGTTTGTTCTAGAAAACAGTAATACTTACTATATCCGAAGTACCTGTAGCCTTTTTTATGCTTATGAAAAGTATTTTAATTGACAATATTTGGGTGTTTTGATTAGAAAAAAAATCTCCAATCTAATGAAAATTGCAAGCTATCTCATGCCCTCCTGGCAATATATCTCAATACTGACCTGGAAGCACTACCTATAAAGACTGAGGAGGTAGGTCAGTCTCAGTGGGTCATAGGAATCGATGCACACGATCTCCCCAATGCTCCATCTAGTCCACTACCTGTTTTTCACGTGCCATCCCACGTGCCTCATAGGAAGATACAGAAAAACTTTCAGAATATAGTTATGGAATAACCTGCCTATAGAGAGTTTCTTTTTAACCCCCTTTAGCTTTTGCCCTGCAATATATGAACAGTAAGTAACTAGGCTCTTTACAGCACAAATACTACTCTCTGTGGACACCTCTCTAGGAGCAATGAGATTTCAGTAATCTCACCAAACAGCTGTTGGATGGTGTAAAAATTACCTTGTACCTGCTAAGTTGTTGATTGTCTCATTCTGCTCCATTGGTACATTTTAACCTCTGTGCCTCTGACTCAGTACTCTGAAAGTTGCCTTTATCATATTCTGCCCTCCCTAAGGTTGTAGTAACATTCATATCAAATGTATCAGTCAGTAATTGCCTTAGATTTAACAGATAAGGACTATGCTTCAGTGAAGCTTAAACAAATGTAAGAATTGGTTTTTTACAGAATAGAGAGAGCATGGAAATCAAAAGGATTGTAAATTTAATACACACACAAGTACTTTGAAGATATTTAAAGACTGCATCTAAACTTGAAAATACCCTGTAGTTTGAAGTAAAAATGGTGTTTAATTCACTATGCATCATGGGTAATTTATTTTCAGCTATACCACAATGTATGGTTACTATGTGTTATAAACATACCTGGCTTAATCTCCTGTGGAAATGAGTCCTCTCCAAATACACATGCATCAAGTTTCCTTCTGATATCTATACTAAACATTTTTTACATATATATATAAAAAAGAGAGAGAGCGCACGCTAGGGGATATTTAGCTTTATGCTCACTTCATACCTGGCCTTTGGTCATGATGAAGGTGTGATTACATTGCATTTATTAGCACTAAACGTTCATTTAAAGGACACTTTCAACGTCAATATCATGTTTCTTTCTGCTAGCAGTCTCCCCCAAAATTTATCCACCCTGGATGGCTCGTTAGCCAAGGGGTCAGCTTTTTATTTGGACAGTTACTATGCAGACAGTTGCCTGAGTTGGCATTTGTTGTTAATATCTTTCTACGAGTTTTACACAGCTTTGGAATGACTCATCTGGTGGCAAGTGGGAGGAGGAGGCACGGCCAGCACACGCTGTGTCACAGCTTTGAACTGCCTCTGGACACTGCAGAATGGAGGGGAGCAGTCCAGACATAAAGAAATTGTGGTAGTTGCTACCAAAATGGAAAATTTCTTACCTGATCATTTCCTATCTGTGTGCCTAAATGTAGGTTTCTAAAGAAATGTGACCAGAACACCTTTTTCCCATTTAACAGTCATTGTCCCGTTCCAGTGGCTCCCTACTAACCTACACTTTTTGAAACTAATTATTATTAGTATCAGTTTCTTACTTAATATATCCACTGGTTTTTAGAAATATATTTTGTGCTTTATTTAAATAGCTTTCTTCTGCCACATTCCTTAATATGAATTTTAGAGGGAATTCTTACAACATACCAATAATTCAAATTTCAGAAGAAGTCAAAATATTATACTTTAAAAAGGGATACAAATACTTTCAAAATGGTTCTTGAAATGGGGTTAATGTTAATGCAACTAACCTGTGGTCTATTTATTGGCTAGTCTGATCTGTAAGAGCAGAGTAAAGTATTTCAGAGTCATTTTCCCACCCCGCATTGCTTAAGAACAATAGTTAACTTGAGAATATTTTCAGAGTCTAGAAAATGTTCTGCATCAGAATTGGAACTATTTTAAAGCAAGTCAAATGTTAAGGCTGGATTACTTGACATTGTTTGTTTTAGCTTATGCAGAAGCCCTAGCATTAGTCTAGCTTCTTCTTTTGATTATTTTTCTGGTTCCAAAAAAAGACAGTAAAAGCAATGGAACTGGAGTACTTGTGGCACCTTAGAGACTAACAAATTTATTTGAGCATAAGCTTTTGTGGGCTACATCCCACTTCTTCGGATGCATAGAATGGAACATATATTGAGGAGATATATACACACATACAGAGAGCATGAACAGGTGGGAGTTGTCTTACCATCTCTGAGAGGCCAATTAAGTAAAAGGGAAAAAAATCTTTTAAAGTGATAATCAAGATAGCCCAGTACAGACAGGTTGATAAGTGTGAGAGTACTTACATGGGGAGATAGATTCAATGTTTGTAATGGCTCAGCCATTCCCAGTCTCTATTCAAACCTAAATTGATTGTGTCTAATTTGCATATCAATTCGAGTTCAGCAGTTTCTCATTGGAGTCTCTTTTCGAAGCTTTTCTGTTGTAAAATAGCCACCCGCAGGTCTGTCATTGAATGACCAGACAGGTTAAAGTGTTCTCCCACTGGTTTTTGAGTGTTATGATTCCTGATGTCAGATTTGTGTCCATTAATTCTTTTGCGTAGAGACTGTCCAGTTTGGCCAATGTACAATGGTTTACTCAACTGTAATCATAAACACTTGAGAAAGATCTGTGGCAGTGACAAAATTATGCAATTAAAAGCAGCAACGGAAGTGAATATATTTCATTTAGCTCTGTGCTACACACTACAGTCCTGCTTTTTAAAAAAGAAATAGTCTGTCTACTGTATGATACGAATCTCAAAAAATAATTCTGTTTTCAAAATTCCACTGAAATATTTTTATTTTCTTACAGCTGTCAGTTACTGAGAAAATATGCTTTTTCTGGAGTTAAAACTTCCCATTGGATGAAGCTAAATTAAATATTGCTAGTATTTTCAAGATAATAAGGATTTTTGAACAAATGGTGCTTGAGCCTCATTTTGTGTTGTCTCACTGAAGAGATTTCCCTCTAGGTGGCTCTGGAACCTCCAGAGGGCTCTCTGAACTCTAGGAGACTGATGCTGTGCTTCCTCTCCCCAGGACTCTGAATTTCTTATGCAGTTTGGGGTCCTGATTTGTGAGAACCAGAGGGTCTGGAAGGCATATGGGGTGTGTGTGTGTGTGTTGTGGACATTTCCTGGGACTGTCCACCATTTTAGGGAGTCGCGCACCTGATTAGGGACCAGCACCTGATCTTTCATGCGCTCCGGGGAGCAGGAAAACCTGGAGACAGTTGATGTGTGATCTTGCCCATGGAGTGATCCTTATGCACACATTAGGAGGCCCAGAAGCTGAAAACACTGAGCAATGGTTAGCCTCATGCACTCTGGTAGAGATCCTGGATCTCCTGGAATCTTTCAAGTGATGGATAGATTTTTGCTAACGAGGTGCCTATGTCCACTTGTATGTGAGATATCTTTGTCAAGGGACTCAAGGAAATTTTCTGGATGTTTATTACAAAGTTGTGTACTTGCAAGAGATCCAGAATCCTAATCGTGGTGGTGTGCACTGCAGACTGGCTCAGAGCTCTGATCAGGATATCATCCAAAAAGGGGTAACCCTACAACCTGACTCTAGCTATCATTACCACTAGTATCTCTTTAAGGACTGTGGGGGCTCACAAGAGACCAAATGAGAGAGTTCAGTACTGGTCGTGGTCTGTGTTGTTAAGCAAACCTCAGAAGCTTGTAGTGGTATGGGCATATGTGAATATGGAGATATGCCTCTGCCAGATTCACTAAAGTTAGGAGGTTCCCATTGGGATAGGGATGATACTGTCAAAGTTAAGATCTCCATCTGGAATTTTGTCTTCTTCATCCACTTGGTGAGTCTTTTCAGGTTAAGGATGGCTCTGACTCCCCCGGTGCACTTCTGAACAACAAATAGGTGGAGTAGAATCCTGAGAACCTTTTTTCTAAGGGAACTCCTTCCACTGCTCCATGAGCTAGGAGATCTCATTCCAGATCAGTTTGTGCTGGGCAGAATCACTGAATAAAGGAGTCTGGATGAAGAAGGGATGGGGTGAAGCCTGTGGCTTGCAGGAGTTACCCCTAGTTCACACGCTCACTTGTAACCCATGGGACTAGCCTGCTATATTATATTTGTTTTTCTCTATTGGCTTATTATTTTGGCTTATATTTTTGTATTGAGTAATTTCAGCAGACGTTACTTCATTATATTTGGCTGTAATGCAGAAAACCTATAGGCTTGTATCCTGTATGATTAGCTAGAGCAAGTTTGCATAAGTGGATGTAACCTTTGGCATAGATAAATGTCCTACCCTTTTTGACTTTGGGGAACGGAATGTGTTTACTAAAATTCTGGATACCAGTAATCACAAAGTACATCATAAGAACATGGAAGTAACGGTTCAGGCAAAGGTAATGGTTTCAAGAATGAGATAATTGGCATTAATATGTATGATTGTTATTAATATGTAATAATATGCTAGCCTTTAGAGTAAGTGTACCCTAAGATTTATGTGGGTGAGGAAATAAGAATTGGACATGGAAAGTTGGGCACTGACATGAATAATCAGGATAGTGCCAAGACCCTATAAGAGGGTAAACCAACATATGGAGCTACCTTGTAGCTTCAAGTTCTCTTTTGTTTAGCTATTAGCTCAGTTTTTGCAATATAGCTTAGCTACTCAACACTTGACCCTGATCTCCATCATCTTGGGATTGAGGGACCTGGACCATCGGTCTCAGTTGGCATGTCATAGACGAGGCTGGTCCTTTGTCTCCCACTACCAGGTCCCCAAAGAAGGGTGTGAGTATGCTAAATCTAAGTAGCTTTTGTAAGGGATGGTACCAGAAGTCCCTATAGAACCGTATTACTTCTTTTTGATTGTGGTTTGAAGCTTTGATAACTTTTTCCTTTATTTTAATAAATCTCTCTAAAGCCTGACTTTATCCTCAGTGTGAATGTCCTTGCACACCCTAAGGATCTGTACGAAATATTGGACTCTCTACATTCTCTAATTCTGTAGCCTGATTTTGGGATAAGAACCTAATTATCTTCTGGTCAAATCATTGGCAAGCCTATAATAAGCCAGCCCTCTAAAATTCAAGTTAACACTTACCCACTTGTCTGTGGTCCACATGGACCATTCCTCTGAAAAGTGGAAAATTCTGTCATCTACAGTCAGGTCTGAGCAGAGGTACATTTGTTTGTTGTCACAGAATCACAGAAGTGTAAGACTGGAAGGGATCTCGAGCAGCCAACTAGTCCAGTCCCCTGCACTCAAGGCAAGACTATGTAACAACTAGACCATTCCTGACCGGTGTTTGTCTAACTTGTTCTTAAAAACCTCCAATGATGGAGATTCCACAACCTCCCTAGGCAATTTATTTCAGTGCTTAACTACCCTGACAATTAGGATGTTTTTCCTAATGCCCAACCTCAACCTCCCTTGCTACAATTTCACCCCATTGCTTCTTGTCCTATCCTCAGAGGTTAACAAGAACAATTGTACACTCTCCTTCTTGTAACAACCTTTTAAGTATCTGAAGACTGTTAGGATGCCCCTCCCCCCCCCCAATCTCCTCTTCTTCAGACTAAACAAACCCAACTTTTTCAATCTTTCCAAATAGGTCATGTTTTCTAGACCTTTAATTATTTTTGTTGCTCTCCTCTGGACTTTTGCCAATTGTTCACATCTTTCCTGAAATGAGGCACCCCGAACTGGACACAATACTCCATTTGAGGTCTTATCAGCACGGAGTAGAGCGGAATAATCACTTCTCAAATCTTTCTTTCAACTCTCCTGCTAATGCATCACAGAATGATATTTGCCTTTTTTTTTTTTTTTTGCAACAGTGTTACCCTCTTGACTCACATTTAGCTTGTCATCCATTATAACCTCCAGATCCCACTTCTGTAGTACTCCTTCCTAGGCAGTCATTTCCCAATTTTGTATGTGTGCAGTTGATTGTTCCTTCCTAATTGGTGTACATTGCATTTGTCCTTAATGAATTTCATTCCATTTACTTCAGACCATTTCTCCAGTTTGTCCAGATCATTTTGAATTTTAATCCTATCCTCCAAAGCACTTGCTTTGGTATCATCTGCAAACTTTATAAGTGTACTCTCTATGCATTTCTCAAACTGGGGTCCATGGACCCTATTGATCAACTACTCCCCCTCCCTCAACTCCTCCCCTTCTCTCCCAGTGCCTCCTGCACACCAGGGAGCTCCTATTCAAAGGTGTGCAGGAGGCACTGGGAGGGAGGGGGAGGAGTGGGGACATGGCACGCTCAAGTGAGGGATCATGTCTGGGGCTGCTGATCAACTTCTCCTGTTCCCTCCCAGTGCTCCAGCTGTTCCCCAGTGTATAGGAGGCACTGGGTGGGGCGGTAGGGGGTGGAATCGGGCTGAGTGGGGGAGGCTTGGGGGTCCATGAAAAAATGTAAATCAAAATGGGAATCCTCGGGTTGCTAAAGTTTGAGAACTGCTGCTCGATGCCATTATCTAAATCACTGATAAAGATATTGAACAGAACCAGACCCAGGACTGATCCCTGCAGGACTCTGCTCGCTATGCCCTTCCAGCTTGACTGTGAACCACTGATTACTCTCTGGGAACACTTTTCCAACCAGTTATGCCCCCACCTTACAGTAGCTCTGTCTAGGTTGTATTTCCCTAGTTTGTTTATGAGAAGGTCATGTGAGACGGTACCAAAAGCCTTATTAAAGTCAAGATATACCACATCTACTGTTTCCCCCGGCCACCACCCGCTGGGAGTTTGGGGTTCCCCTGCAGTGCCGTCTCTAGAAGCAGGGAGCTGGGGGACCTCTGCCGCCTCCTACCAAACCCCTAATCATTTTAGTTGCCCTTCTCTGAATCTTTTCTAATGCCAGTATATCTTTTTGGAGATGAAGAGACCACATCTGTACGCAGTATTCAAGATGTGGGTGTACCATGAATTTATGTAAGGGCAATAAGATATTATCCATCTTATGCTCTATCCTTTTTTTAATGATTCCAAACATCCTGTTTGCTTTTTTGACTACCGCTGCACACTGCGTGGATGTCTTAAGAGAACTATCCATGACGACGCCAAGATCTCTTTCCTGATTAGTTGTTGCTAAATTAGCCCCCATCATATTGTATGTAGAGTTGGGGTTTTATTTTTTCCAATGTGCATTACTTTACATTTATCCACATTAAATTTAATTTGCCATTTTGTTGCCCAATCACTTAGTTTTGTGAGATCTTTTGAAGTTCTTCACAGTCTGCTTTGGTCTTAACTATCTTGAGCAGTTTAGTATCATCTGCAAACTTTGCCACCTCACTGTTTACCCTTTTCTCCAGATCATTTATGAATAAGTTGAATAGGATTGGTCCTAGGACTGACCCTTGGGGAATATCACTAGTTACATCTCTCCATTCTGAAAAATTACCATTTATTCCTACCCTTTGTTCCGTCTTTTAACCAGTTCTCAATCCAGGAAAGGATCTTCCCTCTTATCCCATGACAACTTAATTTACATAAGAGCCTTTGGTGAGGGACCTTGTCAAAGGCTTTCTGGAAATCTAAGTATACTATGTCCACTAGATCCCCCTTGTCCACGTGTTTGTTGACCCCTTCAAAGAACTCTAATAGATTAGTAAGACATGATTTCCCTTTTACAGAAACCATGCAATTTCACATTTGAGTTCTTTCAGAACTCTTGGGTGAATGCCATCTGGTCCCGGTGACTTGTTAATGTTAAGTTTATCAATTAATTCCAAAACCTCCTCTAGTGACACTTCAATCTGTGACAATTCCTCAGATTTGTCACCTACAAAGGATGGCTCAGGTTTGGGAATCTCCCTAACATCCTCAGCCGTGAAGACTGAAGCAAATAATTCATTTAGTTTCTCCGCAATGACTTTATTGTCTTTAAGTGCTCCTTTTGTATCTCTATCGTCCAGGTGCCCCACTGGTTGTTTAGCAGGCTTCCTGCTTCTGATATACTTAAAAAACATTTTGTTATTACCTTTTGAGTTTTTGGCTAGCTGTTCTTCAAACTCTTTTTTGGCTTTTCTTATTACATTTTTACACTTAATTTGGCAGTGTTTATGCTCCTTTCTATTTACCTCACTAGGATTTGACTTCCACTTTTTAAAACTTGTCTAACTTGTCTAAGTAATTTGTAACTTTGTTCTTTCCCTATTTTAGCCTCAGATCCTACCTCATTTTCACTGGCGTTCACTATATTAGACTTCCAATCACTACTAAACTTTTTGGTGAAAACTGAAACAAAAAAGTTGTTTAGCATTTCTGCCATTTCCACAATTTCTGTTATTGTCTTTCTCCTTTCCCTATCCTGTCCTTGGTCTTCCTCTTGCTTTCATGTATTTGTGTAATATTTTCTTGTTACTCTTAACATCTCTAGCTAATTTAATTTTGTCTTTACACACTTGTGGTGTTTGTTAATATTCATCATTTGTAATTTGACTAGTTTCCACTTTTTGTAGGACTCTTTTTTTGAGTTTCAGAGCATTGAAGATCTCCTGCTTAAGCTAGAGTGGCCTCTTACCATACTTCCCATCTTTCTTACGCAGTGGGATGGTTTGCTGGGCTCCTGAGGGCTGTGGGACCATCTCTGGGCTTTCTGCTCAAGCCTCAGTCCCAAGACTTGCCCTTGGTGTATCTAGTATCTTTTCTCTGGTACGTCTGTAAAGAGGATGGGTGAAAGGAGAGTGGCTGCCAGAAAGTGGGATTATACTCCCTTCTTTGACCACTCAGAGGAGACGGGAGGGCTAACTTCTCTCCAAAGAGGAGAGATCTTGTGAATTAGAGGAGCACAGACTTGCTTGGAATGAGTGTTTATCTTCTGGGGGCAGAGTCATATATAATATATGCCTCCTGGCTGCTGAGCTGGATGCCATAGCCCCCGGTGAGAATCTTATTGTGTCCTCTATGGCGTCAGGCACAAATGCTGTTGCCAGGGAAATTTTCTTAAGTATGCAGCTGATGTCTGGGCGATCTCTGTCCTTATTTGTTTCTTGCATCTATGGTTGTGCTTGTTAATACGTTTACTTCTTATCAGGTTTTTCCAGTTCCTCCCTGATCACATCCTCAAAGGAGTGCTGAGGAATCGCTGCTTTTGGGGATGATTTTGAGAAAAGGTGTTCGTTTGGGGGTTTATCCACAAAAGCCTGCTTAGGTTGGATCTGGATGGTGACCACAAACTTTTTGCAGATGACCTCAAACTTCTCAGGGGGAATAAAATATTGTTGCATTTTTTCCAAGTCCTGCTCAGATTTGGAGCCTGAAAGTTCTCCTTTCTCAGTAGAGGAGGTGGAGTCTGAGTCAGAGGACAAGTACCTTTGGGATTGTTTTGCACTTTTTTTTTTTCTTCTTTTTTTTTTTTTTTTTTTTTTTACTTTTTGACGTGTTTTGCAGTTGTTACTGCCTGGATGTGGCCAGAGCACAGTCTTTTGCGGCTTGCCTTGTGCAGAGCTTGGAACCCTCTAGAAACTTCTCCTTCTGAGTCCTCCCCTTCAGGGTCCCACTCCTCTTGAGTGGGGATGGGGTCTCATTATCAGAGTTCCCTGACTTTAATTGGGATGGAGGGGAGCTGAATATGAGCCCTGGAGAGGAAAGCTTCTAGAATTCATTGGAAAGATGACTCTTGTGGAAGGACTCAACAAGGTCGGACTGAGGGATGAAGGTCTCCAGAGAATGAGGAGTGAGATAGTCCCTTGCTATAAAGTACACTATTTTCCCCAATACTTTAACTTCTGGAGATGTGTTTTTGCCAAGCAGAGTGTGATAGGTACACTTATACAAACACACTCGCATCTGTTGTGCCTGCAAACATCATACTACCACGTGCAAATCTGATCAGTTATGTGAGCAAATGAGCTCAAATGAGGTCTGAAGCAGTTACATGTGGATGGCTCTTGTGAAAATCATAGAGACTTAAAATACTCACCGGGTGTTTTTAAAAAGTAGGGGTGGGGAAAGAGCCTTGTCTTGAGTTCTTTGATTCTTGGATGATGACAGATTGAAATGCTCACCTGCACTAAATTCCAGAGAATTGAGGATTGATGCATGGTACTCTTGAGAATGCAGTGACCTGAGGGGATCAGACTATGTAACCCTTATTGGTACAAGGAATTTTTCCACATCAGAAACCATGAAACCTTAGATAGTCGGTAAGTTGCTTGGAAATGGCCAGTTGCTATGGACACATACTGTGTGTTTGTTGCAAATTATGTTTTAGAATCTCTAGGAAACACTCTGCCCAGCAGGACATTGAAAATAAAATTAGTCTACAGTCAGACAGTCTGAGATTTGATTTGTTCAAGTTAAACAGAGATCTCTACTTCAAAATAGGGCCTGAGCCAAATCTGATGTCATGTTAAATTGCTGCTTTTATAAATTAGCTGAAAGAACAATAAACCCTATGGCAGTGAAAGGTCCATAAAGTCATTTTAAAATAAGATTATTCAGTGATATAAACATCCTATTAGCAATTATAAGGCCAGATCTCACAAATCTTATGGGAATATTCATTGCTCATTAAAACAGTCCTATTGAAGTCAAAGGTACATTGACTTAATTGGGACTACCTGTGAGAGTAAGGATTGCACATGTAAAAGCTGCTGATCTAGCCCTTGATGTCTGCAGTATTGAATGCTATAGCTAAAGATGGGAAGAGATTTCCATTCTAAACCTCTTCAATTGCTCATGAGCCTTAGGGCAGGTCTACACTGTGGGGTTAAATTGACCTAAGTTATTCAACTCTAGCTACGTGAATAATGTAGCTGGAGTTGACGTACCTTAGGGCGACTTATTGCGGTGTCTACATTGCATTGGGTCGACGGGAGAAACTCTCCCATCGACTTATCTTATGCTTCCCGTTTTGGTGTAACACCAAATCGACAGGAGAGCGATCGGTGGTTGATTTAGTGGGTCTTCACTAGACCCGCTAAATTGACCCCCAGTGGATCCATCAGTAACTGGAGACAAGCCCTTAGTAACTAAATCTGGTCGGGCCTAATTGACCAACTATCAGACGGTTTATTGATCAGAAATGCCAGTGGAAAATACTTGCTTGAATTCAACTTTCTTTTGTTAGATGATCATAGAATGGTCGTTCTGAGGAAATACTTTTTGATAGTACACCAATAATGATGGAGTACTGAATCCCTTAAGATTGTCAGTCTGCCTGCATGTATATTGAATTAAACTGATCACTACGTTATATATAATTTGAATTCTTACAGTTAACGTGTTTAAAATGAATTTGGCCTAATTGCTGAAGGCAGTACAAAGAGTATTATAGCAATAAAGGAATGGTGGTGTTCTTCCTGTAATTAAAATCTTTTTGAAAGCTCAGGCCATTATGTATTATTTTGTTTAGCATCTATTTAGCCAGAGTGCCTGCATGCTGATACCAAGCCATAACTCTGTGGTCATTCATCAGCTATGCGGATTCTTGCACTCCGGTTTGTGTGATGATAGTATGGCTATTCTTCATTAACCTCCTCTATTGACACCTCCATCTGTGACAGTTCCTTAGATTTGCCACCTAAAAAGAATGGTTCAGGTGTGGGAATCTACCTCACATCCTCAGCTGTGAAGACTGATACAAATAATTAATTTAGCTTCTCCATAATGGCCATCTTCCTTGAATGCTCCTTTAGCAACTCAATCATCCAGTGGCCCCACTGATGGTTTGGCAGGCTTCCTACTTCTGATGTATTTTTAAATTTTTTTGCTGTTTTTGTGTCTTTTGCTAGTTGCTCTTCATATTCTTTTTTGACCTGCCTAATTATACTTTTACACTTGATTTGTCAGAGTTTATTCTCCTATTTTCCTCAGTAGCATCTAACTTCCAATTTTTAAAGGATGTCTGTTTGCCTCTGTTGTGGTTGTTCTGGTTCAGGGGACAATGCAGACCAGTGAGGGGTTGTCATTGCTTGCCCTGCAACCCTGGAATGCCTTGCTTCTATAGCTCCCAGCCTGGGATACTCACAGTCAGCAAGAAGCATGCAAGTCACACCCTGAGTGTCTGTATTCTTGACAGCACTTGTTTAGCAGCTCCGACCCCAGGAGTATGGTTGCCAACTCTCCTGGTTTCGTCGTGAGTCTCCTGGAATCATGTTCTATCTCCTGGAGGCTTCTTCAGCCAAACCAGGAGATTTTGGGTGCTAAGGCAGGCTTCCTGCCTGCCGTAGCCCCGCTCCTGGAAGTGGCTGGCACTGTCCCTGCGACCCCCGTCCTGAGCTGCCCCCCTGAGCACTGACTCCACAGCTCCCATTGGCCGGGAACTACACCCAAATGGGAGATGTGGGGCGGCGCCTGTGGGAAGCAGCGCACAGAGACCCCTTGGCCCCCCTGCCTAGGAGCTGCTGCCACAGGGATGTGCTGGTTGCTTTCAGGAGCTGCCCAAGGTAAGTGCAAGTGCCGACCCCCTCCTGCACCCCAACCCCCTTCCCCAGCCTAGAGCCCGCACCCCACATCCAAACTCCCTCCCAGAGCCCACACCTCCTCCTGCAACCTAGAGCCCACACCCCACACCCAAACTGCCTCCCACAGTCCACCCCCTGCACCCAAACTCCCTCCCAGACCCCACACCCCTTCCCGCAACCCAACCCTCTGCCCCAGCCTGGTGAAATTGAGTGAGGGAGGGGGAAAGTGAGCGACGGAGGGAGGGAGGGATGGAGTGAGTGGGGGTGGGGCCTTGGAGAAGGGGTAGCATGGGGCGTGGCCTCGGGGAAGGGGTGAGCTGGGGGCAGGGCAAGGGTCTTTGGATTTGTGCGATTAGACAGGAGCCTGTCTACAGCCCCACTCTGGCCTTGGATACAAGCAGCCAGATGACCCAAACACAATTCCAGTCCCGAATTTCCTCAAAACCATGTTCCCTGAAGAGTCCAGACCTCACCTGGACAGTTCAGTGAAATAATAAGATTCGTTGCTCCTGTAAAAAGACAAAACCACATCACAACTTTTTTAACTTAACTGAGGTAAATGCAGCCTTCCATTTAAACACAACAATGAGTTGGTTTCTAGTAAGAATAAAATTAATTTATTAACAATAGGATATAGGTTAAGTGATGCCAAATAAAAATAGTAAAGTTAGAAAGGGTTACAAGTAAAACAAAAGTGAAAACACACATCTAAAAGTCTAAAACTTAATCTAGCAAGGTGCAGGCTTTGCTCTAGATGGTTTTTCTCACTAGTCATTCTTCCTCCCAGCCATGGCTGATTTTCCCTCAGTCAGAACCTTCCACGAAAGTACAAGGTGCTGGCTTCCCTTGTCTTCTTAGGAGAACAATCTTTATCTAGGCAGGTTTCACATCTATATTCAGTTTGAGAGACTTCAACCTCCCCTTGGTTGAAGGACCTACCTTTCTCAGCGTGCAAGAGCTCTGTTCCCTTGTGTCTGTCTAGTGATGGATGCCAAAGACGGCTTCTGTCTTTGCTCATATCTTCCAAAGTCTGATGACTTTGTTTTAAGAGCAGGGTGATTTCTTGCTGTTCTTCCATTCCTATGGGCTTCCCATCCCCCTGTATGATTTCTATGTAAATGGGGCTTCCATGGTTTCTGATTCCACCATGCTTAAGTCACATAGGAGACAGGTAGATAGCTGTGACTTTCCTTCTGTCTGGGCAGACTGTACAGCCTAATATCAATGAGTATCCATAATTCCTTACTCAGTATTAGTACATACATTTTATAATGATGTTAACCACCAGCTTTCAGAAAAGAGCTGACTCAATACACTCTTCTAATACAGTAATGTTGTATACAATCAGTTCATTCAATTGCTTATCACTGGAGGTTTAGACCCCCTACCTTTGAAATGGATTCTTTTGAGGGTTACCCCTCAAAGTAAAGTTTATTCAAGCTGCGAGGAAGACAACATGGAGTCTGGTGGTGAAGGAAGCTCCTTGGTCTTTAATCCCCCACTTGTGTTTGCTGAAATGCAAATCATTCTGTTTTCTGCCATCTCCTCCCCTGCTGTGTCTTGATAGTCCTGTTTATGTTTATATGTCAATAGCGACCTTCACTGTCTTCTCCTGGATATTGAGCTGATCAGAGAATCAAATACACATTCCTTTGTCTAAAACAGACCTATTTAACAACTCCGCTTGACATACCTGGTTTACACACACAAGTAATAATTCCAGTATATATTTATAATTCTTAATACACATTGTGTACATACATCATGCAAGAATATTAATGATCAGTGAGTTGTTAGTTTTCAAATGATACCTCACAAGGCATATTTTGTACAAAGATTATTACAGTCGTGTGTGGGGTGTGAATACAGAGGTGCTTAGCTTCATAGCCTTTAATCGCCTTTTTTTACTGTTTAGGCATGGAGGAATTTTTTGGTCCTCTTACTGTTTGTTTTGATTTGGGGTATACATTTAGTTTGAGTATCTATTATGGTATTTTTAAATAGTTTCTCTGCAGCTTGCAGGCATTTCAATCTTATGACGGTTCCTTTTAATTTGTGTTTAAGCAGCTTCCTAATTTTTGTGAAGTTCTCCTTTTTAAGTTAAATGCTACTGTGGTGTGTTTCTTTGGCATTTCCCTCCCTACAAGGATGTTAAATTTAATTACATTATGGGCGCTATTACCGAGGAGTTCAGCTGTATTTGCCTCTTGGACCAGATCCTGTGTACCACTTAGGATGAAATCAAGAATTGCCTCTCCACTTGCGGGTTCCAGGACTAGCTTCTCCAAGAAGCTGTCATTAATGGTGTCTAGAAATTCTATCTCTGTGTCCCATCCTGAGGTGATACGTACCCAGTCAATATGGGGATAGTTGAAATACACCATTTTTATTCGGTTTTCTTTTTTTTGTAGCCTCTCTAATCTCCCGAAGAATTTCACAATCACTGTCACCATCCTGGTTATGTGGTCAGTAGTATATTCCTAATGCTATTCTCTTATTATTTGGGCCTGGAATCCATATAGATTCTATGGTATAGTTGAATTCATTTAAGATTTTTACTATATTTGACTCTATCCTTTCACATACAGTCCCACTCCCTCACCAGCATGACCTACTTTGTCATTCCTATATATTTTGTACCCTAGTATTACCATGTCCCTTTGATTATTATTGTTCCACCAAGTTTCTGTGATGCCTATTATATCAATATCCTCACTTAATACGAGACACACAAATTTACCCATCTTAGTATTTAGACATCCAGCATTTGTATACAAGCACTTATAAAATTTGTCAGTATTTAGTAGTCTGCCTTCATGTGACGTAATTGGACGAGACTCCTTTTCGTTTGATTGTTTCTCTTCAGTTCCTACTTGTTCTTTCTTTGGTTTAAGTGGATCTGCTTCTGGCTGCTTCTCTGCACCCAGAGCAGGGCCGGCTCCAGGCACCAGCCCAGCAAGCAGGTGCCTGGGGCGGCCAAGGGGAAGGGGCGGCATGTCGGGCTCTTCGGGGGTGGGTCCCTCGCTCCTTCTCGGAGGGAAGGACCTGCCGCCGAAGAAGAAAGCGGTGTGGTGGAGCTGCCGCCGATCGCAATTGCGCCTTTTTTTTTTCCCCCGCCGCTTGGGGCGGCAAAAACCCTGGAGCCAGCCCTGACCCAGAGCTGTGTTTTTTGGCAGAAAAGAATTCCAAATGAAGGATGTCTTTCTTTTGTTTACTTTTTAATGTCTGTGTCTCTTTCCATGGTATGAGTTAGGCCAATGAGGTGGAGAACTAAGGGCTCAATATATACAGGTCTGCCCCAATGGCCGATGGTCTGGATTAGCTCCTGAAGATGATGCATACTCGGACTGCTCTTCTTTGGCTGGTCAAAGCCATCTGTCTTTTACATTATTTTTCTTTGTATTTTGTTGACCTGTCTTTATATTGATAATTTTTCAATTGCACTCAGTTTTATAGCAAAACCACAAGATATACTGTGTTGAACTAGTAAAAACTTGGAAGCAGAGACATTTTACCATTCTCCACTTCCCATTAAACCAGGCATTGTGACAACTTTCCCTCACCAAATGAACCTTCTGCTTGAATTCCCTGCCAACATCTGCTCCAAATAGTCAACATTTCTTTCTCTCTCTTTCTCTGGGTCATCTCCCTATGCATTGGGATGACTCATTACAATGAACTAAACAACGCAATGCCCACACCATAATATTTTAACTTTGATTTGCATTATGGATGTTTTTAATCTTAGAATTGACTACTCTTTTCCCATCTTCACAAATTTTGGCAAGAGAGAAACAGAAACTCAGGGCCAGTTACTCAGTATAAGAAAATGGCATGGGATTCTGTGATGGGGTGTTTAACCCATGCTAGCCTTGAAGGGGTTAAGGTGGCACAGAAAGTGGATGCAGAGTGGAAACCAGCAGTCATCCTCTCAGCTTAGAGAGGGAAAAGGAGGACACCCAGGAGGAGAGAGAGAAGCCTTGGGATTCTGTCCCTGAGAGAATGGTTTACCCAGAAGAGTGGAGAAGGCCTGTGGGAGGCAGAACAGGAAGCAGTCCAGGTAAAGAGCAGCAAGGATAGAGATTGTGCAGACCTTGGCTGCTGACTGTAGCGTCTGTGGGCTGAAACCTGGCCCTGGTTTACCTACCAGCCACTGGGAAGTGGCACAGGATTGTAGGAGACATCAACAAGACAGCTGGTCTGGAGAGACTCTGGTGCTTCAGAAGGGGGGAACTACACAGTAACCTAACCAGATGGCCAAGTAGAAAAGAGAGAGAGGCTGTGGGGCAAGCACAGGGCCGGCTCTAGCTTTTTTGCCACCCCAGGCAAAAAAGCCTCCCGTCGCCCTCCCGCCCCCGGCGGGGAGCGTGGCAGAGGAGGACGCCGAGCCCGGCTGTGGCCCTGCTCTCCCCAACTGGCCAGAGCGCCGGGGGGAGGGCGGCAAGCCCGGCCGTGGCCCCGCTCTCCCCAACCGGCCGGAGCGCCGGGGTAGAGCGGCGAGCCTGCCGCGGCTCTGCTCTCCCCGGCGGCGAGCCCGGCTGGGGCCCCGCTCTCCCCGACCGGCTGGAGAGCCGGGGGGAGGGTGGAGAGTCCAGCCACAGCCCCGCTCTCCCCGGCCGGCCAGAGCGCTGGGGGAGGGCGGCCCCGCTCTTCCTGGCTGGCTGGAGCGCCCCTCCAGGGGCCGCCCCAAGCACATGCTTGGAGGGCTGGTGCCTGGAGCCGGCCCTGGCCAAGCAAACAATGGAGGGGGACACCAGACCAGATGAGAGCTGATTCCCCAGATGCAGCCACAAGGAGGAACTTCAGCTGTGAGTGAACCCCATTAAAAGTTAAAATGTTAAAAATTTAGTGTGTCATATTTTTCTAGTGCTATATGGATGTACCCAGTATCAGGGGACACTGGAGAAATCATGAAAGATGGCATAAAAGTCCTTTTTGATTATTTTGCAAATATTGCTAAAGATACATTGACTGATTATCCTCCCAATAATCTTATTTGGAATTTCTTTCCATTTAAATCTGAAGCAAAAATTGTGCAGTCGGGAATGAGCAACATAGCTGCTCCCTTCGGAATCGAAGGGGAAAAGGGAAGTTATTTACCCTATTGTGACTAGTTTTTTGAGATCTGTGGTCCCTATCTGTATTCCACTGTGCGTACACATGCACACTGTAGAATTCTTGCAAACGGTGTCTGCATTGGTCTACACTATGACTTTAATTCAGATTTAGCAGCGTTAAATCAAATTAACCCTGCACCCGTCCACACAACGAAGCCATTTATTTCAAAATAAAGGGCTCTTAAAATCGATTTCTGTACTCCACCCCGACGAGCGGAGTAGCGCCAAAATCGATATTGTCATTTCGAATTAGGGTTAGTGTGGCCGCAATTCGATGGTATTGGCCTCCGGGAGCTGTCCCACAGTGCACCATTGTGACCGCTCTGGACAGCAATCTGAACTCGGATGCACTGGCCAGGTAGACAGGAAAAGCCCTCCGAACATTTGAATTTCATTTCTTGTTTGCCCAGTGTGGAGAGCACAGGTGACCACAGACAGCTCAGCTCATCAGCACAGGTAACCATGGAGGCCGATAATCGAAAAAGAGCACCAGCATGGACCGTACAGGAGGTACTGGATCTGATCGCTATATGGGGAGAGGATTCAGTGCTAGCAGAACTTCGTTTGAAAAGACGAAATGCCAAAACTTTTGAAAATATCTCCAAGGGCATGATGTTGAGAGGCCACAATAGGGACTCAGATCAGTGCCGCGTGAAAGTCAAGGAGCTCAGACAAGCCTATCAAAAAACAAAGGAGGCAAACGGTCGCTCCGGGTCAGAGCTGCGGACATGCCGCTTCTACGCCGAGCTGCATGCAGTTCTAGGGGGGGCCTCCACCACTACCCCACCTCTGACCGTGGATTCCAAGACGGGGATAATCTCATCAGCTACACCTGAGGATTCTGCGGATGGGGAAGAGGAGGAGGAGGAGGAGGAGGACGAGGACGAGCTTGCGGAGAGCACCCAGCACTCCGTTCTCCCCAACAGACAGGATCTTTTTCTCAGCCTGACTGAAGTACCCTCCCAAGCCAGTATCCAAGACCATGACCCCATGGAAGGGACCTCAGGTGAGTTTACCTTTTAAAATATAAAACTTGTTTTGAAAGCAAGCATTTTTTAATGATTACTTTGCCCTGAGGACTTGGGATGCATCCACGGCCAGTACAGCTACTGGAAAAGTCTGTTAACGTGTCTGGGGATGGAGCGGAAATCCTCCAGGGACATCTCCATGAAGCTCTCCTGGAGGTACTCCAAAAGCCTTGCCACAAGGTTTCTGGGCAGTGCAGCCTTATTCCGTCCTCAATGGTAAGACACTTGACCACGCCATGCTTGCAGCAAGTAATCTGGTATCATTGCATGACAAAACCTGGCAGCGTATGGTCCCGGTGTTTGCTGGCATTCAAGCAACATCCGTTCTTTATCTCGCTGTGTAATACTCAGGAGAGTGATATCGCTCATGGTAACCTGGTTGAAATACCGGAATTTAATTAAGGGGACAGACGTGGCCGTTCCTACTGGGCTGTTTGCCTGTGGCTGAAAAGAAATCCTTCCCTGCAGTTAGCCAAGCATGTGTGTGGAGGGGGAATTGGCCCTGAGCTTTTTGCGTTTGGCTAGCAGGGATCTTCCCTGTTACCAGCCACGTGGTGGGGGGAGGGGTACAGCGATCATCCCAGATAATTCATGGCAGGAGGGGGAGGGGCGGGGGGGTTAGTTTGGTTTCTGCAGGGATCTTCCCTGATACTAGCCACGTGGTGGGGGAAGGGATAAAGCGATTATCCCAGAGAATTGGATGGGGGGGGGGGGTTTAGTTTGTTTTTTGCTGCTGAAGGTTAACAGGAAAATCGCAGCAGTGGGAAAGGAGGGCGCAGAAGCTGAAAGACAATGGCTTACCATGGCCGCATGCAAGCTGAATTCTGTTGCCCGGACCTGCATCTGTGATCTCTAATACCAAAGCCAAAGGCACTCAATATTAAGACGGAAAATGGGACCTTGTACTGAAATAACACGTGCTCTGTAATGTGAATAGTGTTGTTCACCATGAAAGAGTATAAGCATTGTTCTGTAAAATGTATCATTTTAAAAACTTCTCTCCTTTTTTTCAACCCTCCCTCCAGCAGCTGCAAATTTTTCAAGCCTCCCTCCTCCGTCCCGAAGGCTATCTCAGATAAGGCGGCGGAGAAAGAGGACATGAGACGAGATGTTCACGGAAATAATGGAAGGCACCCGCAATGAAAGAGCTCATTTGAATGAGTGGAAGGACACGGTATCTAAATTTAGGAAAGATGCCAGTGAACGTGAGGTCATGACGGACGCTCGAGATGAGAGGTGGCAGGCTGCAACGCTGGGGACATGCTCCGGCGTCTGGTGGAGCTTCAGGAACGGCAGCAGGATAACAGACTGCCGCTGCAGCCGCTATATAACCTCCCTCCTCCCCTCACCATGTTCCATATCCTCCTCACCCAGATGTGTAAGAACGTGGGGGGGAGGCTCCGTGCACCCTCCCACTCCACCCCAGTGGACAGCCCAACCAAAAGGCTGTCATTATATTGAATTTTTTCAGTGGCCTTTTACTTCCCTCCTATCCTCCTCCCAAACCTCACCCAGATTACCTTGTTGGTTCTCTCTCTATGTTTATAATCAATTAATAAAGAATACATGATTTTTAAACGATAGTGAATTTATTTCCTTTGAAAGCAAGCTGGGGGAAGGGGGAAGGTGGGGGTTCCTTACAGAGAATGAGTCAATAAAGGGGGCGGGTTTTCATGAAGGAGAAACAAACAGAAATTTCACACTGTATCCTGGCCAGTCATGAAAATGGTTTTCAAAGCTTCTCTGATGCACAGCGCTTCTTGGTGTGCTCTTCTAATCGCCCTGGTGTCTGGCTGCGCATAATCAGCAGCCAGGCGATTTGCCTCAGCCTCCCACCCTGCCATAAAGGTCTCCCCCTTACTTTCACAGAGATTGTGGAGCACACAGCAAGTAGAAATAACAATGGGGATATTGGTTTGGCTGAGGTCTGAGCGAGTCAGTAACGATTGCCAGCGACCTTTTAAACGGCCAAATGCACATTCTACCACCATTCTGCACTTGCTCAGCCTGTAGTTGAACAGCTTCTGACTCCTGTCCAGGCTGCCTGTGTATGGCTTCATGAGCCATGGCATTAAGGGGTAGGCTGGGTCCCCAAGAATAACTATTAGCATTTCAACATCCCCAACGGTTATTTTCTGATCCAGGAAGTAAGTCCTTTGCTGCAGCCGTTTAAACAGATTAGTGTTCCTGAAGACGCGAGTGTCATGAACCCTTCCCGGCCAGCCCACGTTGATGTTGGTGAAACATCCCTTATGATCCACAAGTGCTTGCAGCGCCATTGAAAAGTACCCCTTGTGGTTTGTGTACTGGGTACCCTGGTGCTCCGGTGCCAAGATAGGGATATAGGTTCCATCTACCGCCCCACCACAGTTAGGGAATCCCATTGCAGCAAAGCCATCCACTATGACCTGCACATTTCCCAGAGTCACTACCTTTCGTAGCAGCAGCTCAGTGATTGCTTTGGCTACTTGCATCACAGCAGCCCCCACAGTAGATTTGTCCACTCCAAATTGATTCCCGACTGACCGGTAGCTGTCTGGCGTTGCAAGCTTCCACAGGGCTATCACCACTCGCTTCTCAACTGTGAGGGCTGCTCTCATCTTGATATTCTGGCGCTTCAGGGCAGGGGAAAGCAAGTCACAAAGTTCCAAGAAAGTGCCCTTACGCATGCGAAAGTTTTGCAGCCACTGGGAATCGTCCCACACCTGCAACACTATGCGGTCCCACCAGTCTGTGCTTGTTTCCCAGTCCCAGAATCGGCATTCCACGGCTATAACCTGCCCCATTAACAGCATGATCTCCAAAGCACCGGGTCCCGCGGTTTGATAGAATTCCATGTCCACATCCTCATCACTCTCGCCGCCGCGCTGCCGTAGCCTACTCCTTGCCGCCTGGTTTTGCAGGTTCTGGTTCAGCATAAACTGCACGATAACGCGCGAGGTGTTTACAATGTTCATGACTGCTGTCTTGAGCTGAGCGGGCTCCATGCTTGCCGTGGTATGGCGTCTGCACTGTTCACCCAGGAAAAAGGCGCGAAACGGTTGTCTGCCGTTGCTTCCCTGGAGAGGGGGGAGGATATACCCAGAACCACCTGCGACAATGTTTTTGGCCCCATCAGGCATTGCGATCTCAACCCAGAATTCCAATGGGCGGAGGAGACTGCGGGAACTATGGGATAGCTACCCACAGTGCAATGCTCCAGAAATCGACGCTAGCCCCGGTACATGGACGCACACCACCGAATTAATGTGCTTAGTGTGGCCGCATACATTCGCCTTTAAACAATGTTTCCAAAATTCGAATTATATAAATTCGGATTAATCCCGTAGTGTAGACATACCCTGAGGTTATGAGGGATGGGGCAGACTGCGCACCTCTCCAGTTCCTCCTCTACCATAAATCTTGCCAAGATGCAAAGTAGCGAAGGAGAGTGGGTAGCAGAATACAGCTAGGGACCACATACCATGAAGAACCCGTTACAATAGAATAAGTAACCTCCCTTTCTTCTTTGAGTGCTGTGTATGCGTATTCTACTATGCGTGACTGACAGGCAGTACCCAGAGGAGGAGACAGAGGGTGCGAGGATGCAGATGGTATAGCTGCTTGTAGAACCGCTGTTCCAAAGGATTCATCAGTGGAGGAATCTTGGATCAAGGTATACTGTCTTGTGAGTGTGTGGATGGAACTCCATGTAACTTCCCTACAAATGTCAAGCAGTGGCTCTTCTTACAGTGATGCTATTGAGGCTGCTTGTGCCCTTGTAGAGTGTGCCTTTGCCCAATGTGAGAGAGGAAGCTGTGCCTACTGATAAAGGTGTATGATACAGCCAGAGATCCTCTGAAAAGATAAAACTTGACTTCATACTCATTCTTCTATGACAACAAACAGCTGAGGTGACTTTCTGATCAGATTACTCCTCTGCAGATAAAAAGTCAATGCTTATCGCATGTCGAGGGGATGAAGTCTCCTGTCTTGGCTAGAGGAATTGGGCCTAGGGAAAAACACAGGTTCATGTACTGATTGGTTTATGTGAAATTCTGCAACTATCTTAGGAGTGAATTTCAGGTGCAGTTATAGTGAGCTCTTGTCCTTATGGAATATTGTGTAAGGTGGATCAGCCATTAGAGACCCAGGTTCACTTACCCTTCTGGCTGATGTGAAGGCAGTTAGGAAGATTATTCTTCCATCCCACAGCTTTCTGGATGGATAGACGCACACACATATACACGCCTGTTCCGAATCTCTCTCCAGTACTGCCATAGGTAGCTTCTGAAGTTCAGTTTATCCAACCCATGTAGAAAATACGTCACATGAATTTTTGGCCTGTCCAGACTCAGCAGCATAGCATAGGAAACAGGTTTGGATAGATGACCTCTGGAGAGCTGGAACCATGTGTTTGGGAAAGGAAGGTATGGAAAAAGCATGCCCCTCCCCCCTCGCCTTTTTTTTTTTTTTTTTTTTTGCACCTGCAACTTCTACTATGTTCAGCATCTTTCAGGATTAGGTCCTATCTCAGTAAACAAGGATTTCCATTGGGAAGTGGCAGTAAAATGAGTGTTCCTTGAGAGAGACTAGGACCATTCACAGTTAGTTAATCCTGCTTCAGGGTGGATGCACGCTTGTGTGTTAGATGATCTCTTGAGGTCCCTTGCAGCTCCTACAGCTCTATGATTCTGTGTAGAAATTAAAATGATTGGCTTTTTTAGAAAGTTTTAAAAATTCTCTGTGTATGCACTTGTACTTATTTAGTGGTCTACCAGTCACTTTAGCGTGACGTTAAGCATTTTCTTCAGTAAAAAAATGTCTCCACAGTAAATTGACATATCCTTTTATTCATTGAGTGTTTTGATTTTATAGAGGAAAGAAGTTTCTCCTGGCCCTTATGGCAGACACATTCTCTGTAGCGTGGCTGCTACAAACCTAATAACTCTCTGTATAGATTCATGAAATATTTTTAAATTTCTAAATATGTTAATATAAGTCAAACTTGGAGTGAGTGAGAAAATGCAGATGAAGGTACACAGAAGCAGTAAGACTGCGCTTGTTGCTATTGTAAGCTATGTACAAAGAAGCAGAGGTAAGAAGACAGGTTCATGTTTCATTTTATTGAAGCTTGACAAAACCATGGAAACCCTCCGCCCCAGGTCAGTTTGGGTCAATAGGAGTTTAACTATGTTTTATTTCATGCGTTAAAGCCAATGACAACCCTTGAAAAATATTCCTCTTAGAAACAATGGACTGGTTCTGAAAGGCTGTGATGGCGTATGACACCCATTCAAGGCAGCCTGGAGAGAGATTCTGCAGTAGATATTAATGGCAGTGAGGAAAATCTAAATTTCCTATATATGAAAACATATGTGGGTTCTCTATTTTTTTAAAACTTAACTCCTGAAACAAGCAAAACATTGAGTACTTCTGCTACTTCCAAAAACTTTGATAAACAAATGCCTCAGTCCTGCAAAGTTACAAGGGCGATAGCAGCAGAGAAAATACTTATTTTGGGACACAGTTGTGGGAGAATATCTGTAGATAATCAGAGACCTCAATGCGTAGGACTCTGACATAGTTCGGAGAACTATTGCTCTTACAATTTCCTGTAAGCTTGCTGCTGTGTAAAACTGTCCCTGAATTTTGTTCTGAAATAAAATATTTCTGGTGATATTTTTGTGGTGGGCGTACCAGCCTTTGAAAGGTTGTCATGGGTAAAATCTGTGAGCTTCACCCACCAGCACACCACCCTTACACCCCACCCAGACAGCTGTGCCAAAGGGGGATTCATCTATAGGGGCGGTTGGTGGTGGTCCTCAGCACTCTGTAGAATTCCTCTCTTCCACTACCACACACCAACTTTGAACCTTGCTTATGTTCAATGCCTGGTGAAGTAGATTTTTCCAGTCTTATCCTATAGTAGCAAAGGGGGCTACTTAGATGTAAAAGGGGTTGGGGAAGATTGGCTTAAAGACTGAAGACCCCAAAATGACACACAAGCACCCTTTATTCACCTGAGATACTGAAACAATTACAAGTTCTTGTACAGCAAATTTGGAACATTATAATATTCTAATTTAGTAAATACTTTTATTGAACCTAAGTGACATATCTAATCAGTGGACCTTTTCTTTATACTGGTGATTGTGAAAAGAAAAAAAAAAAACTTCCCCAAACCAACTATAACTAGATTTGGGGTTTACCCATAATTGACAATTACACAACTTATTTTTTTCTTCGTTTACATTAGGTTTCTCTAGGTTTGTGCTGTAGACTAGATCACAGTACCAGAGGATGGAATCTATGAGTATATTAACACTGCCAAATGGTTATGAAGACACACCCTAAGAATTCTTCCTTTCACTTCTTCCTTTCATCTTTATTTTACAATTGTTATTTCATTCCTCTTTCTTTAAGTGTTTGAGTTTGTCATCTTCTAGGGAAGGAAACAAACAGTAACAGCTGATAACACTAACCCGCTGCAACCTGTAAATTCCTACTTACCGTGAGCTCTGCACATAGCAACATAGTCTGTATTAGTAACCTAGAACTGTGCACAACAAACCCAACCTTACAGCTAACTTAGTGTCATTTTGCTACATATTTTAATGTGCTTTAATAGTATGTCCCATATAAAGATTAAGTTTATATCATTCTGAATTCCTACATTTCACTGTATTGGATGTGTAGACACAGATTTCAGTAATCTCATATTTAACAGGGGTTTCTGTGGAACACCACTAGATGCCAATACTCTTGGTAAAATGGTAATAGTTCAAGGATTTAGGCACCTGATCCTGCCACCCTTACTCAGACAAATAGTCCTACTGTGTTCAGTGATAGAAGAACTACTCCTATGAGCAAGGTCTCATTATTGTCCTTTTTTCCTTAAACAGGTCACAAATGTTGTAAAAAATAGGCTTCATTACGTATTAGAGCATAGAAGCATTTTGTGTTTACACGTGCCCATCTACTATGGAATGAAATATTTGTAGAACTGTTTTATTCGGATTTTTATTTCTATTACACATATTTCAATAGCCAGAGGCTGCTCTAATTTAGGCCAGGGCTCACAGTGTCCCCTGGTCAGCTCCAGGATTAAAGGAGATGGAGAAGGGTCATAACACCCCCTTTGCCCCCTACCTTTCAGAAGGGCTGAATTTAGGTTAGGCACATTTGAAAGTTGAGTCCTAAATGTGTAATTTCTGAATAAAAAAATCAACAGCTTGAGCCTTCCTTCAGATTGTGACAGGGCTGCGTGCACAGCCAGTTGCCAATATTCCAAGTACCACAGCAGTGAATGCCACCATTTCAGAGAGCAGAACACTGTTCTTCAGTTATAAAACAATCATACAAAATTCAAAGTCCAGAATACTTCTATGAGTCACTAAACTTCAAAGTGTTTGATCAACTTTTCCTATTCACTATAAGCTTTAGAAATTCTACTCCAAATACAGCTAACTGAAAACATCAAGAAATGTGGAGTGTTTGCTGCACAAATGGGAGTGATTTGGACAGCGTCCATTTACTGCTTCTCCCATGGGTTGGCAAAACCAATAATACTCAGCAACTGGCATGTTCAAAGCACTACAAACATCAGCTACTGAATTCTAACAACAGTCCTATGAGGTAAACTCGTACTGTTACTTACCCTGTGTTAGAGGGGAAACTAAGCAGAGAGATGAAGAGATTTTCTCAAGTCACACAATAGATTGGTGGTGAATGAGGATTAGAAATTAAGAGTGAAATCTGGCCCCCCTGAAGTCAGTAGGACTTTTGCTACTGGGACCCAGGTTTTACCGAAAGCCTTCTTAACTCTAAACTCTCTCCTCATTTCTCCAGCCACGTTGCTATTCCTAAATTAAAATATTATACAAAATACATGCAACTTTTAAAAGTGTAACATGATTACTCAGTTTGGCAACATTGCCCAGTGTGGAACCACAGGATGCATCTAATTCAAAGTGGCAGCAATCCACCATCATATGAAAATACTAACATAAAGAAGGGATTTTTCTTTAAAAGTGAGAAAGAAGGGAGAACAGTTTCTTAAGTGGATGTTAGTTTTCTTCACTTGCCTGTTGCTAGTCCAGCTCCATGGATTTGTTTTACTTGCCTCTTCTAAGAGAGCACTTCAAGGCCATTAGTATTCCAGAAAGTTTCAGATCTTCCCAGAGCAATGAAAAATAGTAACGTCTAACGTAAGGCCATGTCTACATTGCATATAGCTGCTGCAGTCTGTCCATCACTTGTGCGCATGCATATTTGGCTCCTTGTGTCAGTGGGACATGTACTCACCAGGAGTGCTTGTATTGATGCAGAGTGAAGTGCACAATTATTAGGTATGCAACCTGTCATCATCCAGCGCTCTGTCTTTTGGGAAAATTTGGCAATGCGTGATGAGGCTGAAATGAGTTGTGCAGAGTTGACTGGGAGCATGGAGTCAGCTTCCCAGTTTGCAACTGTCTCCTTCCCATAATGTCATCTATATCCCATAATTGTTATACCTTTTTTTCTAAATCCCAGACCTGCATGGCCCTCCTTACTGTCCATCATCTCTGACAGAAGCAGGGAGCCTGCACAGCTCTGCACTATTGGAATGAGTGTTGCAAGCACAAGGTGCATGATCCTGGAGTACGTGCAGAGGAATGGGGACCATGATGATTCCTTGGAGGACAGCTTGCTGAGGGATATAGTGAAAACCAATTCAAAGTTGTTGGTGGAATTCACTAAGCAGCTGCAGATGGTCGGGTGCCATTTCTGGGCCCGAGAATCAAGCACTGACTGGTGGAATCAAATAGTCATGCAGGTTTGAGATGAAGTGCAGTGGCTGTAGAACTTTTGGATGCACAAGGTTCCTGGATCTGTGTGCCAACCTCACCACAGACCTCCAGCTCAGGGACACCAAAATTAAAGGTGCACTGACAAATAAGTGGGGGGTAATAGCACTGTGGAAATCTGCAATGCCAAAGAATCCATTTGGAGTCGGGAAATCCATCGCAGGGGCCATTATCATGCAAGTGTACTGGGCCATTAATCGCCTCCTGTTATGCAGGATTGTGACTCTTAGCAATGGGCAGGACATAGTGGATGGATTTTCAGCCATGGGTGTTCCTGAACTGCGGGGAGAGTAATAGATGGCATGCGTGTCCATATTTTGGCATCAGACCACTTGCCACAGACCACATCAACAGAAAAGGCTACGCTCCTGTGGTTATGCAAGCGCTGGTGGATCACCAGGGATGCTTCATCGACATCAGTGTAGGCAGGTCAGGGAAGGTGCATGGCATTCACATCTTTAAGAACACAGGACTGTTCAGAAAACTGCGAGCGGGGACTTTCTTTCCCGACTGGCATATTACCATTGGCAATGTTGAAATGCCAGTACTGACACCAGGGGACCAGTTCTACCCCTTGCTCATGACGTACACTGGCTACTTCAACAGCACCAAGGAAGCGCTTCAACTACTGGCTCAGCAGGTGCAGAATGACAGTTGAATGTGCCTTTGGTCATTTGAAGGGACACTGGCATTTTTTACTCACAAGATTGGACCTCAATGATAAAAAATTCCCAATGATTATAGCTGCCTGCTGTGTCCTGCATAATATCTGTGAAGCAAAGGGGGGAAAGTTTCCGCTGGGGTGGAGTGGCTGTCTGCTGAATTTGAACAGCCAGATGCAAGGGCTATTAGAAGATCTCAGTGCGGAGCTATATGGCTCAGGGAGACTTTGAAAGATCATTTTAATAGAGTCAAAGTGTGTGATGTTGTAGTGTGCTCTACCTGGCCTTGCTCTTTTGCAGCCTGGTATAAATCATGTGGTGATTGCTTTACATGCTGGGATACAACATTGTCATTGCACCTATTGATTTTGTTTGTGAATGATTTTGTGTTGTGACACACTGTGCAGTAACAGGTAAATGGTCACTTTCAGAACTGTTGAGCACCAGCCAGCATATGGTGTGAAATGACAAAGATTAATTATATTTCACAGAATAAAATTTTATTATTTAACAAAATCAGTGCAAACCTCCCCCCCTCCCCATTTAAAAACAAATGCATTCAAACGTAATAAATGAGGAGAACAGAATTTATGAAGGGGAAAGAACATTCATGTCCATTTCAGCTATATATACACATCACTGTAAACCAGGTCTAAGTGAATAATAATCATTTATAAACTCAATTTCTTACTTCTACTTTGCAACTCTATAAAACTGTGCATCTGAGACTCTCAAAGTGCATTTCAAACACTAAGGCCCAGGTTCTCTAAGGTATTTAGGCTCCTAACTTCCATCGATTTCAATGGACATTAGGCATCTAACTACCTCTGAGGATCTGGGCCTAACTAATTAGCTCACACAACATCTTTGTTTGGAGGGAAATATTAGCCTTGTTTTATAGATTGCTTAAGCAATGTCCCTGAAGTGGCACAGAAACTCTGTGGCAGAGCCAGGAACAGATACCAGCTCCCCTGTGTCCTTGGCCTATGCTTTAGTCACCAGTTTATTTTTCTTTTCAACTTGCAGGAGGCATCTGACCTGGCCTAAAACTGGGAGAATCTACATGATGTTATCTTTCTCTAGTGTTCTCTTACACTGTCCCAGAATAATGGGAATTGATTAGCTCATGTATCTCCCGAAAATTGATGGAAATATGTAACCGCACCGGTAGAGGCTTGCCACACCTCAAGCAAAAGAGTAAAAAAGTTAATGCGACTGAAAATTGAGACTTTCTATAAAGATGTTCAACACTCAAGTTATTTTGGAATGTGCTAGAATTCTACTATGACCATTACAGAAGCATTCCTGTAATCCTATGTTTGAAGCATAATTATCAAACTGAAATACAGTGGAATTTATTGTAAGCAACCACCCAAAGGAACAACATAGATCAAGTACCCAGCTGAGGTGGTCTTCAATTAAAGATTAAGCACTATGGCACTGCAAACTTTGGGGAAATGTTAGAAGGCTGGGCTGTTCACTGGAGATTGTCTTTAGCGCAGGTTACAGTGAGTTAATAGGTACTGAATGGCTTACTGTAGTCTTTCTAAACTACCTAGTAGGAGTTAACTATAAATCAACATAAGAATGGCCATACTGGGTCTGACCAAAGGTCCATCCAGTCCAGTGTCCTGTCTACCAAAAGTGACCAATGCCAGGTATCCCAGAGGGAGTGAACCTAACAGGTAATGATCAAGTGATCTCTCTCCTGCCATCCATCTCCACCCTCTGACAAACAGAGGCTAGGGACACCATTCCTTACCCATCCTGGCTAATAGCCATTAATGGACTTAACCTCCATGAATTTATCTAGCTCTCTTTTAAACCCTGTTATAGTCCTAGTCTTCACAACCTCCTCAGGCAAGGAGTTCTACAGGTTGACTGTGCACTGTGTGAAGAACTTCATTTGTTTTAAACCTGCTGCCCATTAATTTCATTTGGTAGTCCCTAGTTCTCATATTATGGGAACAAGTAAATAACTTTTCCTTATTCACTTTCTCCACACCACTCATGGTTTTATATACCTCTATCATATCCCCCCTTAGTCTCCTCTTTTCCAAGCTGAAAAGTCCTAGCCTCTTTAATCTCTCCTCATATGGGACCCTCTCCAAACCCCTAATCATTTTAGTTGCCCTTTTCTAATGCCAGTATATCTTTTTTGAGATGAGGAGACCACATCTGTACGCAGTATTCAAGATGTGGGCGTACCATGGATTTATATAAGGGCAATAAGATATTCTCCATCTTATGCTCTATCCCCTTTTTAATGATTCCTAACATCCTGTCTGCTTTTTTGACTGCTGCTGCACACTGCGTGGATGTCTTCAGAGAACTATCCAGGATGTCTCCAAGATCTCTTTCCTGATTAGTTGTAGCTAAATTAGCCCCCATCATATTGTATGTATAGTTGGGGTTATTTTTACAACGTGCATTACTTTACATTTATCCACATTAAATTTCATTTGCCATTTTGTTGCCCAATCACTTAGTTTTGTGAGATCTTTTGAAGTTCTTCACAGTCTGCTTTGGTCTTAACTATCTTGAGCTCTGAGCTGTGGCGCAAACGTATCATCTGCAAACTTTGCCACCTCACTGTTTACCCCTTTCTCCAGATCATTTATGAATAAGTTGAATAGGATTGGTCCTAGGACTGACCCTTGGGGAACACCACTAGTTACCCGTCTCCATTCTGAAAATTTACCATTTATTCCTATCCTTTGTTCCCTATCTTTTAACCAGTTCTCAATCCAGGAAAGGATCTTCCATCTTATCCCATGACAACTTAATTTACATAAGAGCCTTTGGTGAGGGACCTTGTCAAAGGCTTTCTGGAAATCTAAGTACACTATGTCCACTGGATTCCCCCTTGTCCACATGTTTGTTGACCCCTTCAAAGAACTCTAATAGATTAGTAAGACATGATTTCCCTTTACAGAAACCATGTTGACTTTTGCCCAACAATTTATGTCTGAGCAGTAAGCACTCCATACGGGCTTTTAAGCCACCATTTATTATGCATAGTTCCATTTTTATTCTTCAGGAGGAGATTAAATAAATTAAAAGGAATGTTCTGGCCATAAACAACATTGTTGGTAGTGTGGCTGATCCTCAGCAGACACTTTGTAGAGAGAGATTCCACTGGGATATTTGCACATCTCTCTGCATCCCCACCCTAAAAACAGCAGCCTAAAAGGCTGACCACATTTTAAAAATATAACATCTGCCTGAAACAGGAATCTTTAGGGCAATCAGATACAACAGTGATGAGCACAGTATAAAAGCCTAGATTGACTGAAGAAGGGTTGTAATCAGTTTGCTATGACAAGTCATGTGCAAATGTAGGACAATTAGAGTAACAAGTGTACACAACCCCCAAATGGCCCAATGGTTGACAACTTCTCAGCAACTACCACAGCATCACATTTAAACACTTCCAATATAACCACAGCTGGTTTCAATTTCTCTTCACGAACTTACCTTGCTACATCATGCTCTCACCATGCAAATCTAGGAGTTGTGATTTTAACCCTTTACTGAGATTTTCCACAAAACACTGAAATTCCCATAATCAGACATTTAGTTTAATAATTCTATAATAGGACCCTCATCCTCTCCAGTACCCCAAATCCTAGGCTTCCTTTAATTTAGGGAGGACTTTAATCCAAGCATTATTAATGTGAAACTATTATTAAAACCATCTACTTTTTTAATTAATGTATTGTTTTGACCCTTAGAAATGCTGGCATTCAAATTAGATCTAAATTTTAAGAGACAATGGGCTTGATTCAGGTGACTTGTCAGTGCTGCAGCTGCAGTTCTATTGGTGAAAATGGTATAACAAGTGATACCATCTTGATGCTCTAGTAGTTTTTACAACAGAAATGCAGAACTGTAAACAGTAAGACAAGGAGCCAAAGGAATACCGAGGACTTGCAGACACACACCCATTACCTGTTATTTAGTTGTCTCTACAGCAGCAGGTTGCAGAGGTATAGAATCATAGAACCATAGGGTTAGAAGGCACCGCAAGGGTCATCTAGTCTAAACCCAAGATGCAGGATTTGTTGTGTCTAAACCATCCAAGACAGATGGCTATCCAGCCTCTTTTTGAAAATCTCCAGTGAAGGAACTTCCACGACCTCCCGAGGCAGTCTATTCCATTGTCCTACTGTTCTTACAGTTAGGAAGTTTTTCCTGAGATTTAATCTAATCTGCTATGCTGTAGCCTCTTGTCCTGTCCTCTGTGGCAAGAGAGAACAGGTCTCCCCTTAATCTTCTCTTTCCCAATCTAAACATACCCAGTTCCTTCAGCCTTTGCTCGCATTCCATCCCTTTGATCATCTTTGTCACTCACCTCTGGATCCTTTCCAGTTTCTCTACATCCTTTCTATACAAAAACTGGATACAGTACTCCAGCTGAGGCCTAACCAGCACTGAGTAGAGTGGTACTATCACCTCCCATGACTTACCTGCTATGCCTCTGTTAATACAACCTAAAACCACATTTGCTTTTTTTGCAAGAGCGTCACATTGCTGACTCATGTAGAGGTTGTGATCCACCACAACTCCCACATCCTTCTCGGCAGTGCTGCTGCCAAGCCGGTTATCCCCAATTCTGTATCTGTGCACTTGTTTTTTCTTCCCTAGGTGTAGCACCTTACATGTTTGTCTGTTGAATTTCATTTTGTTGTCAAAAACTCAGTTCTCCAATTTATCAAGATCCCTTTGAATTTTAGATCTATCCTCCAAAAGTGTTTGCAACCTCCTCCCTCTTTGTGTCATCTGCAAATTTGATCAGTATGCTCTCTAGTCCTACATCCAGGTCATTAATAAAGATGTTAAACAACACTGGACCCAAACAGATCCCTGTGGAACTCCATTTGAGACCTTCTTCCAATCTGATATAATTCCATTAATAGCTACTCTTTGTTTGCAATTGTTTAACCGATTATATATCCACTTAATGGTAATTCTGCTGAACCCGCATTTCTTCAGCTTACTTATCAGAATGTCATGTGGGACTGTGTCAAAAGCCTTGCTAAAGTCCAGGTATATTATGTCCACTGCATTCCCCCATCTACCAAACCAGTTACCTTGTCAGAGTAGGAAATCAGCTGGTTTGGCATGATTTGTTCTTAGTAAATCCATGCTAGTGATTACCCCTTCATCCTCCAGGTATGCACAAATTGAATGTTTTATACCTTGTTCTAGTAGTTTACTAGGTATCGAGGTTCGGCTGACTGCTCTATAGTTCCCCGGCTTTATCTTTATAGAAAGTCTCAATTTTCAGTCGCATTAACTTTTTTACTCTTTTGCTTGAGGTGTGGCAAGCCTCTACCGGTGCGGTTACATATTTCCATCAATTTTCGGGAGATACATGAGCTAATCAATTCCCATTATTCTGGGACAGTGTAAGAGAACACTAGAGAAAGATAACATCATGTAGATTCTCCCAGTTCCCCGGCTCCTCCTCTATTCCCCTTTTAAAGATGGGCACTATACGTTAGCCCTTCTCCACTCTTCTGGGAACTCTCCTGTCATCCATGATTTTGAAAATGTGATTGCTAGTGGCTGAGATTTCTTCAGTTAATTTCTTCAGCACCCTGGGGTGAACAGCATCAGGCCCTCCTGACTTGAATTCATTCAAATTTGTCAGAAGATCTCTGACAATTTACTTATCTTGATTGGCATCCCTTCCCCTTTATTATCTATGGTGACTTCACTAGTCGTCCAGCCACCTTATTTTTTGTGAGAAGACTGAAGCAAAGTACGCACTGAGGAGCTCTGCCTTCCTATCATCTTCTGTTACCAGCTCACCTTATGTGGATTCACTGCTCAATGGACCATCCCTGATCTTTCTTTTTTGTCTGACCATATTTGTAGAACCTCTTTTTGTTTCTAACATTTCTTGTCAACTGTAACTCAAGAATTGTAATCCCTGAACTGCTGTTGGGGAAATATGGAGAATATCACAAGGAGTTGCCTATGAAAAGAGGTGCAAAAGGTACATAGGCAAATGCTGAAATAAATGTGCACAGGAAAAACGCTCCTCTGAAAAAGGTGTGTCACTCCTATGACACAGCCACAGGAAAATTCCTCAAAGTCTGTCCTACTGCAATGCTCATGTACTAGCCTCCATGTGACTCTTGCTGAGCAAAGTCCCTCCACGCTAGCTTTGCATTTCAGAATGGAGCAAGCCATTTTCACCAACTTTACACAGGTACCTTGATGGTACAGATTTTTGCTAACCCAGCCTCTTTTGGCTCAGTCACCCCCCTTTCCTTTCAGTTTACAGAGCAGGCAAACATAACTGCAACTGTCTTGCACGCTCCCACATCTGGGAATAAACTTCCTAAAGTCCTGAGATAAAGAACAAACAAAGAAAGGTAGAGCTCCTCAAGCCGGGTCTTCTTTCCTCCTCTCAGAAATCAGATGAATGGGACACAAACTCATCTTGGTTCTTAAACTGACTAGATACTGGCCTCTGGAAAAACAAGCAGATCTAACAAAAATCTTGTCAGAGCAGGGAGAGGGGAGGTGGTCTTTTTCTCACCACTGCTATTTCAAGTGATGACAGAACAATTTGGCTGATATCACCTCAAACAGGAACAGAGCCTGGATCTGGACATCAGAAGGGTTACTGGCAGTGTGAATAGCAGATGGAGAGGACGACGAGGAGGAAATTGAAGGAAGTGTGAGCAGAATTATTCAGGGCTAAAAGTTAATAAAAAGTGGGGTAAAGTGTGTGAGAAGAGCATTAGGGGACTGAAAATGAGTTAAAGAAAGGAAAAGGGAACTAACAAAACAAACAACCCACAGAATCAAAGACAAAGAGACTGCGAAATTCAGCTGCTAAGATAAGTGAGCTTGTGGTTCTCTCTCAGTGCACTGTAGTATTGAATGGTTTGTTTCATAGTGTGATTTTTGTTTGAACATATCTTCCTCCACTCAATACATTATTTCCCTCCAGTTAGTAATTAGTTCTGGTTAGGGGTGGAGGATCAGAGATGTGATATTACTAGTACTGAGTTATTTATAAAAAGAACAGGAGTACTTGTGGCATCTTAGAGACTAACAAATTTATTTGAGCATAAGCTTTCGTGGGCTACATCCCACTTCTTCGGATGCATAGAATGGAACATATATTGAGGATATATATATATATATATATATATATATACACACACACACACACACACACACACAGAGAGAGCATGAACAGGTGGGAGTTGTCTTATTTAATTGGCCTCTCAGAGTTGGTAAGACAACTCCCACCTGTTCATGCTCTCTCTCTCTCTCTGTATATATATCTCCTCAATATATGTTCCATTCTATGCATCCGAAGAAGTGGGATGTAGCCCATGAAAGCTTATGCTCAAATAAATTTGTTAGTCTCTAAGATACCATAAGTACTCCTGTTCTTTTTGCGGATACAGACTAACACAGCTGCTACTCTGAAACCTGAGTTATTTATGTCAGTTGGTGTGAGGATTTGGGGGTGCCATTCACAACCATCAGAATATTGGACACTGGTCTGCTAACATTATGACATAGCAGCATAGGAAATTATTCCAAGACTGAAAAGGGAAACGTTTGAGTACAAAGAAGGCTGAGGTTTATTCCAACATGATGTTCCCATGGGGAACTGAATTCTTTGGTATGTCAATGTTTGCAGGCATCTAGGACCCTTTCTGTGAGGAATGGAGGGAAGAAGTTAAAACAAATAAGCCAGATTTTCAGACAGGCACACATACATATAATTGCATGTGTCTAATTTATGATCACATACAGGTATTTGCATACATACATGACTATTTAGATACTTAGCTGACCTTGTATATGCATGCTCATTTGGTGCACGTACATCAGATTTTCATGCTCGTAAGTGTGCACAATTATGTGTATGTCTACATTTTGAAAATCTAGCTCAGACACATGAAATGTAAAAGCACACATAGTAGAATTAAGATGATGTGCTGACAGGATAAAGAGGCATATAATATCACCAACCACTCACAGGTAAGAATGGCTTGGGGACAAGAGAGACCAGGATCAGACAAGACTCAGAAACTTGACTACAACAAACAGTTATTTAATCAGGACAATGGAACATTCATGGATCTGGTTTATTCAGTAACCACATGTATTTAACTGAGAGAAGGACAACTTCATGAAATGCATTGAGCATTGTTTCTGCAGACAGACCAATCTACTTTGATGGAGCCCCAATTTTAGGGGATGAATGGGCAAAGCAAACAACCACTCTGGCCAGAAAAAAACAAAATGGGTTTGAGGTTGGACAATAACATTGTTTCTCTCTTGCTAGAAGACCTGGTGAGTTGCTGCCAAGGCTCAGGAGGCTGTAGCCTCTACTTTATCTCACTTCTAATAAAATGTCATCCACAATATTGTCTCGGAGTTTTTGGTTTACAGTGAATTTCCTAGAGATCTTTTGCTCCTCCCCTTAATTTAGCTGATTCTTATTTGCAAATCCTATTTTTAATTAATTCTTGCATTATTTCTCTCTCAAGATGTTCCTTTTGATCCTCTGTCTTAGTCTAGTATCAGCTACCAATACAGCTGTCAATGCAAACTTTCACCAAGGCAGCTGGATTTCCTTATAACCACCCTTGCTATGTGTCAGATACAGGTAACTCTTTAAATCAAAGCATGGTGACTTGATAAAGTTGACAGTTATGCACTAAGAGCATTCCCCCTACTATTGACTACAATCCCCAAAATTTTGTTCCAACATGAACCAGATATAGTATAAAACCTGGGATAAACTCTCTTCTTTGGTTATTACAGTAATCAGGATTTTACTCTGAATGTGGTTGTTGGATTTCCCCTTGTGTGGCTTTTTAAAGTTGACATTACTATATTTTTATTTCCCTATGTGCCTGAAAGACAGGTTACTAGCAATTAGGTGGCTAATGACCCAGTTGTGCATTACATATGTAATATATATCACCATGAAAAATCATGTGTGTGTGACAGGTGTCTGCAACATGTAAGGTGATGCTTTGTGAGCGTTCTTGGATCTGCCGGGGACTAAGTCTACCCTGTCACAGACACACACTATATTACATCAGGATACCATCCTAAGGATAGTCTTGAGGGCTGGCTTCTTCACCTGTAAGGAGGAACAGGAACATGTGGGAAGCATGCTCTGAATTTGCAAGAAAAGTTGGGAACAAAGAAAGCAGGATGTTGCAAGCTTGGGAGAGCCAGATAAAATGGTGAGTAATTCATTACTAGTCTAAGGGAACATGTCTTTCAGACATGGTAAAAATATGAAAATATGCTTGTTGGTGTAAAGGCTGCTGGTTGTTGGTTTTTAAGATGAGGATAAAGGCAGCTAGGCCCTTTGAGAAGCTTCAGACAGGAAACGAGGCCACTAATCTCAAGAGAATGGTTTTGTCTGAGGATGGTAACAACCAAAGACTGCGTACTCCCTTGGTACACGATGCATTAATTTCAGAGCTGAAAGAGAGAGACTTTATATGAAAGAAATAAACGAGATGAGATCTCACATTGTTTCATTTGCAACAGACACACAATCACAGTGATAAAGTAAGGGAGAATGTAACATGTGACACATGGGGCAGCAATCTTTTCCCATACTGCTTTTCACCCACCAAGCAGAACCATTTGGGTGGTGTCCTTTACACAGGAGAAGGGATGGAATGTTTGAACTGGAGGTTCAGGGGCAGTTCGGGAGTGACAGTTGGAGAAGAGAGGGCCAGATGAAAGAGCAGCATATCCCTAAGAGGACAGGCAGGCAGGGGACGTAACAGGAAGTGGTAACTTGTGAGAGAAGCGTGTCAGGGGCAGGAAAGCAAATTAGAAATAAAAAAGGGATTAGGCAAAAGAAAAAACCAACTGAACCAGAGGGAAAGTGAGAGGCGAGAAAGTGTTAGTGAAAGACAGACATCCACCCAAAAAAGTGAGCTAGTGTCTGCCTATTGCACTGCACTGACTGTAGGAATAGACTTCTAAGGACCCATAGACAGAGGGATCTATAGACAGAGAAATTAGGGATTGGGTCCCATTCTCTTAGCCGTGGTTCTAACTTTCAAATTCCCATACCATCTTCAGAGCTGGGATCACATTTTTTGAGAGCATTGCTGAAGTTACCACCTGGTTCTCCATTCTCTCACGGTTGGCTCAGGTATGGGAGCTCTATTCAGAACCCAAACAAGCATAAGACTCACCTTTAAAGAGTGTCAACATGCAAACTGGGTGCTGCAATTATAAATATTAAAGCATAAGTTGGATGTGCCATTCACCAAAACAAAACTAACAACAAAGTCAGAAGCAAAAGTCATCCTGGCTGTAAGCAGATTAAATACAATGATCTTGCGCCAGGACTGAATTTGGTTCAAAAGGACTTATGCTAAAATAACACTCCTAGACTCCGGTGCACTTAATTTATTTTAGAGTAGTTTAGTTATTTTGAAGCGCTATTTCACTGATTGTTCACTTTTGACAATTTCTGTGGCCTGGTAGAAGAGCCTGGTTTTCATGCCGATTCGTCTGTTCAGCTGGCATTACTTGTTCCTGCAAAACATGTTCTGGTCTTTTTCCTGTTGGGCTGAATAATTAGATGTCTGGGGACATAAGGTCTTTCCAGTTCCAATATTAATAAGCAGGAAAATGTCTGAACAATTCCCATGGCACCAATGAGAATCTTCCCCTCAATGTATAGATGCTTTATAGCAGTGGTTCTCAACCTTTCCAGATTACTGTACCCCTTCAAGGCATTGGATTTATGTTGTGCACCCCAAGTTTCATCTCACATAAAATTTACTTGCTTATAAAATCAGACAAAAATACAAACGTGTCACAGCCTAAGTACCCTCTAAGCTGTGTGGCCGCGCAATTGCTCATTAAGTCCCAGCGTCGACCTGCCACGGCGCCAACCTGCCCCAGACTTGCCGCGTCCAGCTGGAGAGAGGAGTCCTTCCCTCGGCCCAGCCCAGCCCCACTGGAGCTGCTGTGGTCAGCCAGGGAGAGGTGCCTCTCCCCTGGCCCCAAGCTGCTGTGATGAGAGAGAGGTGGGGGGAGTCCTCTCTCCCCACTGCAGCCCCGGGGCAGCCTCCACCGCAAACCCCTCATCCCCAGCCCAAAGGCCCCCCCCATCTCTGCCCCAGCCCTGTACCTCCTCCTGCATTCCAAACCCCTCATTCCCATCCCAGAGCCCACACCCCAACCCTCTGCCCCAGCCAAGCCACCTCCCACACCCTGAACCTCTCCTCCCAAGCCCCACCCCAGAGCCCGCCCCCCCAGCTAGAGCCCTCATCCCCCCACACCCCAACCCTCTGCCCCCTCCCACACTCCAAACCCCTCAACAAAATTCATGTGGTGGGGGTGGGGCTATGTGCACCAATATGGAGGTGATGTGTCACACATCACCTCCATATTGGTGCACATAACAAAATTCATTCGGCACATGCACATAAAAAATTAGAGGGAACATTGGTCACAGCACATTATTACTGAAAAATAGCTTACTTTCTCATTTTGTCTGTATGAAATTTTAGTTTGTACTGACAAGCTTGTGCTTTTTAAGTAGTCTATTGTAAAACTAGGCAAATCTCTAGATGAGTTGATGTACTCCCTTGAATACCTCTGTGTATCCCCAGGGGTAACGTACTCCTGGTTGAGAACCACTGCTTTATAGAGCATTATATAACTCTCACTATGGACACACAGACCAGATGAAGTAGCTAAATAAAACTGTTTACTACCAAACAGAGCAAGACTTCCACAATGTTATCCATTCAGTGACCTTGTCTTTGGTAAAAGTTTTTAGGGAAAGTTTACAGAGGGTTCTTCCCTTGTGCCAATCCAGGAAGGCAGCACTGGGCAGCGTGGCCTCCCTTTTCACATATTTACTTCATATTCTGTATCACAGACAGGTCCATGAACTCTAGATAGTGGATATTTAGTCATGCTTTGGAACTCCTAGGCAGACCAAATCTGGGAGTAATTTTTGTTGCAGAGTAGGCTTTGCCCACCAGTATTGTTTTGGCACTATAGATGTTGAGCTGGACAGACCATTCTCCACAGAGCATTAGTGCCTTTTAATGCCTATTCTTAAAAATAAAACAAGCTACCTTTGAAAATTTCTTTTAAAATCTGTTTTAAAGGCTCATAGTTAAACTTTCCTGAATAAAAAATTAAAAATTAATTGGGCTCACATTGTGCAGTGCAGTTGTAGAGAACACCTCTCTCTATCATGATAAGCTCGGATGTTTGAGATGGCAGTCTGCACCTTGTTTATTTAGGATAGGGATATATCAGTGGAGGAGTGCTTTTTCCGCCCCTAAACCTTTAGGGCACCTTGAAAGGTTTAGATATGAATACGGGCTTTTCCTTGAAGACGTTGGGGGTTCTGAGCTTTACTTGGTGCTGCTTGTTTGGTAGCTTTTATTCTTGCTAATTATACATTTGTGAATTTTTTGGATTTTCTATATTGCTGCCTAGACGCCAGAATATGTAATTTCTTGGAAATACAAATTTCACAAAATGTAAATCAAACATTCAATGAAAAAGAGTTGCTGTGTCCCTTTAACATGACAACAGCTTTTCATGAGGGTGCAGACAAATTTCCCTGCACATTTGAGGACAAGATTTGTATTTCTCTTAAAGGAATACAAGAACTCATGGGACATGACCAGGAAAGAAAAGAAAAAACAATCTGCAAGAAAAGGAAAGAAGAGTTGTGGAAAATTTGCTGGCCAGAAGATAAAGAAAAAGTAAGTCTCATTTATACATTGTTAGGTCTCCTGGTTTTGAGATGCCCATCACCACATCAGACTGATAAATATTATAATAAACAGTATAAACATGCCTGTAGCAGTCAAAATGGAAATAGCAAGTCCTTGTACAGCAATGTTTTAGTTATATGGAATACATAATTTAAATATGATTTATTCATTTTCTAATATAAATATTATTAGCTTACATAAACTTAACAACTTATAAAATAGCAAGAGAGGGAGGTCATGAGACTATCTGCAGAGATGTGGATTGCAGTAGACAGACTACTAGCCCTTCTATCACTAGGAACTTATTTTAAGAATAATAACCTCTTATATACTGCCTTTCATCTGTAGATATCAAAGGGCTTTACACAAAGGAGGTAAATATTATCCCCATTGTACAGATGAGAAAATTAAAGCATAGACAGGTTCAATAACTTGTCTGTGGTCCCCATCAGGCTAGCGGCCAAGGTCTCCTGAGCCTCACTCCAGTGCTCTATACATGATCCAAATGGCATGGAGGACACTGAATTTGGATAATGTAGAGAATTTTAATTAATAGACATGGAGGGACATAACTATGTGAAACTCTCTTTTAACTGAAATGGTGAAGTCCTTCCCTCTGGTAGACACTTGCACTGGTGTAACAAAAACTGATCTAGTTACACTGGTGCAAACCCCTAGAACAGATTCACTTAAACCAATTTAGCTTAATACCATACATTACTACAGTAAGGTAAATTGGTTGAAGTGGATTTAAAGTGATTTAAGTGTATCTATATTAGGGATTTGCTCCTCTGTAACTAAATGTTTTATAGATTCATAGACTCTAGGACTGGAAGGGACCTCAAGAGGTCATCGAGTTCAGTCCCCTCCCCTCATGGCAGGACCAAATATTGTCTAGAACATCCCTGATAGACATTTATCTAACCTACTCTTAAATATCTCCAGAGATGGAGATTCCACAACCTCCCTAGGCAATAGTTCCATCAATACAAGTTTTCTAATGTAGTTAAGATCTAAGTCTCTATTGTAGGGTTTTTTTTTTTTTTTTTTTAAATACAAGTTTTCTGGGGATATGACAAGCTAGGTAGTTTACTACCTTTTTGTCCCATTACAGGAAATGACAATTGCTTGGTTGTCCAGCTATATAGCAATGAGAAGAGTGAAGCTTTAAATCTTTCATGGCTCTCACACTAAGTCAGTTTCCTAGCAAGGAAGCTGGCAATCAGCTCCTCAACTCTTCCTGTATTTAGTGTGGCACTACTGTATACTCCTTGACTGCTGGGGAAACAATTATAAAGGACAAATGAGATGAGGGAAGACATAAAAGGAAAATGAAGCAAAGACCATCTATGTGGTCTTAATACTAGTAGCTACCATGATTTTCAGTACGTTACCCATGCTTATGAACTACCAATGTGTACTTTTTAGTAACTCACATAAAAAAAATTAATTCACTCCTCTTAAATAGTTCAAAGAGCATCTTAAAAAAAAAAAAACCTGTTAGAGGAGCAAGTGAAGGTGGGATGGGGGACGAATACCTACATTAACAGTTGTTATAGCATTATACTCCCAGCTACTTTCTTGTGAAATCAGTAAGGTTTGGCCTTACTTTATCAGAGGCCTTGGCTACACTTACCCGCTAGTTCGACAGCTGGAAATCGAACTTCTGGGTTCGACTTATCGCGTCTAGTCTGGACGCGATAAGTCGAACCCGGAAGTGCTCGCCGTCGACTGCGGTACTCCAGCTCGCCGAGAGGAGTACCGCGGAGTCGACGGGGGAGCCTGCCTGCCGCGTGTGGACCAAGGTAAGTTCGAACTAATTCGAACTAAGGTACTTCGAACTTCAGCTACGTTATTCACGTAGCTGAAGTTGCGTACCTTAGTTCGAATTAGGGGGGTAGTGTAGACCTGGCCAGAGAATATCAGGGTTGGAAGGGACCTCAGGAGGTTATCTAGTCCAACCCCCTGCTCAAAGCAGGGCCAATCCCCAACTAAATCATCTCAGCCAGGGCTTTGTCAAGCCTGACCTTAAAAACCTCTAAGGAAGGAGATTCCACCACCTCCCTAGGTAACCCATTCCAGTGTTTCACCACCCTCCTGGTGAAAAAGTCTTTCCTAATATCCAAACTAAACCTCCCACACTGCAACTTGAGACTGTTACTCCTTGTTCTGTCAGAACAAGGAATAACTGTGTCAGAATCATGGGGGAAATATTGCATTATATTTATAACACGAGCCATATTTATATTTAACTATAATATGAAAGTTATGAGCTATTATTAAAATATTCACTTTGTTGCACGCATATACTTGTACCAATTTAAAAAAAATCCTTAGAAAACACCAAGCTGGCCGTGCTGGGAAGCCCAGGTACCCTGTACCCTAAGATGTGGAGGGTTGGCATAAATCTTATAATTGGGAGAATTCAGCAAGTGTCTTCCCCATATTTATTTTCACAATGCGAGGGGGGGGGGGAAAAGGGAAAGGTTGTTAAACAATACTTTTTAAAAGCAGTTTTATTTCTTCAGTTATAGGATATAAATTCACGTTTATTCAGCACCTTTCCCCCCCAGTCCTTGTCACGTACACGGGTATGGTGTGGCACTACACAGACCACAGGGAGAACAGCTGGGCAGCTCTGCTCACTCCACCGCCACACACGTGTGAGGCACCGACGCTACAGGGGGAGTGGAAGGAGGGAGGCAGAACACATTTATCCCGGCTGGGAACCGGCCGGACAACACGGTTCATGGCCCTCCCCTTTAGAGCGGGGCTCGGCGAGCAGCGCCTCCCCGCAGAAGGCCTGTGGAGAGCCCCGGGGTCGGGGAGGGCTCGGCTTTACCTTGGCAGGCATCCCCTCCTCGCTCGGCTGGGTGCGGGGGGCAGCGGGCCTTGCCCTTTCCGACAGGGGAGGGGGCCGCCTTCCAGCACAGAGGCCCGGGTGCCAGCTCCGCAGCAGGGCATGGGTCTCCCCGAGCTGCAGGGCCAGGCGGGCAGCGCGACCCGTTCCGAGGCCTTGCTGGCGGCCTGCTCCGTGCAGGGACAGTGGGCGAGGAGCCCAGTGGAGCACCGCCAGAGCCGGGCCGGACTCCCTGCAGTACCAGCCCCTGGGCGGGAAGGGAGAGCTCAGCTCCTCCTGCCTATGCGCCGCCAGGCTCAGCAGTAGCGCCCGCGGGCTGCCCGGCCACCGGTGTGTGCCGCTGCCCCGACCTGCCCAGCCCCGTACCTCTGCTCTGCGCTGGCGGCGGCGCTCCCACTTCCCGGCGGCGGGCGCCAATGAGGCGGCGCGTCCCGGCGGCGGCAGGCTGAGTGGGCGTGTGCGGGGGGCGGGCTGTGGGCGGCGGCAGCAGGTTTGGTTGTGTGTGCGTGTGCCATGGCCGGAGCCCAGTGAGAGTGGCTGACAATAGGAGCGAGCGAGCCTGAGCGCGACCCCGACACAGCCGGGACCCCTCGCTTCCCAGCCAGCCACCGGCAGAGGAGGCCATCCGCGCCAGCCGCAGCGCCCCTCGCCGCGCCCGGCCGCCCGCCCTACCGCGGCTCCGCTCAGCTCGGCCCGCGCTCGGCCGCCCCTCCGCAGGCCCCTCCGCAGGGCTCCGCCGGGAATGTGAGTGAGGCAGCAGCCATCGCAGGCAGGGGGCCGCGCCGAGCGCACGGGACTGAGCGGAGCCCGAGCAGCTGCCTGCCCCTGAACCCGCCGCCAACGCCGCCCTGCGCTGAGGAGGCCGCCGCCGCCGAGGCCTACAGGCTCCTGCAGCTGCAGGGACAGAGCCCGGCGCGCACAACGCTCCGGCCGCTGCCGCCAAGCCCAGCTCACTCCGCCTTCTCCTCCTCGGCTCCGAATTCTCTGCCAGGAGGGTCAAGGTAACTTCACCCCAGCCCCGAGTGGGCAGCGACCTGGCCGCGGCGTGGGGGAAGGGCTGGGGGAAAGCGGGAGGGTCGGGGAGCGCTAGAGAAGATGGGGATCACGGGGCGGGGGTGGTAAAGGACAGAGTCCAGCTGTGTTACTTATCCCCTGGTGGATGGAAATGACATCCAACAACACCCGTCAGAATGCAGCTAATTACACCCCGGCTTTCACTGAGTGCTTAGTGGAGGCGCTTGCTCCTACCTAGCCGCTTGCAGTGACATCCATCGGTATTTTTACATTCACTCGCGCTTCCTCGTATTGTTGTCCCCAGCGGTGACAGTGTCTAGTGTATGTCGCTGTGCATTTACCAAAATACTTAACAATTTCCCGGGTTATAAATAAACACTTTCGTATTGAGAAAGCTATAGTTATAAATGCAGTTATCCACCACTTGTGCTGCGCTCAATACATAACCTTATCCCCCCGCCCCCGAAATAGTGTTTTTCAGTGCATTTAAATGATCATTTAGGAATGTGAAAAAGTGATCAGTGTTTACTGTAATGTTGTTAAGGCTGGATGTAGTCTTGTTGAATTAGAATTAGAATTTAATAATTTATAAATCAGGTGAGAGAAACTGTTCATAAATTTACAGCAGAGAAGTGTGGGTAAAGTGTCTTGCTGACAGAATGATCCTGCAATTTGAGTGATCTGCTCTAGTCTTTGTCCATTAATGTTATTAGCAATTTCATTTTGAGACTGTACAGATATTTCTAGATAAATGGTTAGTTTTTTTTAATAGTTACACATGACAAGGAGATGAAAACATTTTGCCTCATTTAAAAAAAATAGGACTAACAAATCTAGAATCTAAGTGTCATTTTTTGTTGATATTTCCAGAGTCCTGCTGACATAACAGGTAACTTTTGCATTTGTATATTTTGAGGGACTCTTCTCTCCCCTTACTTAAGAATCACAAATTGGTTTGTTGAGGTGAAAGTATATATCCATTTCTCCATATAGTTTGTCTGACTTTCCCATGAATCTTGCATGGGGCCTTGATGCCATGGTGATGTTGGCATCTGTTACAATTGGTAAATAACATCTGTTTCAAGTATAAAAGTGTGTTTCTCATAGTCTATTAAATGTAGGATGTATTATTTGGGATGATAATGAAGCCACACCTGAGGGAAAAATTAAATTGATACAATAAGAATTGTTTTTAGGTGATGCCAGCTTCACTGTCCAATATCAAGGGATTCCTCTTGGTTCCTTGAGAAGTTATGTATTTTATATTTTCAGTAGACTTTGTGTGTGTGTAATATATACACACATGCGATAAATGAAACCCTCTCAACTTAAAGATGTGGAAAATTAACAACCCTCATCTTTCTAAACATACATAATTTAAAAAAAATCATACTTATAAAGTATTTTGCATAATAAGAAAAATCCAAATAATATTGATTTAAATTATTTATGAATCAGATCAGTCCCCAAATACTTTAACAAAATGAGTACTTCAAGGTGAACTGCAGGTTGCAAAATCACCTCCCATTAGTAATAGTAGTCCTTTAGATATTTGGAATCAATGGACATTGAGTGCTCTCAGGGCCTTCCAAAAACATGCTCTAAGGCCCTGATCCTGCAAACATTTACACACATTTAACTTGATTAATGTGAGTAGCCCCACTGATTAAAGTTGAACACGTGTAAGTGTTTGCTGGATCTGGGGCTAAATCTTTTTTTCTTAAATCTGTTCTTTCCACTTCACTGAGAAAATGTATAACTTTTTTGACAGAGAAAGTAAGCCTGGTAAAAATCAAGAATTTGGTTGTTGAATTAACCATTTTAGTATATTCTTTTAATTTCCTAGAATTAGCCTGGAATATCCTCCAGAAATATTAGAAAGTGAAAGAGGAATGTGCAAAGAGATTTGCAATATGAAAGCTGGATTCTCTAGAGTGGAGAATAAATAAGTGACAGGCTACAGGCTTATCTACACTTAAAAGGTAGCAGTGGTGCAGCTGCATCATTACAGCATGCACTGTAGTGCTTCAGTGAAGGTGATACCTACACTGATGGGAGGGCGTCTCCCGTCTGAGTAGGTACTCCACCTTCCCGAGAGATGGTAGCTATGTTAACAGGTGAGCCGAGCCGCCGCCCCCCCCCCCTTGACATAGCGCTGTCTACTCGGGAATTAGGTCAGTATAACTGTATCCTCATGGAGGTGGATTTTCCCCCGAGGGACGTAGTTACACCAACATAACTTGCTAGTGTAAACCAAACCTAAGTCTATCAAGTCTAGTGAACTTTCTTTGGTTTTAAAGCATAGCAGTATATTTTAGTGAACTTTTTGTTTCCACAAACCACACACCTTTCTTTATGGATAGTAAACTGAATTTTATTTCTGTTTTGAATTATCCTAGAAAATAGTTGTGACTTTAACATTAAAATTCATTATTATTTTTGAGCTCCTAGAAGTGTGCATAGTGCTTTGTGAAAACAAGTAAAAGAGATTTTGTGACCCAAAAAGCTTATGATCTAAGGTTTTGATCCCGCAAACAGGTCTACACAGGCATACTCCTGGACCTCTGTCGAGTTCCATGGACATCAACTGATCTCGATGGATACACAGGTGTCTACATGTGGATCTGATTGCAGAATCAGTGGCTAAATTCAGACATGATGTAACAAGTGAGGACCATAGACAAAATAGGGGAGAGGATGAACAATAATTACAATAGTACCATGAAGCTACTTCGTAAGACCTATATGTAAATTGATGGACCATCTCTCTTTGATGTCAGAAGTGGGTTTTTAGGAGGGATGTGAATGAGAAGAAGGAGGTGGCTCTTGACAAACACATTTAATCTTTACCTATTTTCATCCACTGGGAATGTATTTATAATGTGTGTTTCCCTTCAGTAGGGATATGTCCTCAGCACCAACCACTCCTCCGTCAGTGGATAAAGTAGACGGATTTTCTCGGAAGTCCGTCAGAAAAGCCAGACAGAAGAGATCACAAAGCTCCTCCCAGTTTAGGTCTCAGGGCAAGCCTATTGAATTAACTCCTCTGCCTCTTCTAAAAGGTAAGGTTCAAGATCAGTTGTATGATTAAAACATTTTTATTTTACAGCAGACATCTAAATTGTGCTAAAAACTATTGTTGTAACAGAAATTTGAGGGGGAATTTGGCCTCTGAGTGAGAAACAGTTCATGCCATACAAGTATTTATTAAGCTAAAAAAAATTGGCATCAGTTAATATATTTAAAATGAAAACTTGCATCTATGAATGGATATGTGTTTACTGTTTGCAATACTTGTGGAAGTTCTGAATGCTAATACTAACAGAACCATTGCTGGCTGTCTGAAGGCACACAAGCTTTTTGCAAATATTTTAGGTTATCACCGCTTAACATTTAATCCAATGTGGCAATAGTTTTTAAATGAGATGATTCATTAGCAGGTGTGAACAATATTAATTTAGCATTGAATTCTGTGATCTGCCAAGCACTTTCTGCAGGGAGCTAAGTGCTCTCAACTCCCACTGATTTTTAGTACAAGTCTGGGGGGGCAGAGCAGTTCTTAGAATCAGGTCCTTGTAGGGATAAGGACCTATATATTTTTCATTTTCTCATTCATTCAGCCTTCCAAAACTGTTATTGAAGAGGTTTATGTGATCAAATGCAGATTTCTACATTTTATCATTCTCCGTTTTGTTTTACAAGTGAAGAAAATATGTACAGTTAACTAAAGTTAATATTCGAGTTGGTCATTGTGGTAGTTGATATTGGAGTTCTTAATTCTGGATATTGTCAAGGGTTAGTAGGTTTTGGCCTATCATCTTTGTTTTGTTTTGCAGATATGTACATTTCCCACATCCCTTCTCTCTGCCTGTCTGATACTTTTGTATTTAGTCAAAGTATTTAAATATGTAAAGGACCTGCTCTGATCAGAATCCTGCCACCCTGTTTGCTCACAAGAATGGAGTAGACACATGAAAAATACACACGTATATATGCATCTGTCAATTGAGAGAAAAACAGGTTGCCTGAATTCTTCTTAGTGGATTACTCAATGGAGTTGTCATTTTTGTAACATGTCTGAGAACTTTTTTTGTGGAGCTACTAGGGTTTTTAACATCAGGAGCCAAATAACTTTTTTTTAAAATAGTATTTGAATGGTAAGTTAAATTTTCGGCCTGTCATCCTTGACACTTTCCTTTTGAAATACCTATGGCTCTGGTTCATAAAGAGGGACAATTTACCCTTTGGTTCAAATGATTAAATTTTGGAAATTAAATAGATTTACATTTTATATAAAAATGAGCAAACTGTTGCTACAACTGTTATTTCTTATTTGTATTGCAGTGGTTCCTAGTGATTCATTCAAGGAATACACTAGGTACTTTATGCCTATATAACAAAAATTTGGTCCCTACTATCTAAGTCTCCAATCCTGCAAACACTTACACACATTCTTAACTTGACCAGCAAGTGTTTGCAGGATTGGGGCCTAACTGTAACTGCAAGAGACAATGTGTGAATACGACAAACATGGAGCACTAAGTATTGGTGAGAGAATTACGATTAGTGTAATAAGCAGTGGTTACAGTTCCCTGTCTTACAAACTGAAGATTTGATCTTGTAAGTTATTTCTCATTGATTTCATGGGGGGGGCCTTCATGCTGACACGGGTCCACTTGTGATGATTCATTTGTGGGATTTGGGCCTAATACTGCTGCTTCAGATAGGTTATATCCCTATTGAAGGGACACCATCAACTAAAATTCACACTTTTCCTAGAATATACTTTACCTATTATTGTTACCAGTAATACCCAAAATTACTAAAGCTGAAAGGAGTGAAAAATATGCATTGCCAATCCTTTGTGTATAGTCAGTTTCACTGTTTCCCTTGGATAGGCTGTTAGGTCCCATTTCTGCAAACTCTTTGACTTGTCTTTAACGTGAAGGATAATTCCAGGGACTTCAGTAAATTTCCCATTGACTTAATAATTCCCCCTATTGTTTGTATGGTTCTCTCAGATAGGAATAAGAACACTAATAAAAGCATGTGATTTGAGATATTGGTAGATTTTATGGATTTCTATATGGCAGGGGTAGCCAAACTTACTTACCCTCCGAGCCATATATGACAATCTTCAGAAGTTCGAGAGCCGGGGCACACCTGCTGGGAGTTGTCGGGGGAGCTGCTGCTTTTTCTGCTGCCTGTCCATGCAGGGCTGGAGCAGCCACGGGGAAAAAAATGGTGGGAGCTCAGCACCCACCGTCAGCCCCGTGGATCAGCTCCTCTCCCTCGCCCCAGCGCCTCCTGAGGGGGCGTGATTCAAGCTCTTCTGGGGGGGGAAACGACCTTTAAATTGTGCCCCCCATTCTCAGCAGGCACCAGTCATCTGTGGTAGACGCCCCTAGCCCCACCAGCCCGCTGTAGGGCAGAAGCCCGAGCTCCCTCTCCCCCGCCCAGTCTGATAGGTGGAGAATTGGGGGGCGCTGGGGGCTCCGTGAGCCGCACTTTAACTGTAAAAGAGCTACATTCGGCTCATGAGCCACAGTTTGACCACCCCGATAGTATAGTGTGGGTTCTGACCTTAGAGGCTGCCTTCTTGCCTTTTAAAAGGGGCTGTTGAGATTGTCAGAACTGACGGTCCCCTAGGTTTGGGAGTTTGTGGGAGAGCAGTCTCAATGGAGAGGCCTCATCTCAGGAATTTATATTCCCATCTCAATCTAGTAGTCCAACAACACAGCTTTACTTTGTTGATCTTCAAGTCTTGTCTGTCAATCATGAAAGAATTGGTTTTGCTTGTGTGATGTGTGATTGTTTGTTTGTTTGTGTGGTTTTTGTTTGGAGGTTATTTTATTTTAATTAACATTGGTTTGCCTCACACATTGCGTTGGTCTTGTTGTAAACATATCTAGAAGTAGATCAATACAGATGCAAGCTACAAAGGAGAAGTTGGTGGGAAGGAGGTAAAAAAATATACTGTATATATATTTTAAATATCAAGCACTGAAACCTAACCAAAATGCTGCTAGACTTTCCACACTCTTTCCAGTGCTGCCTTATACTTGTATGTGCGTTAAGGATGTGCCGAGTGGTGTACACTGTAATTGGATAGGAAAAGAATGTACTGCACACTGTTTTTTCTGTCATTAAAAATGTGTCTGGTTTCATCGAGTAAAGCAATTGATTTCTCAGGGAAGATGAGGTATGTGACGAGTGTGAAGTTTTAAATTCAAACTATTTTGTGTTACCAGGACACATGTAAAGTATGGGTCAGGAATAAACCCTTCCCCCCCACCTCATTCCATATTCTTTGATACCTTAGTATAATTCTGTTTGCCTGTTCTTTGTTTTTCCAAGGGCAGATGTACACTTAAAATGCTGTAGCAGCACTGCTGTAGCACTTTGGGGAAGATGCTACTACACTAACAGGAGAGCTTCTCCTATTGACTTAGATAATCCACCTCTGCGAGAGGCGGTAGCTGTGTCAATGAGAGAAGCCCTTCTATTGACATAGCGCTGTCTACACCATGGATTAGGTCAGTATAACTGCATCACCCAGGGGTGTGGATTTTTCACACCCCTGAGTGATGTAGTTATACCGATGTAAGTTTATAGTGTAGACTTGGCCTAAAACTATTTCACATTTAGGACGACAACAAGAAATTTCAGCTCAAAGGTTAATTTTCATTTTGGAAAAGTTTTACTTTGCCCAAAACAGAGGGAAAGGCCTCCATCACCAATCGCAATAGCTTTGCTACTGCAATAGTATGAAATTTATTAAGGTTCTAATACATGTATCCGATTGTTTAATACCATGGAAACTATTTCTGTAACAGCAAAAAGGAAGCACTGTATACTGAAAACAGAACATTTTGTTGCACGTTCTGTTATATATATGATTTATTGTATTATTTTCTTTATAGGTCAAGTTTTATTATGATCTTATAAAAGCCTATCTTTAGGCTAAGTGCTGAAGATCTTACTGAGGCAAAAATCCCATCAAGTTCAATGGAAGTTTTGCCTGAGTAGACTGTGGGATGTGGTTTTGGTTTTTCCAAGTACAATTACATTTGATCTCTTCTTTGTCTTATCATAATATTATTTATCTTCCCCCATTATTATGTCATAATCCCCAATCCTGCAACAATCACATGTATTATTATTATTATTCTATCGTGAAAAGTGAAAAACTTATCTCTTACATTAGTAGTTCTGTTGATTTCATTGGGAATGGATTACTTTGCATTTATATGGTACTTTTCACTTTAGTTACTTGGAATGCTTTACACATGTCAATACCATTAATAAGTGCCTAAGCTAGATCCTTATTTCTAATGTACGGGTGGAGAAATTGGGGACACGGTGATTCATTTACTTTCCCCGAGATCACACAGTGCAGTATTGGCACAATTGGGAATAGAGCCAGAACTCCTGACTTACAGTCCTGTGATCTCTCCATTAGACAATCTTCTTGTAGAATCATAAATATTTGGGATTAGTTGTGTTTTTCATCTTCAAATGCTAACTAATATATCGGTACTGCAATTGGATCTGCATATGTAGAACCTTGGGACCCTTTCAGAGACTCATTGACTTTAGTGGCCTCCTTGTGGGCAGAAGGGTCCATCTACATCAGAGGTGGGCAAACTACGGCCCGCAGGCCACATCTGGCCTGCAGGACCCTCCTGCCTGGCCCCTGAGCTCCTGCCCCAGGAGGCTAATCGCTGGCCCCTCCCCTGCTGTTCCCCCTTTCCCTGCAGCCTCAGCGCGCTGCGCTGTCAGTGCAATGCTCTGAGTGGCGGGCTGCAAGCTTTTGCCATGCAGCGCAGCTGCAGAGCCCGAGCTGTAGTGCTCCAGGCAGCGCGGTAAGGGGGCAGGGAATGGGGGGGTTGGATAGAGGGCAGGGGAGTTCGAGGTGGTGGTCAGGGGGTGTGGATGGGGTCGGGGCTGTCAGAGGTTTGGGAACGGGGGCGTTGAATGGGTTCAAGAGTCCTTGGGGGCAGTCCGGAAGGAGGGGGGGTGTTGGAAGGGGCGGCGAGGGGCAGTCAGGGGCAGGGGTTCTGGGGGCGGTCAGGGAAAAGGGGTGGGTAGATGGGGCAGGGGTCCTGGGGGGGCAGTCAGGAAGAGAGGAGGGGTTGGATGGGGCGGCAGGGGGCAGTCAGGAGTTGGGGGTTCCGGGGGCGGTCAGGAGTTGGGGGTGGATGGGTCAGGGGGGGAGGGGCATCAGGGGGCAAGAAGGAGAGGGCGGGGGCCGGGCCATGCCTGCCTGTCTGTTTGGGGAGGCACAGCCTCCCCTAACCGGCCTTCCATACAATTTTTGAAACTAGATGTGACCCTGGGGCCAAAAAGTTTGCCCACCCCGATCTACATGCATAGAGTTCAGGATTGGGGCCATAATCCTTGTTTTACCCCTGTGAGGGAGGCGGGTATTATCCCATGTCTTAAACTTTTACAGTTTTATTTTAAATACTTGTAAACATTACTTCATGGTTTTCTCCAAATCTGTCGTGAAACTCCATCCATTTTCTTCCATTTTCCTGCTGTCTTGTTACTGCATGTGGATTGTTTAAATTGAATTTTTGCGTTTGAATATCTGATGGTTATGGAGTGTCTTTTAAAAATGTCTTTAGCTGTCTCCAAAATTTGTGTGCTTTTGGAACATTCCATAAGTGAACTAAATTCCCTTTTTTTGAAACATTTAATATTTGTCTGTTGACCTGGTGTGCTTCTTGCTCTCAAAGGCACTATAGTTCATATCAGCCTAAAAAATAAAGCTTTGAGGCTTCTATTTTAATTTATTTTCTTTTTGCTGTCATGATATCTTAGAAGAAAGGCTAAAAATGGAAGTTAATTGTGAGTGATATGAAGAAATGAACATCCACAGAAATGATGTAATTTTCTTTCATATCTCTGGTAATGTTAAATGTGTGTGTAATTTTTTCCCTTTATTTCATTTTCCATTATGTATTCACAGGTAAATAGGTATAGTATAATGGGATACTCCATATATTCACTGGTTTAAGTTGCTGTGTAGTGAGGAGACTACCCATTCTGTTTTCTTCATTAGGCACTGTATTCCTTTTGAGAAGATGCACCTTTCCTTTTTCAAAGTCGTTGTTGTTGTTTTTTTAGATGAAAGGTAACTCATATTCACCCAGTCTCTTCCAACAAATCTTTGTTCTTTCTTGGGCCCATTCCTTCAAAGACTTAGTTGTGTGTAACTTCACATGTGAGTAGTTCAGTTGACTCCAATGGGATGTTAATAGGAGTGTTTAAAGGATTAGGGTCTTGGTGAGTGACAGGTTAATATTGATAACCTAAATATAAGCAAATGGCCCCACTTATTACTTCATCTTTATTTTTGGGTAAGCCCTGTCCTTATCTTAGAGCAAAGATACAAGGGAACTCAATGATTGGTCAGAGGGAATAACCTCTACCCTTGTTGGCTGTCTCTAGTCTGTAGGGGAATTATTGGTGATTCCAAATATAGAAAAAGGGGCAGCATTTGCCCCTTGGTAAATTGCCTATAACTAAGTATTAAGTAGGTGGGATAGTAAAGGTGTGTAGTGTCGTCCCGTCCCCCCTGTACTTTTATAAATATCCGCTCCTGATAGGTTTTAGATCAGTGGCTTTTTCTAGTGTGTATACAAATTTGAAAATGTGCATGTTATCATATTTGGTTATTTAATGAAGCAGCAGGTTTTTCAGCCTTACATAGAATGTATGAATCTCTGTCATTCTGCGGTATTCTTTGTACTATCATTGAGCTTTCTGTTATGTTTGCATTGCTTGAAAAGTAATTATGATTCAATAGTCCTGTTTTTAAAAAGCCTCTTGACTTTTTTGTGCTGTGTTCTTAATTGTATTGGTATGTCTTACTATTTTTAAGTCACTATTTCTTGAAAATATTGGGAAAAATTCTCCTCTCCAATCCATGAGGTGGGTCTTAACTGTGATTTTCTTTTTAGAATATCAAGTGTGTACATATGGAGCACTTGTACTAATGTCAGTTTTGTGCATATAAGGAGTATAACCTACTTGTGTTGGGATCTTCCTAGACAACTGGAGAGGAGAGATGCTTTCCAAATATTTTCCAGCAATTTTAAAACAAAAAGTAGAAATAACAGGTGTGGCTGTACAGCATTATTGTTTGTATTGCTGGTTTCTTTGTGCTAGTTATTCAGTAAACACATAGGAAGAGATGGTCCATGCCATGAGGAGCTTGCAGTGTAATTTAACATAAATAAGGTTACATTTATGTCCTGGAGGTCATGATTATTTTTAGTAAAGGTCACGGACATGTCACGGGCAATAAACAAAAATTCATGGAAGCTGTGACCTGTCTGTGACTTTTGCTGCTGCGGCTCCGTGGTTTCCCCCACCATAGGTTGGTGGCTGGGAGCTATGGGGTTTCCCCTCTGCCCCTGGCAGCTGGAAGCTGCAGGGGGCTCCCCCTCCACCTAAGGCGGCTGGGAGCTGCAGAGTGCATATTTCCCCAAAGAGAAAACGGGACACCGAGAGCCTCTAGCCCAAGGCGTTCTCTCCCCACACTCCATGCAAGGCTGTCACCTGTCGCTGGAACCCTGAGGAGGACCCCCTGAGGAGTGTGTCACCTGTCGCTGGAACCCTGCCAGGGGCCCGCTGCCCACTAGCTCCGGAGTCCCGTAGTCCCTTAGGCTAAAGCAGAGAATGTCATGGAGGTCTCTGGAAGTCACGGGTTCTAAGTCTTTAAAAGTATTGAGTTACTGTAGTTTTAAAAAAAATATTTTGGCTCCTGACCTACCTGTCGTCACTAGATGACTAATGTTTTGTAAGGGGGGGCGGGGATTGAGGGATGATATAAAAGTGTAAGATCAGTATATTCCTAGTGTTAAAATATTCACTTTCAGGACTGATCTCCCAATTAGGGAATATAATTAAGCATTCTAATACAAAATTGTATTCAGAAAATGTCTGGTGCTGACAGTGTATGATCAGAAAGGTAATTTGAAGTTGTATATTAGTTAGATAACTGGTTTGTTTTCAGATTTTGATTAAAACAGTGAAATGTACATAACATTTGCATTCTTAATCCCTTATCTATTTTATGCTGTTTGTTGTAAACAGTAGTTAGAGATAAATGTTATAGTTTAAGCTGTGGCAGGGAAACATAGTTCTTATATTACTCTTTTTCCATATGCTCAGGAACAGCTCACAGGAGAAATCGTATCTCTTGCCTTGCAATGTATTTAAAACTAGATTTAAACCAGTGCAGGAAAGTGTAAGGCACATTCTTCTATGCTACCAAAGCCCATTTTGCCCTGGGGGAGGGGAACAACTTTAAAGGTGTCATAAAACTTGTGGGCAAGGGTGATAAAGTACACTGTATCAGTTCTCACAGTGGAGAGATGTAAATAGTGGGGTTTCTCAAAGATCTGTACTGGGACCAGAGCTGTTCAACACATTCATAAATGATCTGGAAAAGGGGATAAACAGTGAGGTGGCTAGAACCACCTTTTGCAGGCGATAAAAAATTCCTCAAGATACCGGTAGTTAAGTTCAAACTGATTGTGAAGATTTACAAAGGGTTCACCCTAAAGAGGGTGACTGGGAGATGAGATGGCAGATGAAATTCAATTTTGATAAATTCAAAGTAATGCATATTGGAAAAAATAATCCCAGCTATACATACAAAATGATAGGTTCTAAATTAACTGTTACCACTCAAGAATGAGATCTTGGAGCCACCGGATAGTTCTTGCAAAACATGTGTTCAGTGTGCGGTGGCAGTTAAACAAGCTAACAGATTGTTAGGAACCGTTAGGAAAGGTATAGATAATAAAACAGAAAATTTAATAATACCCCTATATAAATCCATGGTACGCACACACCTTGAATATTGCATGCAGTAATGGTTGCCACCTCTTAAAAAAGATATACTAGAATTGGAAAAGATACAGAGAAGGGCAACAAAAGTGATTAGGAGTGTGGAACAGTTTCCATATGAAGAGAGATTAAAAAGACTGGGACTTTTCAGCTTGGAAAAGAGACAACGAAGGGGGGATGCGATAGAAATCTATAAAGTCACGAATTGTATGGAGAAAGTGAATAGGGAAGTGTTATCTACACCTTCACATAACACAATAATTGGTGGGAGGGGGTCACCCAATTAAATTAATAGCTAGTAGGTTTAAAACAAACATAAGGAAGTATTTCTTTACACAAAGCATAGTCAACCTGTGGAACTCATTATCATGGGATGTTGTAAAGGCCTAACATATAACTGGGTTCAAAAAAGAATCAGTAAGTTCATGGAGAATGGGTCCATCTATGGCTATTAGCCAAGATGGTTAGGGACACAATTCCATGCTCTGCATGTCTCTAAACCTCTGACTGCCAGAAGCTGGGACTGGACAAGAGGGGATGGATTACCCAATGATTGTCTGGTCTGTTTATTCCCTCTGAGGCACCTGACATTGGCCACTGTCGGAAGATGTCGGGCTAGATGGACCATTGATTGGTCAGGCCCTACTGAGTCAGACCATTCTTATGTTCTAAGGCAGGGGTTCTCAAACTGGGGGGTAGGACCCCTCAGGGGGTCGTGAGGTTATTATATCGGGAATTGCGAGCTGTCAGCCTGCACCCCAAACCCTGCTTTGCATCCAGCATTTATAATGGTGTTAAATATATAAAAAAGTATTTTTAATGTATAAAGGGGGTCACATTCAGAGGCTTGCTATGTGAAAGGGGTCACCAGTACAAAAGTTTGAGAACCACTGCATTAAAAACACCTGAAAGATACGATGGTTTTCTTTAAAACATTTTTTTTTTTTTTTGGCGGGAGTATGTGTTTGAAATTTTGTCTAGGTTTTGCCGGCAAATCTTGTGGATGTCTTGGAGGTATGTATTGTGAGGTCTGACAATACACCATCCACCGCCGCCCAAAAGAGTGATCTCACTGCTTTGTGTCACTCCATCCTGGCCCTTTTTCTGTCACTAGGGACCGCTGCCTCATTTGCACTGTCATAGGTCAAGTTTAACCCTGGTTTGATTTCTGTTTCTTACTGTATATGCTGATAATCAGAACTGTTGTATTTTCAGGTTTTAAAATACTGGTTGCAATCTGGTTCTTTAAGTCTTGTTTTGCAGGTTATATTGTATTAGGGTACTGTGGGTTGGATATACATTACTGTAAAATCAACTGGTATTTGGAATAGTTTGGAAATTGGGTCAGAAATGATTCCGGGTCAGGGAGATGTAATATTTCTACTTTCCTTTCATGTAGAAGCTCTAAGCATCGAACGAGAATACATAAACTTCTATTTAGTTTTCTCTAGAAATTGTCTAGATTCTCTTCACTCAGGATGTTTTTTTAAAATTTCAGCAATATGGCTTAGATATGTTGTGAATAATCTTTTTGTAAAGAGACTGATCTCTCCAAGAAGTATTGTACAGTTTTAATTTTGAACCGTTAACTCCTGTTGTTAACATGGTAGCTTATATTTTCCATTTGTTCAGTTCCATTTGTTTCCAGTTGCAAAGTTTGAAAAACCTGTTACAACCAGACAAAATTTAGCCAATGCAGCAAATTTAATTTAATTGCTGGATGTTTTGAGGGCTACATGCTATAGATGGGAGGCTTATTATCAGAGATATTTTCAAATAGTATTTTAGGGTTAGGCTATTCTTTGGGGAGCAGACTTACGTTTTGAATTAGACTAGCTCGTCTATGTGGAAAACACTCCTAAATTGGAGGATTAAGACAGTTATCTTTCCCCTCCTCAATTTTCCTTGTCAGGCCCCCCCCCCCTTCTTTTTATCACTTTTCTCCTCACCTTCCTCCACTTTTCTTTCCCCTCCTCTTTTTCTGTCCTCTGTGGGTTGCAGTGTTTTTGCAGCCACTAGAGGGTTCAATGTTCTCTCGCATGTGAACAATAGCATTCCATACTATGAATGCTTGGGATGGGTTGGCAGGGGTTCTCAAAACTTCATTGCATTGCTACCCACTTCCAACAACAAAAATTACTACACGACCCCAGTGTCCTGTATTACTCTAGATTCTAGAGTCTAGAATCAGGGCCGGCGTTAGGGGGCGATAAGCAGGGCAGTTGCTCATGGTCCCATTCCAGAGGGGGCCAAGTGAGGCTAAGTTGCTCATGTGTTGCCTTCAGGCTCAGGCTTCAGCTTCTGCCCCTGGTGGCAGGGTGTCAAACAACAGCCCTGGTGACCCCACGTGATCCACAGTTTGGGAACCGCTGGGTTAGAGTGATCCTTCCAATCACAGTCAATAAAATTAGCTGCTTGAGTAAGACAAATAGTCTGTTCTTCATCTTACTGAGGTCCACAGATCTGTTACAAGCAACAGAGGGTCCTGAGTCTTTCAGTCTGCTTGCAGCTGCTTTGGAGGCTGGACCAGATTTATCAGACCCTTTCAGGAAGGGGTTTGTCTATCCCTCTGAAGAGCACGCTAGTTTCATTCTGCCTTCATAGCTTCAGTTAGACAGTTCCAGAGTTCTCCACGGCAGAGCTTCTTCCCACTTTCCTCTTTAATAGAATAATTTCCCCACTCATTTCTTGAGATTGTTTATTGGCAGAGGGAATAGATGCATTCTTTCCCTGGTGCTGAGACACTGAGGTGGCTGAAGCCCCTGCTTATCCACATGAAGTGCAGCATGGTGAACAAAGCCTGGAAGAGGGAAATGCAAAAACGTGTGCCTCTCTATTACTTCCCTAATAGAGTCCCTGTGTCCACTGTTGACAGAAACCAGCCCCTTCACAGGCAATTCATTCTGGGCAGGGATCACTCCAGTTACTTCCCCAGGGCAAGGAAAGGCCCACTTGGCTGCAGAGGAGAAGGTGCAGCTGAGGAAGTGATCGCTGGTTCCCACTGAGGGGAGCAGTGCCAGAAGAGTGTCCCTAATGCGTTGGGGAAGTTTGCGGGTTTGTGGCAGAGCCATAATTGTGGAACATGGAACAGCTGAACAATTGCCTGAAACTGTGGATGGAAGACCGTGCATGAACCAGGGAGATTGTGGTAAGGGGCCTTATAAATAGACATGTCTGCTTCCTTATACCCTCACTTCCTTCCACTGTACCAGGGCTTTGTTTAGCCCCTATTTTTGTTTGCCCTAAACCAGATGGGGGGTTTCCCTTGCAGCCTGCTCCAGGATACCCACTAAACCTGCTGGGTTTGATATAGGTCTTAGCAGGGAAAACAGACTGAACCCCTTAATCTTAGATTAATGAGTACGTGGGATCTTTCCTCTGGGTCCGGCCTAACCTGGGGCCCTTCTGCTGTCAGGAGAAGATTTGGACGCTTGGTTCTATCTCAGGAATAGCCAAAGGAAGTCCTGGCAAGAAAAGGCCTCTCAGAAGAAAAGAGAAGTGAAACCACTGATCATCACTTGGATTGCAGAGGGAATTTTCTCTGTACCCTTCAGACTTGGAAGAAACTAAAAATGCCCCAAGAAAATAGCCTCTGAACACACATCCAAACTCTCAGGTTTTCCCTACTTTCAGAGAAAGTGCTGGAAAATTGGAAGCATACATACACAGATGTGTTCCCTTGTTCTCTGTAAGTCTTGGAGTCTGATTATCACAAGCATATCAGGTCATCAAGAATACAGACATGCCCAAGAAACAGAGACATGGTGCAGCTCACTCCTTGATCTAGGAGAAGAGCCTTAAGAGATTAAAATCTCAGGGCAAACTATTCCAGACAATATCTTTTAAAACTTTTTTTTTTTTTTTTTAAAAGGCTGTTAGCCCCCTCCAATCTTTCTCTCTAGATGAGCCCCAATAGGAAATTCAAGAGAGAGTGGAATGAAACAATATGAAAGTATTTCTCTTCATATTTCAAACCGTACGTCCCTGTAAATACAACCATAATGAATGCTGGGAATACATAGGGAAACAAGGCTAAGCAGATTAACAAAGAGGTTTTGTAATATCTATCAGTCTACCTATCTACAGTGCTCTTTCCTCTCTCAGAAAGGATAAAGACATTTCCTTTGTAGGAACTTTCCTAATCAAGGCTTCTACAGATAGGAGGGCTGCTGTGACCCCTCAGAAGAAATTACAAGGTGACCTCAGTTGACCTCAGAGCATCACTGTTCTGTTGCCCAGTCGATCCTAGTATGAACAGGCATGCTTTCTAATTTAGGTACTTACATGGCCCCCATCACTGTAGTATTTGAGTGTCTCATAACTTACACCCTATATTTATCCTCACAACATACCTGTGAAGTAGGGTTGTGCTGTCATTATATATATATTTTCAGACGAGGCACTAAGGCACCGAGAGACTAAGTGACTTGCCAAAGGTCTCTCACAAAGTTTGTGATGAAACAGGAAACTGACCTGATTCTCCAAACAAATTTGAAAAACACTGAAATTCAAGACAGGCTTTGAAGGCAGTCATGTGCAGAGCTAACTTTTCTATGTTGATGGATTTGAAGAGGCTTGTTTACCTGTATATCCTATTCTCCAAACCCTTAGCAAGTTCATCTATTTTGCCTTTGTATGGCATTATTTCCAATAAAAATCTTGCCCTTTGGAATGGTCACAGTTCCCAGAGCGTTCATAAAGGTGCTTGTGGTCTTCAGACAAGAAGAAGCCCATGTATACCTTCCCTGGATGAATTGCTAAACTGAATTCAGGCCAGAGACAAAGCGTTACAGACAATCAGCATGCAGCTTAGATCCTGGCTGATAACTCTTCATTCTAAATTTAGAGAAGAGCCAGATGACTTATGCCAGTTGATTTTTTTTTATTTCGGAGTAGAGTTAGGCATTCTACATTTTAGGGAAGAGGCAAGAGGGCTCATATGGTAAATCAATGACGGAGAGATCTCAGTACAGTCTCTTGTTTGTCTTAAGAATGATGGTATCACATTTATATACACAGCAGAGAGTCCAAGCCACATGGGCATTTAGTTACCCAAACAAGAATAAGGCAAAATATAGATCACATTGAAAGTTTAGAAAAATGCTGTATGCCACACAGTAAATATATGAAGAAAATGCCCTCCACGGAGTACCAATGCAAACACACACATTTATTCTTTTATCATCTTTTTAACACTTCCTTCTCTGTCCTGCAATTCAAGCAAAGTCCAGCATGCAGAGGGAGGAGTGGATTTTCTAGCACAAATCCAGCAGCTTTCCAAGGAAGAGTTTGGAGGTGGAGGAGAGGAGAAGCTCCTGTGTTTTCATAACTCACCAAGAATGGTTGCAGGCCCCACTCTTTCCATTGTTGTTAGGGAAAGTACTGCTTGGTGAGGGCTTTGAAGATCTTGGATGCAGTAACAGTCATAGTGCCCCTGTGGGGACATTTGGCTAGTGAAAAGGGAGGGTAGTCCTGCTACCGTTGCCTGCTCAGAGTATTTGGAGATTGAGAACTGGTCTAGGTGTGAGAAGAATAAGAACTGCCAGGCTAGGCATCTGATCCTCCACATCAGATATGGTTGAGGGAAGCTGTGGCTGGTTCAGGAGTATGTGTGGGATCAGGAGTTGCAAGCCTGTAAATGCTGTTCACTGTCTGGTGCAAGACATTTAGGTTGCCTGTGATGGCAATTAAATCCACATGGGTAACCATATGTTGTGGCTGAAGAGGTTGCAAGAACACTTTTGAGAAGGAATCTTCCTGCAAATCAAATTTGGGGTATAGCAATCAATTACCATTTAAAAAAAAAAGAGAGAAAAAACCTATTAAATTATGCCCAAACAAAACAAAAGCAAAACCACCACCCTATATTGATTGGTTGGCATTTTGGGATCCCACTGACGCTTTATTTCCTACATTATTTTAATTTATGGAGTATTTTTATATATGTCCAGGTACGCTGCCCAGGCTATGAAACTGGTGAGGACCTTTGTTCTTTGATGCCAGGAATGCAGTATATACTTCAGGGCTGGGCATGTGGCAGGTATCATTAACAGAATCGCTTGTTTTCAGTGAAAGAGCTTTTTGGCTCTTTGCCCATAATGCAGAGTAGAGACCTAGAGTGATGCCACCACATCTCTGGATAAGAGGTATCTGAGAAGTTTGGCACTGGTGGATTAATCTTTGGCCCCAAGCACCTGTGGTGCTTCCATGGTGGGCTTACCCAGTTCTTTGTCTTTCAGGGAGAGTGCTGGATTCTCTGTGCCTCATTCCTTTAGAATGTTCCTTCTGGAGGCTGCTGAGCAAAGCCTTGCTCACTCCGCAGTAGCCTCATATATAACAGCTATTTCATGCAGACCCCTGGGTGCAAGTACCATGATCCATGTAGGGTTTTCATTCTGTGCCTACACAGGAGTCCCTTTTCTTGGATACTGTCCTTTCCATGGCCTTATTAGCTGTGGAGTCTGAGGTATACCCCATCCTATAGCCCTTCTCATGGATAGTATGAAGGATTTTGACCTTCACCTCCATTTCTCTGAAACAGGTTAGTTTTGCACTGAATCAATGGTCTCCATGAGGTGGCCTATAGTTTGGTCTGCCAAGTTGCCACTTTGTCATCCTATTTCCATTGGTAACTTTTGAATATTGATCTTCTGTTCTTGCATGGCTTACTTTCCCTCTCACTCAATATCAGTTTTCAGCTGTGTAGAAGGAGGAACTCAGTTTTGTAGGGCAGGATCAAATAGTCTTTGACTAACTCCTTTGGAATCAGATCCGCAAAGTTTGTTGTATGGCTGGATTTTCTGAGGTTAGGGATTTGGTAGGTGACACTCCATCTCCTTTAGGACATAGGTCCAAATGGATTTGACTTCCCTTTCATTAGCTGGCAGAGCAATTCATTACCTGGCTTTCCTATTCCCTCCCACTTTTTTTTTTTTCTCTCCTCACGCAGACTAAAAGAGCTAGTTCCAGGAGGCCAGATGCTGAAATGTAAGGGACGTTTCATGCAGCTCCACCTAGCTTCTTTGTCCAGGTGCATGTGACTTTCAGATGTTGGGGAGCTGATGTAATCAATTAGGTTGTCTTTGAATTGAAAAGTGATTGTGGGGTATGACAGCTAAGCTCTAGGCTAGCAGCCTATGTAGTGGTAGGTCCTATCAGCAGTGTCAGAAACCTTTTTTTTTAGCAGGGTAGTTATTGGGTTGGTGGCTGGTGTAAGCTCAGGAGGAAAACAACTGTAAAGGAAAGCGGGGAGGGTTGAGAAAAGAGCCCCAGCTGAGGAAAAAGCAGGGGGATGAAAAGAGAGCGGTTCCTAATGTCTAAAAAGCCACAGAAAGGCTCTGAGAAGCTTACCACAAAATGTTTTGATAGCGTAGCATCTTGCAACATTGTATGGTGGAGAGCGGGGCTGGAAGGCACCCTCTTCCATCTGGCATGGCCATTTCATCAACTGCTCTGTGCCCCAGTTGGCCAATCCAGGAGCCTGTTGCAGGAACCTGGATTTACCCAGTGAGAGACCTCTTCCTCTTAGGGTACGTCTTCACTACCCACTGTATTGGCGGGTAGCAATCGATTTATCCGGGATCAATATATCGCGTCTCGTTAAGACGCGATATGTCGATCCCCAAACGCGCTCACCGTCGACTCCGGAACTCCACCAGAGCGAGCGGCGGTAGCGCAGTTGACGGGGGAGCCGCGGCCGTCGATCCCGCGCCGTGTGGACCCCAGGTAATTAGATCCCAGTGTAGACCAGCCCTTAGAGACTGGTTCCACAGGGCAGCACAGGGATATGACCCTCTCTCACTGTTTCCCTGCACTCCCACTTGGTGGGGAAAGTTGGTGTTCCTTAACATGTCTATCAGGGTTTCCACTCTACTGGGGCAGGTTAAGAGGATTTCTGACCCACTTTCCCCAAGCACACAACTCCTCCACTCGTAACATCCATTTAAACCTCGGAGAGAGGTGCTTTTTTATACTTCATGTCCATCAGGGCAGCCTTTGTGGCAGTCACATTCATTAGTGGCATCCGAAGAAGTGAGGTTTTTACCCACTAAAGCTTATGCCCAAATAAATCTGTTAGTCTTTAAGGTGCCACCAGACTCCTTGTTGTTTTTGTAGATACAGACTAACACGGCTACCCCCTGATACTTGATTCATTAGAAGTGTCACCTCGCTAACATCAAACACAAACTATTCATTTTTGCATTTAAGGCCTTTCATGACATATTCTCATCCTACTGCCTATCTTTTATATTCTGTCAAGGTTTCAACTCCCACTTCTGCTATGCCAATGATGCTAGCCTTCATCACTCATATGTTAAAATTTCAAACAAACACCTTTTGCTTTCTGTCATGCCACCTCCTCTGCATGGGAAGAGATCTCTGTAAACATATGTAAAGTCACCTCATTGTCTTTTCAATTCCCTCCTTAAAACTCTCCTTTGCTGTGGTGCCTGCAAAAAACTTAACACTACTTAAGCAGCTTGTGTGCTGTGACTGCTTTTTACCATGCTAACGAGGATTGTTTCATTATGTCCTTATGCTCCCCTGTTTGTGTCTTCCTGCAGCCTCTTGTTTTAGGGCTAGTCTACACTAGAAGCGCTACGGCAACGCAGCTGCAGCACTGTAGTGCGTCTAGTGAAGATGCTCTCTGCTGACAGGAGAGAACTCTCCTGTCGGCATAATAAAACCACATCCCTGAGAGGTGGTAGCTCTCCTGCCAACATAGTGCTGTCCACCCTGGCACTTGGGGTGTGGCATATTCACACCCCTGAGTGACATAAGTTATACTAACATAAACCGTAGTGTAGAGAAGACCATATACACCTCTATCTCGATATAACGCTGTCCTCGGGAGCCAAAAAATCTTACCGCGTTATAGGTGAAACTGCGTTATATTGAACTTGCTTTGATCCGCCAGAGTGCGCAGCCCCGTCCCCCTAGAGCACTGCTTTACTGCGTTATATCAGAATTCGTGTTATATTGGGTCGCGTTATATCGGGGTAGAGGTGTACTTGGATGGAAAGCTCTTTGGGGCAGGAGCAGTTTGCTGCTTATGTGTTTGTACAGTGTCTAGCATGGTGGGACTCTTATCTATGATTGAGGTCCCAAGGTGCTACTGTAGTAAACATTGATAATAGTAAGTGTGTTGGAGCTGAATCTGTAGAGATTCAATGCCGTCCCTTCTTGTGGCAATTCTGAGACTCTCAGTCAAGTTGCAGAAATCTCTAGTTTGATACAAAAAAGGGGGAAAAAAACCTCATTTTGAGCAGAAGCTTCTTAATTCATTTTAAGAGCCACTGCAGGATTAAAGCCTCCTCTATAAAGCCCTCATTTCCTTGAGCTGCTTAAGAAACAAAATGTATAACATAAAATAAACCAACAAAAAGTACATATGGTTTGAAGTTTCCTCTTGAAGGAATGGAGAGCAGTTTTTCCTCTGCCAACCCTCAGTCCTTCAATCCAACTGGCCTGTTTTATATAATTTTCAGTAAATTAGCTGCAGCTGCCTTGCCCTCATCCGTCAAGCTCATGAGAGGATTCTTCTGTATATAAGCTTCCTCTTTCCAGACAGCTGTCTCCTCATTTTGGTAGAGAAACCTTGGTGGGGGTTCAAAGGGAAAGGTGATGAAGATCTCTGTCATGGCATCTGTACTGCCAGTCATACTTCCATGTGTACAACTTAGTCCTCAAAGCTGATTCTATTTTTCATGAGGTCCACACCATCTTTCCCAGAAGCAGGAGATTGTTACTATATTTCCAATCCAAACCATTGTGTTGTTCAAAGGTGAAGCTATGTCACATTCTGGATTTACATAGAGCTCTCAGGATGTACACGAGTGCACAAACTCTTCTGTAAATCTAACTCCTCTGTGCTTTATCATCCTTCACATTGTTTAGATTTATTTCAGTAATGGTGAAATGTGCTGAACCTTCTTGGTATAACAAGCAGAGGTGAATGCGTTTTCTTGGTTTTCAAATAAATATTACGTTTGAGGATTTTAAAAATTAGTTTAAACCTGATTTATAGAAAAACCCCATGAGTACATTGTGACAGGTTTCCCCTGGGGTGCCACCTGGAATTGGGGTACCACTGAGCCCTTTGACCCACCAGCCTTGGCTCCCTCTCACAATGTGCTGCTGTGACAAGCTGCAGACTCGCTCCCAGTCCTACACTTCCTCCAACATTGACACAGGTAGGGACACACCCTGCTGCAGTTACATGCAGGTTCTCTGACCAGCCATTGTATGAACCAACGATAGAGAGGCTATAGCCAAAATAACCACCAGCTTCCCAGTTTAGGACCCCCCCACTGGAGTATAAACCCCCAATTATATCTTGCACTGCACAGGGAACTGTACAGCATAAGCTCATAGAGTTTGCCCCTCACTCAGTGTGGAGAGGAAATGCAACAGCCCCCTGAGCTAAGATTCCCAAGCACTTCACTCCAAACTTACTGATTTAGATTAAAACATAAAATAAGTTTATTATCTACAAAAGGTAGATTTTAAGTGATAGCAAACAGGTCAAAGCAGATTACCTAATAAATAAATAAAAACACAAACTAAACTTAACATACTAGACAGATAGGATTTGAATTAACACCTGACTGATGGTACAAGCAGGCTGCAGATTCTTAAGGCACAAGCTACACTTGCTTTGCAGCTTGGAATCCCCAGGTTTTCATACACAGGCTAGATATGTCTTTAGCCTGGGTCCAGCACTTCCTGCAGTTCAGTCTTTGTTACTCAGGTGCTTTCAGGAATCCTCTTGTGTGGAGAGTGAAGAACAACAGATGATGTCACTCCCTGCCTTATACAGCTTTAGCATATGGCGGGAACCCTTTTGTCCCAAACTCAGTTTGTGGGAAAACACTGACATCCCAAAATGGAGTCCAGAATCACCTGGCCTGGTTACATGCTCTTGCATACCGTGTTGAGTCATAGCAGCCATTACTTACAAGCTGTCTGGAATGTTCACAGGAAGTTTAAGTTCTTCCAGGGTCCATTGTCTTTGCTGATGGGCCATCATTACTCTTTGGCTTCTTCATTGTTGTACCAGAAAGGCTAGTTGTGGGTGTCACCCAGAGTAAGTACGATTGAAATACAGAGACATAGTCAGTGTTCTTAATTTTAGATACAAAAACGATACATGCATACAAATAGGATAATCATATTCAGCAAATCATATATTTTGCAATGACACTTCACATGACTGGTCTTGTACAAAATGCATCATAATTATGCCATAATTATATCATACGATCACTGTGAAGAATATGGGGTGCAGTGTCACATTTGTAATATAGAATAATAATATTGATGTGATTTCCCCTTCCCCCTCAAAGATTGTTTTTCTTTTTAGAAGTTGCAGTTTGACATTGGGGAGTTTTTTTAGGCTCCAACTCAGTGAAGCATTTCGCTACATTTCATAAAGTGTAAATATTAGTGTTTTGTCAAGCCTAGTTTTAAATATCCCAAGCTTATCTCATATCCCTTGTTAAATTATTCCATAGCCTAATAAAGCTCTTTATCTGTTATCTTAACAGATAAAGCACAAGATGGGATACTAGTTCGTGTCTGCTATAGACCACCAAATCACACTAGTGAACTATGACAGTCTCCTTAAGCACTTATCTATAATGTGTAAGAAGAAAAACTGCTTGATTATGGGGAACAATCAGAGTAAACATATGCTTTAGGTCTCATGGTGTCATACTGAAACATCCTCAGAATTTCTAAAGGTTATATATGACAATTTCCTAACTCAAAAAGTGTTGCATACAACATGGGGGTATTCTATACTAGATCTTGTCTGAGCTTGGGGAAGTGAGAAGTTAGTTGAGATGGGCTGGAGCTGTCATTGTTGCTGCTGTTAAAGTCCAAGCCTGTTTCCTAGAAAACAAAACAAGACTCTCTCTCTGACTCTCACTGCTGGAAAAACACAGGCATAGCACACAATCTGATCAGCCACTCCAAGACCTGACAAATTTTACCAGCATCAGGCTGTGTTAGGCATTGCTTTTAGCTGCCTTTCTGGTAACAGGCTTATAGCAGTGTTGCCAAATATAGTGTCTTGTCAGGCTAAGCCAGACTCTTATTGAGAGAGGGAAAAAGGAGAGCGATAGGAAAGACAAGAAATAAATTGGGGATGGAAAAGGACACGTTGGGGTGAGGGGAAACAAAGTCTCACATCCCAGGTTGGTATTCAGGATTTAGCTGGAGCCAGTGGAAGTGGTGATGTCATCTAGGTCCTTCTCTTTAGCCCATTCTGCTCAGGACATCTCCCAGGATTAGGGTGAAGGAGGCAGAATGGTGTCTTGTTGGATCCTGGGTTCCTAGGAGATGGGGGGTAGCAGCCATGATGGTGAAGCTTGCTCTTTCCTGTTCTCATAAAAATGTAGGGCTGGAATGGACCTTGAGAAGTCATCAGGTTCGGCCCCCTGTGCACAGTCTTTTGTCTCTGTTAGCCAGTGATTTTTACCTCAAAAGTCTAGTCTTTTAAGGACTTCAAATGGGAGTGCTGGGTGGAATAATCCATCTTATCTCTATTTTGTCTACGAATTAGGCCTAATTTCTAACACCCCAAATTTGGTTGGTTCATTTTCCTACACTATTGTTTGAGACATGATCTTAATGCAGTCCTTGAGTTATAACAGTGGGCCTTTTTGTTTTGACTGATTCAGTTTTTCTGTTTCTCCTTTACCACTTTTCCCATCTATATTCACATGTCATATGTGATTGGAACATTTCCTAAGCTTTTGTCCACATTCCCACAGTTGAGCTCACAATTAGGGTAAATTTGTTATAAAATATGTTAAAGCTCAGTTATGACAGCAGAACAAGACAAAAAGTAATTGGCTTAATCTGCAGCAAGAGAGACTTAAGTTAAATATTAGGAAAAACTTTTTAACTATAAGGGTAGTTAAGCACTGGAATAGGCTCTCACGTGAGGTTGTGAAATCCCTGTCATTGGAGATTTTTAAGAAGAGGTTAGACAAACACCTTTTAGGATGGTCTAGGTATATTGGTCCTGCCTCAGAGCAAGGGCCTGGAGTACCTGACCTCTTGAGGTTCCTTCCAGCCGTACATTTCCATGATTCTGTGATTCTGTCTGAGGAAGCAGGACCCTGAAAAAGACTTGCAGGTCATGATGGATAACAGCTGACAGGGCCGGCTCCAGGGTTTTTGCCGCCCCAAGCAGCGGAGGAAAAAAAAAAAAAAAAAAAAAGCCGTGATCGGCAGCAGCTCCACTGTGCCGCTTTCTTCTTTGGTGACAATTCGGTGGCAGGGCCTTCCCTCGGAGAAGGACCGAGGGACCCACCGCCGAAGAGCCCGATGTGCCGCCCCTTCCCCTTGGTCGCCCCAAGCACCTGCTTGCTGGGCTGGTGCCTGGAGCCGGCCCTGTCAGCTGAACATGTGATCCCAGTGCAACTCTGTGGCCAAAAGAGCAAATGTGGTGCTTGGATGCATACAAAGAGGAATCTCAATTAGGAGTAGAGAGTTTTTTATATCTATTTGGCACTAGTGTGATTTGCTACTGGAATACTATGTTCAGTTGTGGTGTCCACAATTCAAGAAGGATATTGGTAAATTGGAGAGGGTTCAGAGAAGAACCATGAGAATAATTAAACGATTGGAAAACATGCCTTATAGTGGTAGACAAAAGGAGCTCAAACTATTTAGCTTAACAAAGAGACGATTAAGGGGTGACTTGATCACAGTCTATACGTTTTTTACATGGGGGAAATAAATATTTGATAATGGGCTCTTCATTGTAGCGGAGAAAGGTATAACATGATCCAATGGTTGGAGGTTGAAGCTAGCCAATTCAAACCAGAAATAATGCATACATTTTTAATTGAGGGTAATTAACAAATTACAGAAGGTTATGCTGGACTCTCCATCACTGGTAATTTTAAAGTCAAGATTGGAAATTTTTTTTTTTTTTATTTTTTTTTTAAAGAGATGCTCTATTTGAATTATTTCGGGTAAATTCTATGGCCTATATTATACAGGTCAGACTAGATGAACATAATGGTCCCTTCTAGCCTTGGAATCTATGAAAGCTTGATGTGGGAATGTCTTTCTGATATTCAGTCTAAATAGTTTTTCGTAATTTTAATCCATTGCTGTTATTTATAGCTCATTGTACTAGAGTAATTTTTCTCTTTCCTTGGTGTTTATGCTCCTGAAATATTTGTACTGCTTTGGCAGTACTCCCCCTCACAACCCAGTTGTCTCCTTGTCAAGTGTCTGTAATGTGCCTGTATCTGTATATTCCCCTTTTCATTTTTATTGTTTTCTTAACTTGCTTCAGTTTGTCTGTATCTTTCTGACAAAACTCCCTTGAATGAACACGGTTTAAGGTGTGGTCATACTACATCCTTACAGAAAAGAACTCTATTCACCTCCCTTCTTGTGATGTGATACTTCTTTGTAAGTAGTCCCAAATTGCGTTGGGCTTTTTCGCTGCCATATTGCATTGCCAGCTCATGTCTCATTTGGTATTCACAATTTTTTTCTGCATTATTGCTTTTCAGGTTTTTCTCTCCTATTGAATACCTATGCTTGGAATTATTTTTCTTAGATGTATTAGTTGGTGGGTTTCCAAACTGATTCTCACTTTATTTTCTGCCCATGTAAGGAGTTTGCTTAGATTATCATGTGTGTTTTCTGGCCTCTCTGCTGCTCAAAATTCCTCCCAATTAAACATCATCTAGAGACATCATTAATATGCTGTTTTACTATATTTAAATCATTAATGAAGATATTAATGAATGGGTCTAATGTTGGTCCCTGAAGTACCTCACTAATCACCTCTTTCCAGTCTGATACATTGCCATTTATTTTTACACTGTTTGTTGTAGTCTTTCAGCCAATATTCAGTTTCAGGGCCTCTACATGACCAAAACAATTCAAATTAATTTTAAATGTACGATTTTGATGGAAGATTCAGTGGGATTTTATTTCTAATGCTGGTATGGAAGAAGTTGTCTTGACTCAATGAGAATATCAATTGAAACTGTGTCATATTCATTGGCTGTAAAATTTGTTTTGGTTTTGATGTACTGCTTTTGCACTTTGATTCTTAGTTTTATATTTAAACAATACAGTTGTCCAAAGTAAAATATGTACTAGTAGACTCCAGTTTTATCTTTATATATCATCATGAGAACAGAATGTGATGTCTTTTTGTAGGTTCAGCTATTTGAATCACAGTCCTGTGTTTTTAACTCTATAATCTATAATCCTCAATATGTTTTAATCTACTTCATCTTTACTGATCTACATCTTGGGGATAGGGGAGACTATATTATGGTAGGTATAATTTAAGGGAATAAAGGTTCTGAGGATTAGAAATGGAATTAGTCAGCATCAATAGAACTTCATTAATTTCAAACAGAAGAAATAAAGCCCCGGGTTAGGTAAAGCACTTAAAACACTGGTGATGTTTTAGTTACGGTGGAAGAGATTTAAATACAAATCAGGTTTTTTTTCAGCATTTCACATCTGATAAATTGAATTAACCTTTTACTCAACCTGCTAATTTTACACATTTAACGATTGTTATTTAAATTAGTGAGTTACACATATCATATTCTGTGGGAGAATAGAATTAAGGAAAGGTGGCTGAATTGCTTTTAGTTAAAGTGTATAAAGTGGAACTAGAGCTGTGATGGTTTACCTAAAAAGGGCAAAAATGTACTATTCTCTGGCAGAGAACTCTTATTCAACAGTATGACCTATGGTAGGTATCACCATAAGAATGAAATAAGAATTTAACAGTGAGCACTTACAATTAAATTAAATTTGTGTACTAGCTTGGAACTAATGTTTAGAGAAGCAACTTCAGCAAATTTACTTGTGGCACCTTAGAGACTAACAAATTTATTAGAGCATAAGCTTTCGTGGACTACAGCCCACTTCTTCGGATGCATCCACGAAGTGGGCTGTAGTCCACGAAAGCTTATGCTCTAATAAATTTGTTAGTCTCTAAGGTGCCACAAGTAAATTTGCTGAAGTTGCTTCTCTAAACATTAGTTCCAAGCTAGTACACAAATTTAATTTAATTGTAAGTGCTCACTGTTAAATTCTTATTTCATTCTTATGGTGATACCTACCATAGGTCATACTGTTGAATAAGAGTTCTCTGCCAGAGAATAGTACATTTTTGCCCTTTTTAGGTAAACCATCACAGCTCTAGTTCCACTTTATACACTTTAACTAAAAGCAATTCAGCCACCTTTCCTTAATTCTATTCTCCCACAGAATATGATATGTGTAACTCACTAATTTAAATAACAATCGTTAAATGTGTAAAATTAGCAGGTTGAGTAAAAGGTTAANTGTGTGTATATATATCTCCTCATTATATGTTCCATTCTATATGCATCCGAAGAAGTGGGCTGTAGTCCACGAAAGCTTATGCTCTAATAAATTTGTTAGTCTCTAAGGTGCCACAAGTACTCCTGTTCTTCTTTTTGCGGATACAGACTAACACGGCTGTTACTCTGAAACCTGTCATTCAGCAAATTTGAATTTCTGGCCTCTCTAATGTGGAGTCTGTCCATACCAGAGATTGTCTGGTTTTGCCTGTTTGCTTTTTTGATTTACTGTAAGAATGGAGAGGAAAATTTTTATTTTTATTTAAATAAAAATTGTCTGTAGTCTATATAGCAGGGGTGGGCAACCTGTGGCCCATCAGGGTAATCTGATTGCAGGCTGCGAGACATTTTGCTGACGTTGACCAGCCACAGGCACGGCCACCCGCAGCTCCCAGTGGCCATGATTAGTTGTCCCCGTTTTCCGCAGCTCCCTTTGGTCGTGAACGGCAAACCATGGCCACTGGGAGCTGCGTGGGGCCGTGCCCGCGGATGGTCAATGTCAACAAAATGTCTCATGGCCCGCAATCAGATTACCCTGATGGGCCGCAGGTTGCCCACCGCTGCCATATAGGGTCGCTTATCTATAAAAGTTGACCAAAAGTGATATTGCCACCAGGATGATGCATTCCTTTGAATTTAGTACATTATTAACTTTGTTGATGAGAGAAAATTGAGAGCACCAGTCATAGAGAATCAACACTAAAAATATCAGAATAAGATTTTTTAAAAATGTATTAGTTTAAAAGGAAACAAAGATTTCTATAGGACAGTTTCAGGAATATTACTTTATACCTTTATTACTAGCTGATTGACTTTTCAAGAAGTAATTAAAGTATTAATACTTCATAGATTCTTTAAAAAGATGTAGCACTTGTTTTCACATGTTTTGGTAAGTGACAGAAATCCTAGACTGTTGTGAAATGAAGAAAATTTATAAAATATGTTGCTAAACTTTAGGCAAGTTTCATTGTTCATCTGATATCACAAGATAGCCAATACTGTTTGGTACTGGAAATTGATTAGTGATCTGTTAATACACTTTGCCAAGTAGCAAACTGACAGATATTACATTTCTTAGGATTTTCATAGGCTTAATTGAAACTACAAACTGATGTACAGCATACAGATTTCTGATTGAAGACCACTAGTAGCATATCATAATTGTTACGGAGACATGGCTTATAAAAACTTATTTTGGGGGGCATAGTTTATGTGCTATCCACAGGTGTTTTCTAGTTCATCTTACAGCAGAAGTTAAAGATCAGAAATTCTAAGGGAAGCTGGCACATGCTGTCCTAAAAATGTTTGCTATTCATACAACTAGTGGAATCTTAAATACAAATAAAGAGAGATTTTTTTAAATGCTAGTTCTATATTATAAAATTCAGGAGAGAAAATAATTCTGCACAGATTTCAATAGGTATCACACATTTGTGTAACAGTATACTTTTCAAAATTCTGCAAAGAGTTGTAAGTTGAAATAAAGCTTATTTACACAATTATGTAATTAAAAAAAACAAAATTCTACACATTCTGCAGGATACATTTCCTTATAAAACTTTTTTTTAATATAATTTCTAGATGAGGAAATAACTAAGGCTTTGTATTTGAGAGTTTGTACCATTCCTTAAAGGACATCCAAAAGTAGTCTTCCAAGGTTTTAGCTTCACTGCTTAAATTCACACTGTGCTTTCTGTATTCCTAAGCCATGTGCTTTGAAGCAGTAATTGCACGGAGGTAATGATACTCAACTGTCATTATAAAGTATCTGTGGAAAAGTCTGCTAGTCTACATTTGTAGGTGGATACTAAATGTAGCTTAGAGGTTGGCAGATGCTATCTGGACCAAAATGGATTGGAAATATTAAGCAGCTGTGTTCCTAAGACCTTTTAGTAACTAGAAGAAATGGAGAAAAAAAGTAACAAAACAAGAGTTATTTTGATTTTTAAATATGTACTTACAAAAATGTTGCTGGTGGGATTTCATTTTCATATTGTGTTAGAAATGTATATGTAAAATATATAATTTTTTCCCTCTTCGAGCTGAAGAAAAATCACTCACCTTTGTTGCATTGTATTGGATAAGCACTATCAGCTTCTGCAGAATTTAAGCTGCCATTAAAGTTTCTATTCCTTAGGGTTGTCAAAATAAAATTCTAAACACAAACAAAATTTAAACCAATGCAATTCTGTCTTCTGATATCTGCGGGAAGATAGCTCCCGTGCATCTGGGCTACTCATATCTTTCCCAAGATACAAAAGAATGAAAATTGATCTGCAGTCTTGTCAATTTACAGTTCTGCTATTGGGAGCGTTGTGGGTAGCAGTCAGACTGACAAGAATTTGATCCATTTCACAATACTATATGTGAGAGCACTATAGTAGTGAAGTTGTGCATTGGAATTGTTTGCTAAGGACTGGACCCCAAATTTATGCTTACATTGATGCAAAGACTGAGAGAGGAGACATGCATCCCACCTTCACTATCCTGAGATTAGTTTAGTCGCTGGTGAAGATTAGAGTGGCACTGGGAGATGCTCTAATTTATTCCCTTTTTGCAAAACCATCATGTTTGTAGACATTCTCTAGCCCCATCATTCCAGTTCCCAGAATTCCTCATGCACTGTGGGCTGAAGGAGGGATGCATAGAATGAGCTACACCTCAACTGTTTCTTTTTCTTTCAAGGTGCATTAGGGCCATTTTACAGTCCATTTGCTCTGGCATAGCTGGAAATAGAGGAAAGGAATTAAGAAGCCCCTTTCCTCACAGAGGGCAAGTGCAGGAGGCACTATAGCAGTCCATAATAGTAGTTCAAGCAGAGACCATGGACCTGTGTTTATTTCTGGGTGCAGTTCACTTTATGGCAGTTTTATATGTATCTTAGAGACTGTCTCTGTGTCAGGGCATTATCCTGATCATTGAGATCTAATGTGATGCTTGAGCGGACAGTCCCTAGATTTGTACATCTCTGGGGCAGAGCATTTTCAGTGGAGGGCCCTTGACATTTGAACTAGCTTGTTTTCAGGTTGGTTGGAGTTTTTCTTAGGGTCTCTCTCTTGATATTTTCTAAACTTGTATTTTTTTTTTATTTTGTGCATCTGGAGTCTGCAAGGTACTATATAAACTGAAAAATAAAACTTTCTTTATGTGCTATCTATTCTTCACTCATAGCCAGAGCTATAATACTGATAGGCAAGAGTCCATTAATACAATCCACATTAAAACTATTCTTGCCTGTGTCCCACCTACTCACAAAGGTCAATTTCATGATCATTTCATTATGGTTGACTGCCAGTGAAGCTAAGAACTTTACTCCCATACAGATATTTTAGCATAATGAAGCAAAAAAATTTTCTAATGCAAGCACAGAAATAGCAAATGAGTCTATGAAGCATATTATGCTATATCCTAGAATCCAGATGTGACTATAGGCAGGGTTGGCAGCACTTCCTATTAAGATTTCTTGACACTTCCCATTATAAGACCCTGTTTTCAGTTGCTTATAACTTTGCCAAACCTCAACTGTTTGGGCTGAAATTCTCCATGTAGCAGTTTGTCTGCCTCAAGCTGTTTTTTTGAAAATTTCAGCCAAAATGGTTTAGTAGTTTCCAAGACTAGGGAAAAATACATTATTTTGCCCATGTTAAAAAAAATCTTCATTTATTTCGTATCCAGCTTGAGGCACTGGAGCCTGATTTGTAGGAGAGCTGAGCACTCTCAACTGCAATTGAAGTCAGTGGGAACTTTGCTTAAACATGTACATTGCTATATAATGCTGAGTTCTCTGAAAAATTAGTCCTAGGCATCTCATATGGGACAAATAAATCCAAACTTAGTGGATACTTTTGACTTTAATCTCTTTCTGTCTCCATTCCCTACCTGTAAAATGGGAATAATACTACTGCCTCACCTCACAGCGATTTTTATAAAGACTGTTAATTAATGTTTGTGAAGCACTCTTGTACTATAGTGATAAGTGCCACACAAGAACTCAGAAAATTTAGAAGTCTGTCTTCACAGTAATGTTTGAGTGGAGGGCAATGAATATGACATGGGACCACTCATTGAATAGAGTAATGTTGAAATAATGGAATTTGCATTTTCTCAGAATCACAAAACAGTCTAAAGGAACAATAACTAGATATTTTTTGAAGCCCTTGGTTAATATGTTGAGAGCACTTAGTGAAACTCAGGTTTCTGGCCTTCTGTGTATAGGGCAATGTGTTCCAATGGTTTGTCTGCTGCAGAGCAAAGAAAATTATTGCAATTAACTATACGTTTAGCCTAAAAAGCCGAGGTTTAGCCAAAAACCTTCTACTGTAGTACAACAGAACATTGATGAAACACCAAATTACCACAGTAGGAAAGGTAGTGCAGTCTGTAGAAAGGTGGAAAAGAATAATGAAAAAGCTTTAAATTGGATTACAGTCACAAAAAGTAAGTTATGAAAAATATACTAAATTAATACTGCCCAGGAAAGCAGATTATACCAAGGTAGTACATAATGTAAACATGGCTTTCCATGCAGATAAGGCACCAAACCTGATGGAGAAATGGTTTTCATTGCAGACTGAAGGTGGCTCAAAAAGTATACATCCAGTTACAAATGTGGAGGGCGGTCGAGGTATTCAGCTTCCCAAAAATATTAAGTGCCACTTCACACAGCCAGGACATGTAGATATGTGCCAAACTATCTGTGCTTTGCTACAGTGTAACACTGACCCTGTGTTACAATATGTAGTCACTGACTGTGTAATGTTTGACACATCTTTTCATTAATTGCCGCCCAATCAGTTTCTGTGATTTTATTTTTTTCTGACAAATTGTCTTAAAACTGTAACAAACCAAACAAATGATCACCAAAAGGTAAGCAAACAAGCCACCCTCACAAAAGTGAAAACACAATCTTAGAGACACTGATGAGATGTTGAAAAGTCAGTGTCATATAATTCTGCTAGGTACAATACCTTAAGTGTTGCTTTCTAATTTTGACATACAGTTGTACTAATTGGGAGATGTGATCAGTAATGTGCTAGCAAATCTCGACCTCTTAGGGACTTCAAATACACTTTAATATGAGTAATGAATTGCTGAGAGGAAGCTTGTTGGCATATCTTCTGACTGATGGGTCTCATTTTCTGAAAATGTAGAATTGTAACTCAGTTCTGTCTTTCTAAAAGAAAACTTTGGAGAAATTCTGTTTTAAAAAAGTTTTTAAAAAGTAGTATGTAAAATAGTCAGTCAAAGCAAAGGAAAAACAGAATTGCTCAACAAGTAAATGCCTTTTATGTAAACAATACTCTATTTTAAAAGGTTGTCAGAGGATAAAGATTCTTACTCATGCTTAGTTGCTATTGGTTGCATGAGGCCGTCAGCCTTGTGGCTAACAATACATAGGCATTAATTAGTAACATCGCAATTCATGTCCTATCATGTTTTGTTGCTTAATCAGCTTACTGAGCACTGCCCGTGCATAAATCGATGTAAATGTAATTTAGGAATGAAATTTTACATTGTTCACGAGAGTTACTGTGCAGTAACATACTGTGTATGTTACATCCTAAACACTTGAGTGAAGTTTGGAGGTGGTAGTTCAACATGCCAGAGCGCAGCCTTCTACTTAGGACCATGGTTGTGTTTCTTCTTTTGCTTGAAGTGTAAGGAACTGGAGGAGGTAGGCAGAAATATAAATCTGTGTTTGAGTCTATGCATGAGCATCTGAATAAAGATCAGCAATGCCATTTTTTAACTTCAAAGTACAAAATCTGTCTCTATGTAAATATATTTATTAGAATTATTTTCTTATAATAATACTGTCATTATTGTTTAAATGTGGTATTTCAAATAGAATGCAAATGTTTTATTGTAAAATATCTTATTTATAGTAGTTTGATTTTTCAGAAATCCAAGTAAGTTGGAAAGTCAAGATACAATATGAACTAAAAAGGAAAGAAAACAGCACCATTTTTGGATTTTCCCCTTAAGTCTTTGCCCTTACTATTAAAAAAAAAAAAAAATTATGAATGAGAATTTGTTATAAATCCGTGAAGTTTGAGAATGTTTTCTCAAATGCTAGGGCACTACTTGTGTAAATTATTTGTGACTTAGGCACTAAAGCTTTCTTCTTTCTAGTGTGATAGATTGATTGATTGTTTGTTTGTTTTTGTTTTTGGGCATCCACGTGGTAAAATATTGGAGAAAGCATGAGTGTCAATAAAATGGAGAGGGGGGGAAAAATCTGGAAGAATGGAAAAAGGAAATAGATTAGATTTACTGAATAAGTCTTTCCATTTCCTTGTGTACATACGATGCCATCTCTCTAGAGCATAGACCCTTTCAGATATGAACTATGTCTTCATTTCTAAAGTTGATACCATATTCCTGTCACTATATGCATAACAAATAATAATGTAAATAAAATGGGTGGGGAGGAAGTTGAGGCTGAATAAGACTAAAAGCATGAACAATTTTTACTTTAATGATTGCTTAATTGAAAGGAATTATTTGCTATCCTGTTTGTGTGAGCTGGGAATTGTTTTTGCTTTAGTCACCATTGAATTACGAATGTAAATCAATATGTATGTCTTACTATTACATACACCTCCACCTAATGAACACATTCACAGACGGTGCAGTTCACACAAACATTGGTATATCACTTAATACGGTACCTTAGTAAACTGAGACTGGGACAGTATCTATGCTGCTGATACAAGGAATGTGAATTTCCTTAAAGAGGGGAGGCAGGAAACAGTATATGAACACTTCTTACATATTTAACTGTAGCTTCCTTCAACTTTAAAAATTCTGAAGCATTGCTTCAGATTTTTTTTAATTTTTCAAAAAGTAGGTAGTCATTTGGTGTGAAATTCACACCACATTAGTTTTTATTCCATTTAATTTTCTGTATAGTTTCTGTTTTTGGTGTCTCTTACATTTTTAATAGGAATACTTTGAATATTGCCTCTGTCTGAGATTCTTCTTCTTCGAGTGCTTGCTCACGTCGATTCCATTCTAGGTGTGCACACGCCCACGTGTGAGGTCATCCGAGATTTTTGCCTTAGGGGAATCCGTACGGTTGGCTGTTGTGCCCCCTTGAGTGCTGTGCTCACACATTGGTATATCAGGTGCCGCCGGCCCTACGCTCTCTCATTTCCTTCTTACCGCCCATGGTGGTTAGTCGGAGAGTTTCTTCTCTTCTGACTTCAAGCCTTAGGGCCTTGTAAATAATTGTTTATAGTAGTTGTAGTTGTTAAGTGTAGTTAGAAGTTAGAGTTCCATCGGGGACTTTGCCCCAGGCGGGGCATGCCCCGGTCCCTGGGGTTTAAGCCCTGCGTGGACTGTAACAGGCATATCATAGAATCATAGACTATCAGGGTTCGAAGGGACCTCAGGAAGTCATCTAGTCCAACTCCCTGCTCAAAGCAGGACTAATCCCCAACCAAATCATCCCAGCCAGGGCTTTGTCAAGCCTGACCTTAAAAACCTCTAAGGAAGAAGATTCCACCACCTCCCTAGGTAACCCATTCCAGTGCTTCACCACCCTCCTAGTGAAATTTTTTTTTCCTAGTATCCAATCTAAACCTCCCCCACTGCGACTTGAGACCATTATTCCTTGTTCTGTCATCTGGTACCACTGAGAACAGTCTAGATCCAGCCTCTTTGGAACCCCCTTTCAGGTAGTTGAAAGCAGCTATCAGATCCCCCCCCTCATTCTCTCTTCTGCAGACTAAATAATCCCAGTTCCCTCAGCCTCTCCTCATAAGTCATGTGCCCCAGCCCCCTAAACATTTTTGTTGCCCGCCACTGGACTCTTCTATGCTTGCATTAGAAAATTTTTTGCTTCATTATGCTAAAATATCTATACGGGATTAAAGTTCTTAGCTTCACTGGCGGTCAACCATAATGAAATGATCATGCAATTGACCTTTGTGAGTACGTAGGACATGGGCAAGAATAGTTTTAATGTGGATTCTATTAATGGAATGTTGCCTGTCAGTATTATAGCTCTGGCTCTTGATATTTTCTAAACTTGTATTTTTTTTAATTTTGTGCCTCTGGAGTCTGCTAGGTACTATATAAACTGAAAAATAAAACTCTCTTTATATGCCATCTATGCCTGTAAATGCCCCCCACAGCAGCTGCCTAAAGTGCTTGGGGGAATCGCATGTTAAGGATAAGTGTCGTATCTGTAAAAATTTTCAACCCAGGACCCAGAAAGAGCGTGATATTCATTTGAGGGCTCTCCTCATGGAGGCTGCCTTACAACTGGCTTTCGAGCCATCCCGGCTGAACTCGACCCCTAGTACGTTGGCCTTTGTGCACAGCACATCCCCAGCACTGGGCTCCGCCCAGCACTGCTCCCTGTCTCTTGTGCCCAGAAAGAAAACTAAGAAGCACAGCTCCCTGGCAGTGGGTAAGAGAGGCTATGGGGCATCGAGCAAAGAACCCAGTTTGAACCACCAAGCCACTCCAGAGCCATGTGGGCGTGCCTCCCCAGTTGGGGCCCATAGCCCCTTAAAAGATCCACCACTGACTCCCGGGAGTGGTAGGGGACCCAAACTTGTGGTGACATTGATGCCTTCCCAAGCTCCCCTGGCACCCAGAGAGCAGAGGCCTCCACCCGCACCACTTGTACCGTGTGTGCCACAGGAAGCGGCAAAGGCTCCCTATGAGGGCAAGCCAGCCACCAAGACCCCCCAGAGGACAGTTGAGCACCACCAATTCCCTGAGCCAAGGCAGTGCTCTCCATCTCTGCGCCGCAGATCTCCAGCATCGCAGCCCAGATCCTCTGGGGCTTGCTCTCAATCACCGGCACAGTATTTGCAGTCCCCGCCATCTCGATGCAGATCACATAGGGAGAGGCTCTGGTCACCGTATTACTGGCACCCTTCCCCCTCCCACCAGTCATCCTCTTGGCGCAGATCTCCATCACCTGCCCCATAGGAGCGCTCTCCATTGCGATACTGGTCCTCCTGGCACCAGTTGCCCCAGCACCAGCCCCGCAGATATCCACACCAGTCTTCCCACTTCAAGCACTGGTCTCCGGCAGCAACGGTCAGCAGAAAAACACAAGCGTCGTCAGCCCCACCATGGTCACCAGAAGGGAATTCCTCTGGCACAGAAGGGCAGTTTAGCCTCTCGCCGAGACTCCACTGGCGTGATGATGCAGCCTCTGGTGCCCAGACTTCTACAGCGCAGCCTTGGCAGCACAGCCAGTGGCCAGCACAGTGGCCTTATTGGAGTGCATGGGGCATGCTGGTGATGCTGATGCCCCCTTCGCACCACTCATCTGCCGCCACTTGACGCAAGTTGACGGCACCAGGCTCGGTGTATGAAACACGCTCGGAGGTTGGGGTAGAGGAGACAGTGCCCACCCCAAAACTGCCTTCCTCCACAGGGGATGATGCCCTGGGGCCTCCCCGGTGGTAAAATTGTCATCCTCATCCCTGGGCGAGGTGGTTGCGGGACCCTCAAGGGCTAGTCTGCCGGATGATTTTAAAGAGCACCAGGCCCTGCTTTGATGGGTGGCCGAGAACTTGGGCCTGGAGGTGGAGGAGATGGCAGAGCAGGCAGCAGAGCAGGCGGATACTTTGTTCAATGTGCTCTCAACCTCCACAACTGCCTGTGTTGCACTACCAGTGCATGATGGGGTCATGAAAATTGCCAAGGCCCTCCCTCTGGCAAACCTTGTCATCCATCCCTCCCACCTCCAAAAGGGCTGAAAAGAAATATTTCATCCCAGCCAAAGGCTTTGAGTACCTATATACACACCCACTTCCGGGCTCGCTGGTCGTCTCTGTGACCAACGAGAAGGACAAGCAGGGGCACACCAGCTCAACTCCCCAAAATAGAGGCCAAAAGCCTGGACCTTTTTGGGAGGAAAACTTATTCGACAGCCAGCCTGCAATTCCGGGTGGCGAACCACCCTTAACTTCTTGAAGTTACGGAGGGAGTCCCAGGAGTCCCTTCCTCAAGATTTGGCCCAGGAATTTGACACCCTGGTGCAGGAGGATACCACGGCAGCAAGGTGCACTCTCCAAATAGCGTGGGATGTGGCGGACTCAGTGGCTAGGGTGATCGTGTTGGCGGTGGTCATGAGGCCTCATCTCCTGGCTTCAGACCACTGGCCTATCCCAAGAAATGTAGACCTCAATCCAGGACCTCCCATTCAATGGGAATGGACTCTTTGCAGAGCAGATCCATGCGAGGCTGCAGGGGTTGAACGACACTCGGGCCACCCTTCACTTGCTGGTATGCATACACCACAGTCTGCACAGAAGCAGTTCCAGCCGCCAAGGCCTTGGCAGCCTCGACGGGTCTGCACAGAGAAGGGATAGAGACATGAGCTTTAGTCATCGCTGCCCCTCCTTCTCCTCCCGCTCACCTGAGCAGCCTGGCCCAGCAAAGCATCCTGGGGGCCAGAAGCGCTCGTTTTGAAGGTGTGCTTGAGAGCGACGCCCAAGTCAACTTCCCGGATCCACCTTGTTCTTTTTTTGACCATTTTCATCACTACTGTTTGGCCTGGTCGCAGGTCACCTTGGACCACTGGGTGCTAGAGATAGTATCTCGGGGCTATACCCTGCAATTCTTGGCTGACCCTCACTCCGACTCCCCTCTTCCCCATCCTCCTTCAGGGTCCCTTCTCACGAGCAACTCCTCATTCAAGAGATCAAGATCCTCCTGCACCTGGGGGCGGTGGAGGAGGTCCCTTGGGACATGAAAGGAAAGGGGTTCTATTCCTGCGACTTCCTAATCCTGAAAGCAAAAGGGGGCCTCAGACACATTCTGGACCTGCATCTCCTCAACAAGTCTCTCAGGAAGTTGAAGTTTTGCATGGTCTCCCTGGCCTCCATCATCCCCTTTCTGGATCCAGGAGACTGATACGCCGCCCTTGACTTGAAGGACGCTTATTTCCATATTTCCATATTCCAAGGTCACAGACATTTCCTCCGTTTCATAATGGGCAGACACCATTTTCAATTCACGGTGCTGCCCTTTGGCCCCTCGGTCCTAAGGTTCATGAAATGTATGGTGTCAGTGGCTGCTTATCTGAGACATCGAGGAGTCCAGGTCTTCCCATATCTTGATGACTGGTTCACCAAGGGCAGGTCTCGGGAACAAGTGCAGAGGAGCTTCGATCTGGTGCGTTCCATCTGCCGCGACCTGGGCCTGTTAATACAAGAAAAAATCCACCTTAAGACCAGTCCAGTGAATAGAGTTCATTGGGGCGGTTCTCGACTCCACACGAGCCAGAGCCTTCCTTCCGTAAGCGCGTTTTCAGGCCATGTCAGACCTGATCTCCCATGTGAAAAACCATCTGCTCATTATGGCTCACACCTGCCTATGGTTGTTGGGCTACATGGCTGTATGTACATACGTGGTCAGTCATGCCTGGCTCCATCTCTGGCCTCTGCAAGCATGGCTTGCGTCGGTCTACATTCCCAACAGGCCTAAACCGGATAGTGAGGATGGCGGATCACATTCGGTCATCCCTGGATTGGTGGTTGGATCCCGGGTCGGTGTTGGAGGGAATTTCCTTTGCGGCCATGGTCCCATTGCTGATCCTGGTCTCTGATGCTTTGGACCTGGGCTGGGGAGCCCACCTGGGCAAGCTCAGCACCAAGGGCCTCTGGTTGCGGGATGATCTGGCCCTCCATATCAACATCAGGGAGCTCAGAGCGGTTCGCCTGGCTTGCCAGACTTTCTTGCTCCACCTGAATAGTAAGGTAGTACAGGTCCTGACGGACAATACCACAGCGATGTATTATATCAACAAAAAGGGCAGAGCCAGATCGTCGGCCCTTTGCCAAGAAGCTCTCCACCTTTGGGACTTTTGTGTGCGGCATTCCATTCATCTGGTAGCCGTGCACCTACCTGGGACCAGGAACATATTATCAGATCACCTCAGCGGGATCTTCTCGTCTCACCACAAGTGGTCACTCCACCCAGAGGTGGTCAGTATAATCTTTCAGAGGTGGGGGACATCCCGGGTGGACCTGTTCACGTCCAAGCAGAATGGGAAATGCCATGTGTTCAGTGTTCAGTCAGCTTACGATATCACGACCTGGTTGAAAGGTCTGGAACATCTCTACTCGCACATCTGGGATCCAATCCCTCCCTGGGACCTGAATCTCGTGCTGTCGAGACTCATGGGGTCCCCCCGGCTTCCTGCTCTCTCCTGCTTCTTTCCTGGAAGGTTTCGTTCCTGGTTGTGATAATGTCGACCCGGAGGGTGTCCAAGATCAGGGTGTTTACTTCAGAACCACCTTGTATGGTATTCTTCGAGGATAAGGTCCAGCAGGGAATGCACCCGGCATTTCTGCCCAAGGTCATTTCCCAGTTTCATACTGGCCAGGACATATACTTACCTGTCTTCTTTCCAAAGCCTCATACGTCAGATGAAGAATGTAGGCTGCATGTTCTGGACGTCAGGAGGGTGCTGGCCTTTTACATAGACAGGACAAAGCAGTTCCATAAGTCGACGCAGCTGTTCGTTACAGTGGAAGACAGAATGAAGGGTCGCCTAGTGTCTGCTCAAAGAATTTTGTCCTGGATCACTGCCTGCATCTGCTATTGCTATGAGCTGGCAAATGTGCCTCCACCAGCAATCCTGACAGCGCACTTGACCAGGGCACAGGCGTCATCAGTGGCCTTCCTGTCACAGGTTCCAATCCAAGAGATCTGTAGAGCTGCTACCTGGCCGTCTGTCCACATGTTCGCGTCTCATTATGCACTTAGCAAGCTTGAGACGACGCTGGTTTTGGCAGAGCAGTGCTGCAAGCTGCGCGACTGTGAACTCCGAGCCCACCTTTATGGACACTACTTGTGAGTCACCTAGAATGGAATCGACGTGAGCAAGCACTTGAAGAAGAAAAAACGGTTACCCATCTTTTTGTAACTGTTCTTCGAGATGTGTTGCTCATGTCCATTCCATTACCTGCTCTCCTGCCCCTCTGTCGGAGTTGCTGGCAAGAAGGAACTGAGAGGGCATAGGGCCGGCGGCGCCTGATATACTGACCCATGAGCGCAGCACTCAAGGGGGCACAACAGCCAATCCTACAGATACCGCTAAGGCAAAAATCTGTGACCACACACGTGGGCACGCGCGCACCCAGAATAGAATCGACATGGTGGGTAGCTGGGTTTTTTTGGCAGTTCCTTCTAACCCTATGATTCTATGTTTCCATTGTTGACTAATGTTACCTAAAAAATGTGGTAAAGAAGTAAATCCTGAGAAGATTTGGTGCAATGGATAGGGTGGCTTTGTTTTTTTAAATAATTGTTGGATTTTGAGTAATTTAATTGTTTACATTATAACTGAAAGGTTTTTTTGCTGTACACAGAAGCCTGACATAAGGAGCTAGGCTCATGAAGCCTGACTGGGGGGTAGAGTAGGGCACGTGGAATGTGGAGGGAGCTAGGTGCACACATACCTGATTGATGGAGGATGGGCAGATGTCCATAAAACCTTCTCTCAGGAGTCTCCCCTTTCTGTCCGATTTTATCTTTCAGCAGAGGAGGGTTCATGTGCAGCTGCTGACACACAATGACATCTCACCCACAGAAGCCAGCCTCCTATTGCTGGCTTTAACCTCCCTTTTATATACAACTCTTTTACCAAACTACCCTCTTGCAGCACAACCAACTTCTACATCAGATATCTACAACTCCTAGCATTGGGGTGAAAAATAATCTGGTAAATGGTTGTAGTGGCATGACAAAGGGAGAGAAGAGTTAAGGTTGGGATGCATGTCTGTGATATTCGGTAATTGTGGTAGTGGTAAGGTGTGTGTGCTTGAGAATAGAGGCCTTCTTTCTGTGTGAGATGTGATTTGTGTAGCAATGTGTGTTTGTGTGTGAGAGAGAATTTTTATTGGTTTGTGTTGCTGTCAGTGTAATTTGAATTTTTTAGTGGGTGGGCCTGATCCTGAAATATTTTGCCTATGTGGACTTCTGCTTCTGCACAAAAACACATCTACCCCCATCCAAACAAATATTGTTTCTGAGCTGTAAAACCCTTTGTTTTTCAAATTCGGTGGTCCACTAAATCTGCTGTGCTAATACATAGTGTTGTATGTTATTGAAAATAAGACAGTACTTCCTACAGTCTGGATTAGTATTTATGTTTGGAATTACTTCCTCCCCCCCACATTGTTAACAATGGTGCATTCTACTTTCCTCTTGCAGCCTTGTTTTCATAATGTAGAATTTTCCAGTTGTGTTTTGTGAATCAAACTGATCATTTAATATGTTCAGTTACTATTATTTCTTTTTATATTGTCTGATGAATTCAAGCAAGAGGTGGGAAAGTTGACTTAAATTAAGGGCCTGATCCTACATTTATTGTGCACTCGAAATTCCTGCTACTTTGGGAGTTGTAGGTTCTTAAGAAATGTAGGATCAGCCCCAAATGTAACTGTTTTTGTTGAGCTTGGAAATGAAGTCCCAGTTCTGTGGTCCTTGCTTATGCACATTTTATTCAGATGTGAGTTTTTCGTGATTGATGGATTGGACCCAGCATTTTTAAGATTGGTATTAATATAAATAATTATTAATTGCACGTTGACCTCTTTTTTTTTTTTTTTTTTTTTTCCCCCCCTGTTAATTCTGGCTACAGATTTTATTTATTTATTTTTTTTTTTGTACGTAGTAACATTAAATGGCAAGAGCTGTATTCTGCTTTAGGGTTTTCAGAAGGAGCTGCATGTTACCATGGGCAAAATTTGAACCTAAAATGTGCAGTGTTGGTATTACATTTATTTCTCTTTGCTCTCAGAAGGAAAAATAAATGTTATTAATACTAATTTTCTTTCAATAAACTTTTTGTTGAAATTTTGGGTCAGATTTTTTGTGTTATCATGCCAGGGAGTCTCTCACCTCCTCCAAAAATCAGAAATGGAGTAATCTCTAGAGGATTCCAGCAAATGATAATTTTCATTGGTAAAACAGGAGAGAATTGGCTTTTAAAGGCAGTGTAAAATTCTAGTTTTCCAAACCTTTGATTCCAAAATTCTAAATCCAGAAGCTTTCCTAGTATTCGTCTGCTTTAAATATACATTCTCTCTATGGAAATGTTTACTGTTTAGATAAAAATACACTTCTGCAGTTAAAGAACAAAGAGGGCCATACTGGGTCAGACCAAAGGTCTATCTAGCCCAGTATCCTGTCTTCCGACAATGACCAATGTCAGGTGCCCCAGAGGGAATGAACAGAACAGGTAATCACCAAGTGATCTATCCCATCGCTTCCCAGCTTCTGGCAAACAGAGGCTAGGGACAACATCCCTGTCCATCCAGGCTAATAGCATATATTGCATCCATGTATTACAACAATAATAAAAAAAGACTGATGCTTAACTTGAAAAGAAACCAATTGAATTGAAATTTCATATGCCACATCTCAGCCCAGCATAGAATATTTGTGGGAGGTTTGGAAAACATTAGAAAACAAGTTTTCTATGATGCCTTTAAAAAGTAAATGTTCCTGTCATTGATTGTTTGGCTTGTTATAACTCAAAAATGGCTTCTCTTACAGACCCCCAAATGTTTAGAGGGGGGTGGAGTTTTGTTTTATATTTTGGTACCCCTCAAAAAAACAAAACCGCTTTTGATCAGGTATACCCCTGCCCCACACTGCATTAAGGGGGGAAGGGGTTAACTAGGAGCTCATTAGAGTAATGATAAAGAAGATGGGGGAGAGCCACTGATGAGAAAAATTAAGAGAAAGTGCTTGCCCAGCCATGAGCTCAGGATGTGAGCCAGAACAGGGAAACTGGAAAGCTCTGCTACTTAAGAGACTTAGTAAGGTAAGGACAGTTTGTTTTTATTCCCGTGTTTAAAACAAGTTTTAAACTATTCATTGCTTGGTGTTACATAATTTTTGCACCAGGTTGGAAAAAGCACTCGTCTTGAGTCCCTGTACATTAGGCAAGGTAAAACAACACACGCACATTGCCCCCAAAACAACAACAAAATAAAAAGAAAAACAAAAAATTTGTCCACAGTTGTATGTACTGTGAAGTAGCAGGATGCAGTATTTTAGTTGGTGTCTTTCATTCCTGTTTCTTGTGACCACAGCTGTACAGAACTATATAAAGAGCTATGTCTAAAGTTATTTATATTTATTAATATTAAGAAAATAAATATCTTGCTAACTTGAAGTGTGTGTGTGTTTTGTGAGGAGGGGGTACATGAAGGGCTGGGATGGTATGGATTAGGGGTAGGGGACTGAATGGGGTGGAGTTGTGCCACCCAGTCTTGGGTGGGGAAAATAAAAGTGCCTCATATTTAGCATCAAAGGAGTAGCCGTGTTAGTCTGGATCTGTAAAAGCAGCAAAGAGTCCTGTGGCACCCTATAGACTAACAGACGTATAGGAGCATGAGCTTTCGTGGGTGAATCCAAAGAAGTGGGTATTCACCCATGAAAGCTCATGCTCCTATACATCAGTTAGTCTATAAGGTGCCACAGGACTCTTTGCTGCTTTTTCATATTTAGCAGTCACATTAGAGCAGCATTTCTCCTTTTGGACCAAGAGAAAAACAAAGGAATTCCCTTTTCAGCAGTGTAGCAAAACAAACAATACAAAAATGCCTGGCTCCTTAGCTTCAGGGTAATTAGTTCCAAGTTCTTTCTGGTCCACATGAGAAAGTGCAGCTCCTTCTTACCAAATGCTGTGTTCTCCAACGTAAATCCCATTCTTATTATGGCTGCCTCTTAATGATCCACAGCTGAAGTCCCTTCCCTCCAGGTTTGGCAGCTCATGCAGTCTCTTTATGGGGTGGAACATGATCTCTTCTTTCTCTCCAGTGAAGAATTTTAATCCCTCCACTATTTAACTGGATTCAGGGTAAATACTCTGTCAAAGGGTAATTTTAATAAATATTTAGAACCTCTTTTAGCAATAGTCAGATAAAAAAAAAAATGCCCCGGAACAGCACCTATGGTGGTAAATGTATAGAAAATAATGCTCTAAAAGCTATTATTATTTAAGAAACGTTCATTTATTTTTTAATGAGCTATTGATCTCTAGCATATTCAAAATTTCTAGACGAGGTCCATATGTGTATTAAGTTATCTTGCTCTTTGGTTAGTAAAACTGAGTCATATTCTCCTAAGATGCACATTTTTCTGGTTTTTATATTTCTTAATATTTAAGGATAAATATTGTTTGTTTTTTAAATTTATCCAAATTAATTTTTGAATTTGTCCTCCTAATAGTACAAGAAAGCATTACAGTGATTTTCAAATTTCTTATTTGGATTGTTCAGTTATACAATTCTTATTTGAGTTATTCGCTTTTCTCAGTAGCTATTCTCCTCCAGTAATACTCACCCAACTAGTCTTTCTCGGTTGTGATCTGTTTTTCAGTTGATGCCTACTCACCCTTGTGGAGTGAACCTGTGTTTCCAGATACTCCAGAGGGACGCAGAGTTATCTCTTTAATAGTTAGGAGGAAATACTCTGACACTTCAGCTTGTGTCTCCAATAACAAGTGGTTGAGAACCACGGAGGGTTCCTGAGCCGTCTAAAACATTGCTTTGTAAATTTTATGGACTTTGCTGATATTATGAAGACAGCTTGCTCATATCAAGTATGTAAGAAAAATATCTTTGTACCAAGGCGCCTCTTACAGAATTGTTTGATTGCCTGTGTGTGTTTCCAGGAGTGCACTCTTCAGTTTTCAGAAATCTTAGTTTTTACAGGTTTGTTTATACCTCTTCTAGGATGGCTCCTTGTAAGTTCACGTTTTTGTATAATAGTCCTGGACGTTTTTGTCTAGATAGTCCCTGGTAAAGGAATTGTTGGTGGATGGGTGAAAAATTGTGGTTGATTTTGTAGCTAAAATGATCTAATATTTTAAATTAACTGATATATTCCTTTACAACCTTAAATATATAAAATGTTTGTCTTGGAATGTCATTACTTGAAGAAAAATAAAAATATTGGTAAGAAAAGTTGTTGTAGAATATTATACAGTAGAACCCATCTAGTTTGTATTAATTTTGAGGAAACCCATTGGGATTTACTGAATTTTGCAAGTGAGCCAGTAAAGGTGAAAGTTACCTCACTTACAGAAAACCCAAATAGTCAGGTGACGTGCATGGGAACTGGGGAGATGAAATCCACTCATCCCTAAACCAGGCTCCATGGCATGGAATAGCACTGCAGCAGCCTATTCTCTGTAGTTTTTGCTTCATTCTATGACTGGAATAGTGTCCACAATCCTTCTGTGCTATTTATGTGGGATATTAAGGCAGTGGATTAGTGTAAGTTTAGAACCCATTGCTTCCTTGCTGACCCACCCTGTCCGCACATTGTCTGATGAGATCACTACCTCTGCCGAGGGTGAGTGGTGTTGAGGCCACCAGCATGTGGGTCCACTGCTGTAGCCTGACTGTAGGATTTTGGTGAGGTAGAGTTCCTTGTGTGCGATCTCTATGCCAGGCTGAACTTCAATCCAATGAAAATAACAAAATATATAATTTAAAAAGTACTCTGTTCATACTATTATTAGTATTAGTTAATGTTATGTATTTTATAAAAACAATGAAGCCTACAAATGAGACCTCCAGAACATTCTTTTTTGAATCTCTGCTGCCATAGTTGGGAGTGCCATTTTTTGAAATGTGCAAATAAGGTGTGTAGATAAGTGTTGTTGGTACTGGATTATTTGGACCTGGTGTTTTCTGGACTTCATGGTGGGCTGAAGAATGCATGTTACCCGTATTCCCACATTGAACTTAGTTCTGGATTTACTGTAGATAACAAGAATGTGCTGTGGTATAAATGCTTCTTTGACCTGTGCACTGTAGGTGCAAAGACACTTTTGTTAAAATGGCTCTTGTAACATTATTTATATTAGTTCATCATCGGTGTATTTGGATAACCTCATTTACTGAGCAGCACATTTAGACTTACCCCTTTAACATGTATAAACATATAATGAAATGTAGATTTTCCTGCCAGATGGGTTTCTTCTCCACCTGTTTCTCTGGGAGAGTGCACCACTGATCAGATGGTTCCTTTCCATGATTAGTGAACAGCTGGCTTACTGCCAGTTAGACTCTAATGGTAAAGTCCTGTTTCCATTGATTGCAATGACAGTACTCCCATTCACTCCAGTAGGGACAGAGTTTCAACCCAAAGGTGTGTCTACATCGCAAAATAAATGTGTGTGTGTGTTCTGAATTTAAGTTAGCGAACTCTTGTTAAAATAGTGAAACAGTTTAGATTTGAAGGAGTTGAAGCCTATAGGGGACCCTGGGGTTGAACTCGAGCTGCTAACCCAAGTTAAAACCTGAGTTGCCTTGTGTTTGCTGTTATTTTAACCCAGGTTAGCTAACTTGAGTTAAAAACATACCTCTTGTTTTTGCAGTATAGACATACCCTAAGACTTTCGCTGCAACCAAAATATGAATAATGGTGAATTCTCTGAGCGTTGTCAGTGATGTCTGCCTAACATCAGGTTCACCATCTTTGTATGAAAGTGACTCTGCTAATGGTTAATTTGAGCTGAACTGGAGAGGGTGGCAGTTTTAGTGTAGCATTTGATAGCTAGATAAAGATTTTTTTATTTTGTCTTTGTGTAATGTAATGTTTGAAAACAGCAGTTAAGTCTGGATCGTATTTATTCAGACAGTCTTCTGGGCTCAGGCTCCTAACATCTGGAAATTTTATCAGTAATTATGACAAGGACTCTTTTTACTGGATTACTGTTGGTTTAAGTTTTTGAAGTTTATTCCTGAGGGAATTCTGTGCCACTGAGCAATGCAGAATCTGTGCAGAAATTAATGTTCTGCACAGAATTTCCTTTTCCCCCTCCCAGAGAAATGGGCTTCAGAGCTACTGGCTGCCACTGGGGGCTACTGGACCTGGCAGAGCTCAGCTCGCAAATAGAAGATACCACTGGGGAGAGGGAAGGAAGGAGCTGGAGGGTTCTGGGCAGCTGCAGTTCCCGGTAGGGTGACCAGATGTCCTGATTTTATAGGGACAGTCCTGATTTTTGGGTCTTTTTCTTATATAGGCTCCTATTACCCTCCCAACCCCCATCCTGATTTTTCACATTTGCTGTCTGGTCACCCTAGTTCCCGGCATGCCCTGAAGGAAGGAGACGGTGTGTAGGAAACTCCACACAAGCCGGGGACCCAGCATCAGGCTGTTTCTCCCTCTGGATCCCTGGGCTCTGGGAGTGTAGGGGGTGTGGGTGTCTGAGTTGGCGGGTGCCCCATGGCTGGATTCTGGGGGTGGGGGGAGGAGGTGCAAGTGTCTGGGCTGGAGGGGCACAGCTGGGCTCTGGCAGGGAGGGGTGCGGTTGTCTGGGCTGGGGGGTGCCCTATGGCTGGGGGCAGGGGGTGTTGGTGTCTGGCCCCCCGGCTTGGCTCTGTGGGGGAGAGGGCAAAGAAACCTGAACTGGGTTGTTGTAGGGGTTTCTTTAACTCCTGGGGAAATATTTTTTGTATTGTTATCTGTATTGTTACACACATAGTTGCTGACAGATATTTTGAAATAAATATTACCAAAATAATTGAAACTGGTGTGATTATATAGTGTTATTTTGACAAATAAAATAAGCAAAATTTTGCAGAATTTTTAATTTTTTGGCACAGAATTCCCTCAGAAATAGAAGTTGCATCTCTTTTTACAATGAGTTGGCCTTTATTAAAGTAGTGTAATGGTCCTATAATATTAATTTGATAATATGTAAATTTATCCCCATTTACTGTTTAGCAGTGCCAGCTAATGGTTCTGGTTCTGTTGCCTAGCACACAGTGGACATTAATAATACTAATCTAGGTTGTATTAGGTTTGCAATGCAAAACCCCTACTGTGTGGCTAAGAGTGATGTCTATAACTATATAATAATAGTAGGTTGGCATTTGCTGCATCTACATCTGTGTAGTTTCCAGTTATCCGTAATAAAATAGCTTTTCAATTAATTAAATTCGGTAGAATTTTTAAATAATTAAAACATGCAGGGGAAATTGTAAACGCAACATTAGAATTTGTGTATTAAAATATTATAGAATACTGATGTCAAATTGCATCATGACCCAGTAATACAGTTACTGATTTGGAACAGAAACATGCTATAATGAACTTTACTACCCCTGCCTGCCAAGATGCAATGATTATGGCATATGCTTATTTTCACAGTAATGTGTGTAACTTTTACAGCCAAATATACAAAGGTAGGCAGGCTTGTGTGCGCATACACACAAACGGCAGGTAAATAGGGAGTACAGCACAGATTGGCTTGACAAGTTATTGGAAAGTATTGTGTGAATATAATTACTAATACATACTTTAATGTCTAATACTGTATCTTTTGTATTGGGGAATAAACAAAATAAGGGTAAGGGATACTGTATAGGTTTCATTGTATTCAGTGTACAAAAAGTAATTAAAAAGCTGCCTAAGAAATACTATATCTCTCAATGCCACTGAATCTGGGAGAAATCAGCAATGAATGCAAGGAGGAAATATTATGGTTGGTTTTTTTTTTTTTTTTTTGGTCACCTATACTGATATTAGGTTTGCCATCATGGAAAAGGATATTTTCTTTACTAACAGGTGACTTTACCCAAGAGGCTTTTTCTTGCAGTGAGACCTTAAATAGTATAGTATGGGCCTTAAAGATGATCATGGACAAAGAACAGCTGATTGAAGCTGAACCTGAGGAAGATGGAGTTTGTGCTGGTGGGCAGATAAAAGCATTTTGAAGAGTTTGCACGGCGCAGTTTTCTTTGGTTGAACTTCTACACCCACAACTGAGCAATTCAGTCCATCGCTTAGGAGTGAATAGAATAGAATCAAATGATAACTTGTTCCAGTTATGTTCCTACCCCCCACCTCTTGAAAAAAAAATCAGAAAGCCTTACATTCTAAATGTATAAACTACTTTAAATGTTTACCTACACTATTGGACAGAGGATAAATGTCTTTCTCAAATTTACCAAAATAAAAAGTTTGCATAGATAGTAGCACTTGCCATCAACTGAGCTTGGAATAAAAAAAAAAATTGAATTGATTGAGGTTATATAGTCCAGATACATTGCTGAGATGATTGTTTCAGAACCAAGAGACCTTTGTTATCCATTTCATGTTGTTATTTTCTTGTGTCTTGCTATAGAGTAACATGCTTAATTCTCAACTGAAAGTGAATGATCTAGGAAGCGGAAGGACAAGAATAGGAATGGGTACCATAGAAAATTTGTGACAAAAGAGGGGATCATGTTGGTTTGAAGGAGTCAGTAGTTTTAAATATAGGAGGAATTACTCCCATTTTGGTTTGTACAGGTGGGTGACAGTGATTCAGAATTTTTAGTGGAACCTAAAAAAATCACCATTGATGCTTAGGTAATCTTACACAGGTTGGGTTACCAAGATATAAAGTAGAGGTGGTAATAGTCTCTCTAAAATTACCAGAATAAACAAACATAGGAATTAAGATTTGTCTTCAAATGTTTATAGTATTGAATGATGTTTTACTATTCTGCCTCTGATTCATTTTGTATTGGATTTGTTTTTCTATAAAATATCGTCTTTCACTTGTTATCAAACTATAAATGAAGTTTAAAACTAAAAATGTAGAATAGGAAAGAGTGATTAATTTTTTACAGAGCATAGTGTAGTATCATATTTTTAACTCTTACTGGGTTTTTATTTTGAGGAAGGGAGTTGAAGGAAAAAATCCTCTTCTAGAATAAAAAAGGGAGGGCAAGTGTTAATGGAATGCAGTCTTTTGATGGCAAGTTCTGATAAACCAACTCAAATAGCTAGGTAAGTGCCCTATAGGAAATGAGTTGATCTTTCTCCAATTCTTAGTGGAAATAGATGTTCACGTTATAGAAAGCTTTACAGGTACCATTAAATTACCCTATTCCACTGAGTACTAAATTACTGCTTTGCCCCTCCAAAATGTAGACCGTAGTAGCCTTGTATCAAGGAAAAGGGCACTGCAGCTCCCAGTACTGAAACCATTTTGAGGAGAGACGATCTGGATTTTCAGTGCTTTCAGTTCAGTTTTCACAAGCATACAGATGGTTGATTGGTTCTTATTTGTATAAACTTGATACAGGAATTTCATAAGTCTGTAGTATGGATAAAATAAATGCTGCATTTTTAATGCAATTTAAAAAAAAACCCTGGCAAGGGTCAAAGCCCAATACAATTTTTGCACTCTTAAAAGAGGTATGCATATCTACATAACTTGATCATGGCTTCAAGGACTAATTAATATATCATATATGTAAATTAGAATGTGACTTACAGTTTGCTTTTTGGCTCCAGTCTGAGTGGAATGCAACTACAAAATTACTGTGATGTGTTGTGGTGATCTGAAATGACTGTCAAATAACATGTGCACTCAGTCAATTCATTTAATGTATAAAGACAGTCATTGTGAAGTGACAGACATAGTGAAACCTACTGGAGCTTTGTCTTGATAGGCATTTGTGCTCTGACATCACTGTCATATCTTAGTCAACAGGCAGTTGTACTTTTTGCTGTTGTGGTTTCTAGGTGTCAAACTTGCTTGACATTCCTTCTCTCCAGCTGTTATATTTTTGGCCATCTAGGGTACTGGTTTGAACATGAGCACCCTTCCTCCCTGTTACACATGTTCCATTCCAGCTGCCAGTCCCTCTGAAACATCTTAATTGAGATATTTACTATCAAATTACAACACAAGGGCTATTTGCACTTTGTGCATGTTTTGTTCTCAGGCAAAGTTGGAGTCTGATCCATCATCTATTGCAGGATTAGCCCCCCCTACATGAAAAAGGTGGTACGAGTATGTATCTAACAAGAGTTGAAACAGTATACTCTTAGGGGAATTCTGCGCCACTACTGATACGCAGAATTCATGTCTCAGATTTTTTCCCCACAGAAAATAAATTTCTGCCCAAGAAGTGCTTCAGTTCCGCCTTTCGCCCACCAGAGGCCACTGTGGCACCAGAACAGCCAGCAGCATGAACGCAACTGACTGTTCTAGTGCCATAGCGGTCTCTGGTGGGTAAAAGGGAGAACTGCAGCACTTCTGTGGCACAACGTATTTTCTGGGTGTGTGTGTGGAGGGAATTCGGTGCGTGCCCTGTGGCACAGAATTCCCGCAGAAGTAGAAGTTCATCACAGCACCCTGCCCACGGAGCCAAGTTAGGACAGAGTGGGGCACATAGGGCTTCTGGGGGCGGGGGGGTCCACAGACTGGGGTTCAGAATGGCTAGTCGGGGGGACAGACTGGGGTGCAGGCTCAGGAGCTAGTAGGGTGACAGTGTTGAGCTAGGGGATGGGGAGAGGGGCTGCAGGGACACATGGGGATGAGGGAGGAGGCTGCAGAGACCCATGGGAGGTGTGGGGACGGGGCAGATGTGCCTGACTGAATGGGAGAGGCTTGGGGTCAGCCAGGGTCTGCATGGGGAAGGCTCCCCAACTCCCTAACAATTCTGCCGCTCATCCCCCAAAAAACCTGTTCCATACTTCTTCCACCCACACCCAACAATCCTCCAGGTTCACTCCAGGCTCCTTCCCTCAGCTCCTCCCTTACCCCTGACTTCCCTAAGCCTTTGCACTGCTTCTGACTGGTGCAGGAAATACAGTTCTGTATTGTAATTTAAATTAATTACTCAAAGTTCTGTACAGTAACTCCTCACTTAAAAAGAACAGGAGTACTTTTGTGGGCTACAGTGCACTTCATCGTATGCATAGAATGGAACACACAGAAAGAAAATATATTTATATATACAGAGAACATGAAAAGGTGGGAGTAGCCATACCAACTGTAAGAGGCCAATCAATTGAGATGAGCTATCATCAGCAGGAGAGAGGAAAAAAACCTTTGAAGTGATAATCGAGATGACCCATAGAAAGTGTGAAATAGATTCAATTAGTGTAATGACCCAACCATTCCCAGTCTCTGTTCAAACCTAAGTTAATTGTATCTAATTTGCATATTAATTCAAGTTCAGCAGTCTCTCTTTGGACTTAAAGTCGTCCCAGTTAACGTGGTTTCGTTGTTACATTGCCGATCAATTAGAGAACATTCTCATTTAAAGTTGTGCAATGCTCCCTTATAACGTCGTTTGGAAGCCACCTGCTTTGTCTACTTCTTGCAGGAAGAGCAGCCCGTTGCAGCTAGCTGGTGGGGGCCTGGAACCAGGGTGGACCGGCAGCCCCCCTATCAGCTCCCCATTCCCCTAAGTTCCCTGTGCGGCAGCTGCCCAGCAGGCTATCAATTGCCAGCAGTTCAGCTGTCCCTCCCCCCATTGCCATGTGCTGCGCCTGCCCTCTGTCTTGGAGCTGCTCCCTGGAGCCTCCTGCTTGCTGTGCGGGGAGGGGGGGCAGGGGGCACTAAAGTCAGGGTATCCCCCTGCTCCTGCACTCCGCTTACCCCATCTTCCATAGAGCAGGGGGGACACAGGACAGGGCTCAGGACAGAGGGAGCTTCCTGGCAGCAGCTGCCGTCTCAGCTTGCTGATCGATTTTTAAAAGGCAGTGTACTTAGAGTGGGGTCAGAGTACTTAAAGGAGCAATGCGCATCTCTCTCTCTCACACACTGTGTGTCTCTGTCTGCCATGCTGTCTCCTCTCCCTCCATTCGTGCTGCCTTGTAGAGTGTGAGGCTACATTAACAACAGTGAGTAAACCCTTGAGGACTCAGCCAATTGCTAGTTCATCATTTAGCAGTAAGGCATTCCCTGTGAAATATCTCACCCTCTGACTTCACTACCTCAACCAAGCTTCACAATCAATATTACTGTGTACCAGTATTAAATTGTTTGCTTAAAACTTATACTGTGCGTGTGTGTATATATGTCTTTTGTCTGGTGAAAAAAATTTCCCTGGAACCTAACCCCCACTATTTACATTAATTCTTATGGGGAAATTGGATTCGCTTAACATCGTTTCACTTAAAGTCACATTTTTCAGGAACATAACTACAACGTTAAGCGAGGAGTTACTGTATTAATATGCCTAGTAAGGAATCTATTTGTCAAAAAAAAAAATTACCAGAATCTTCTTTTTTTGGGTCTGTGTTGTTACAGACATACTTGCTGACAGATATTTTGAAATAAATTACCAAAATAATTGAAACTGGCATGATTATATTGTGATATGTGCTCAGTTACTGGTGCTTCAGAGCTCCAAAAAACCCAAAGGTGCAGAGATTATTCATGGCCCATCTTGCATTCAAGGTGCAATATACTGGATAGGAGAGACTTGTGAGATCTTCAGAGAAGTAAAATTGCAGGTCAGTAATTTTCCTTTATGATCACTAGTCTAGGAAAATCGTATTGTTCTACAGCTCAGGAAGACCCAAAGCCTGGTCTGGAGAAATAGTATTTGATTATTGCCTTCCAGACAAACTGTTGATCTGTATTTAAAATACAGATGTATCAACAGGCCTGAGCCTAAAAATTAAAATCTGCTCTCGGCTTAAGCTCACTATCTTCTTCGAGTAGTGTCTCTATGGGTGCTCCACTGTAGGGGTGTCTGCGTCCCTGTGCTGCTGATCGGAGAACTTTGGTAGTGGTGTCCGTTCAGCCTGCACGAGGCAAACGAGTGCGGGGGGTGGGGGGGGAACCCTACACAGTTCCTTCTCAACAGGAGTTGTCCCAGTGGGTGGCAGAGGCACTGCAGATACCACTACCAGAGGTGACCAAGTCACACCACAAACTAGTGGACATTTTACATTCTTCTACCTCGTCCAGAGTAGCCCTCCCTGTTAATGAGGCACTCTTGGACCCTGCCAAACTCATATGGCAGATCCCCGTGTCAGTCCCACCAACATGTAAGCGGGCCAACAAAAAGTATTATGTGCTGGTGAAAGACATGGAGTTTCTCTTCTCCCACCCACCTCCCAATTTGATCACAGTGCACATAGTTAACTCAAAAGGCTGCCAGCACCGTTTCAAATCCACTCCCTATGACCAGGACTGGAAGCACCTGGACCTTTTTGGCAGGAAAACATACTCTTCAGCCACTCTTCAGTTCAGTATTGCGAACTATCAAGCCTTAATGGCGAAATATGATTACCAGAGCTATTCAAAACTCAATTCCTTTATTGAGCAGCTCCCAGATTTGCACAAGGAACAATTCAAGGCCATGGTCAATGAAGACCTACTGGTGGCAAATACATCTCTCCATTCTGCACTCAATGCTCTGACCGAGCGGCACGTTCCATCTCTGATGCCATCATGATGAGATGAGCCCCTTGGCTGCACCTATTAAGCTTCCCAAAAGAGGTTCAAACAACTGTGGAGGGACCTGCCTTTTCAAGGGACAAAACTATTTGCTGAAAGGACTGAATCGTCCCTCCACACCTTAAAAGACTCCAGGGCTACTCTTTGATCCCTCGGGATCTACACACCTGGGTATAAGAGAAAGTACAGCCATTAGCTGTCATTCAAACCCCATTTGTCGCGATATCCATCTCAAAGGTCATATGAATCTCAGAGGAAGAAGTCCAGGTTCCCCAGACAGAAACCCTTGGGATCTCAATCTACTTCCTCTCAACCTTCCTCCTCAAAGCGACAGTTTTGATAGGTTGGTTGAGGTGCCCATAGACCACTCTCCTCAACACCGACTGATGCTGGAAAACCTCACCCATCTCTTTGGATGCCATCTCACCCCATTCTGCAGCCTCTGGGAATGGATAACCTCCAACAAATAGGTGCTGGAGATTATTTGAGATGGGTACTCCATACATTTTGCCTCCCTCCCTCCTAAAAAACATCCCCGACCCTCTTCAGGGACCCTTCTCATGAGATCCTGCTACGAAAGGAGATAAGCTATCTCTTCAACATAGGAGCCATAGAGGCAGTGCCCAAACATCTAAGAGGCAAAGGCTTCTACTCTTGCTAATTCCTGATACTGAAGAAAAAGGGAGTATGGAGACCCATTCTAGACCTCAGAGTGCTCAACAAATTTGTCAAGGCTCAGAAATTCAAGATGGTCACATTAGCAACAATTATTCCAGGATTAGAAAAAGGAGACTGGTTCTCAGCCCCTTGACCTTTCCACATTTGTATCATACCAAGTCACAGACGAGACCTCAGGTTTACACTAGGCCAAGACCACTGCCGGTACAGAATACTCCCTTTTGGCCTCTCATTGGCCCCCAGAGTATTCTCCAAGGTCTTCTCCATAGTGGCGGCCCACTTACACTCCCAGGTCATTATGATTATCCTTACCTGGATGATTGTCTCCTCTGGGCACGTTCCCTTCACCGAAGCCCTACGAATCAGCCATCTATATCAGAATCTGGGCTTTCAAATTAATGCACAAAAATTGACATTAACTCTGGTACAGAGGTTAAAATTCATCGGACCTGGCCTCAACTCCGTCCATGTGACGGGGCTCCTCCCACATCACAGATTCCTCAGCCTCTTCACGCTTCTAGAGACAGCCCCCAAATTTCGGCCAGACACTGCCTCCAGCTTCTGTTAACATGAGCCACACTGCACATGAGATGCCTCCAAGCGTGGTTTGGTTTACAGACTGAACAGAGACAACATAAACTACTATCGGTGCCCACCAAGATCAGACCATCCTTGAATTGGTGGAAAGACCCAATAAACATATGTAGAGGAATTACATTTGTTCAGCCTTCTCTATCGCTACCACTGATGCATCCCTCATAGGATGGGGCGCGCACATCTCAACGATCTCACAGTGCAGGGCAAATGGTCTCCATCCAAGACATGTCGTCACATCAACCTGCTTGAATTCAGAGCGGTAAAAAATGTGTGTGCTCACTTGCTCCTGCTGATCAGAGGCATGCACACAAAAGTCATTATGAACAACATAGCCTGCATATATTACATAAACCCACAAGGAGGTGCGAGATCACCCTCCTTGTGCATGAAAGCACTAAAGCTATGGAACTGCACTGCTGCATTTCCCACAATGTCACAATATCCGAAGCCTACCTACCGGGTGTGCACAACACAACAGTGGAGAGTCTCAGCCGCAAATTCCCACATGATCATGAATGAGTGATATATGTCGTGGAGTGTCACTGAATCGTCTGACAATGGGGGACACCCACAATAGACCTGTTTACCACTTACCAGAACAAGAAACATCCACAGTACTGCTCCAGAGGGGGGATTGGATTACACTCCCTGCGGGACGCTCTCCTCCTCTAATGGGGCAAGGACCGCCTTTACACCTTTTCCCCCATTCCCTCTATTACTGAAAATCCTCTTGGAAATAAAAAGAGAAAAAGCAAATATGTTGATTGCTCCCACCTGGTCCAGACACACATGGTATCCTTACCTGTCACAACTGGTGTACTGTCCACCATGACTCTTCCAATGACTCCTTACCTTCTGTTGCAGAACAAGAGGCACACACTCTCCATCCCAACCTGTGGATACTGCAGCTCAAAGCCTGGCTCCTTTGTGGTTCAAGCACATAAAGACATCTTGCTCTGAGGAGATACAGGAAGTGTTATTACACAGTAGAAGAGTAGCTAACTGTCGTACCTACCTACAAAAGTGGACTAGATTTCGAATATGGTGCCAGCCCAAAAGCATCACCCTGGATGCAGTCACTCTACCTGTAATCCTAGACTATCTGTTCACTCTCAAGAAATAAGGACTTTCTATTAGCTCACTAAAAATCCACTTAACAGCAATTGCGACCTTCCACCAGCAGGTAGAAGGGTACTCAATTTTCTCCCACCTGACTACGAAGAGGGTTCTCAAAGGCAATGTGAACCTCTTTCCTCAACCCAGGCTTCTCTCCACAATGGGATCTCAATCTAGTGTTAAAAGGACTGAATAGGCTGCCATTTGAACCCATGGCCACTTACTTTTTAACTCACCTTTCCATGAAGATGGCGTTCCTGATCGCTATAACTTCGGCAAGAAGGATAGGGAAGATAGCGGGTCCAATGGCACATACCCCCTTCACAGTGTTCTTTCCTGACAAAGTCATGCTTAGACACATCCGAAGTTCACTCCCAAGGTTACTTATGCATTTCACGTGAAACAGCTTATTCACCTTCCAACCTTTTATCCCAAACCTCATCAGGATAACAGGGAAGCCATCCTCCATATGCGCGACATGAGGAGAACCTTGGTCTTCTATTTGGACAGGACAAGATTTTTTTTAGAAAATCTCTGAGACTCTTCCTCTCCATTGCAGATAGATCAAAAGGTACAGCGATTTCTACGAGATCTGTCTCCTTGTCCGTCGCCTACTCCAAGGGTATCTGTATATCAGAAATCTGCAGAGCAGCTACTGAGGCATCTGCACATACCTTCGCAGAACAATATGCCATTCTGGGGAACTCTGCTGCAGACGCCACATTCGGTGACTCGACTCCGAAGCCCAGCCTCCGGTGGGGAGAGGCACTGCTCGGGAGTCACTTAGAGTGGAGCACCCGTAGGGACACTACTTGAAGAAGAAGAGGAAGTTACTCACTTTGTGCAGTAATGATGGTACTTTGAGATGTTTATATCTACATGAGTAATGTTGGTGCCAGTTAACCCTGCATTTTTGGCTCACAATACTCTGCCCTGCTTGTATAATGGTTCAATATACGTAGAGAGCAGAGTTGGGGGAACAGCTTTGAAAAAGCAGCCTATTCTAGGTGAGCGATTACTGACTCCATAAAGCATTCATAATATTGTCAGTTAGCTATGAAAATTAAATGAAAGTAATCAGGCAAATTACTTCTCAGGAGTGTGTGTAAGAGAGAGAGAAAAAAATATATACTTGGTTGTACTTTTTGAGTGAAATTCTATTTTGAAAAATGTCTGTATAAATATGTACCTTTTTACATAACAGGTCTGCTTTCTTTATTTGGAATAAAGCTAAAAGAAGGTACGCTAGATTCTATTCTTTCTTGCATGTCAATAATAGAATTGTTTTGTAAATTCCAGTTACTGGGCCAATTGATTGTCAGGGCAAATCCATTGGCAAAAATAGTGATGTAGAGATATATAAATGATGGGGAAATTTGGCTTTCATAATACTTATAACTGGTGGTGATGCACAAGAAAGAAAGGAAGAACCCATCTTGGCTTTCAGATCCCCTGTAGTTTGCAGGGCTGATAGTTGGCAAAATACCTTTTCACATGTAAATTGAGCATGTTTAATCTGGATATCATTGAGATGCTACCGTATGTGCAATGACATTTTTAGAGTCACTTCAGAATAGGACTGCACTTGATTATTCAGCTATAAATAATTTTAATACTTCTGTGTAGTGCTTTATTATTTTCATAGACTTATAGTAGTCTAAATTTATTTAAATATAATAATATTAAATCTCTCTGGAAATGTGTAATCCTATGACCAAATACTTGCATAACAACAGCACCAATGTGAAAAGCATAGCATGGCTGACAAGAATCAGCATTATAAAGTAGTCTGATTCATTTGACCCAAGGAAAATATGCATTTAGTGAGAAATATCTTAATCCCAAAAATACAAAATTCCTGCAGGACGTAGGATTTTAAGTAGATAGAGCAATAAATGGCTTGCACTAGATCTGGAATGTCTATATGGAATAAATTTTGTCTTTTACTGTTAATAATCTGATGCTGAAATGATTTCACCTTTTGGGGAAAGTACGTGAATACAGAGTTCTCTTGTGATTGGAAGGCATAAATAAGATCCGACAGCTATTGCAGGTTAAAACATTTATTCTTAATTACTAGTTCTGTTTTCCTCTTGGCTATGGGATTTGTTTTGCATTCAGTTTGTGTTTTGGATTTTTTCAAGCTTAATAATATATCACACACAATTTCTAAGGTGTAAGAAGGCAATATTTGTTTATGCATAAATTAATTAATCCACGTAATGAATGTAGTGAAAGTAATAGCTGTCTTCAAAACATTTGGAGGATGAAGTTAGTACTAATGAAAACAAGTAGTCTGGTAGCATTGGTTTGGGGCAATCCTAATATAGGTGAGCGTTTTCCAGTTTTTACTGCACATGTTCCAAACATTTCATTTGCAATCTGCAACCCTTTTGTTTGTTCTATTCGCAGGCCCCTATTGAGTAGAGACTGCCAATCTGTCCCAAATTGTATGATGGTTTTGTAATTTGTAAAATGATGACTAGTGTCACCCTAACTCACTTTCATTTGTGACCTTAAGAAGGATTTGAAGCCAGCTCTCTGAAAGTGAACAGCTAGTGCACAAACTCATTCTACCCAATCCTCAAGAAGATACTTTTAATTTGTTCATAAAATGTATGTTCTGTATCAAGAGTGTCATATTATGTAAATACAAAAGTGTTGTACTACAGTATATTTTTATTTATTATTGTCCACAATAATACTGTAATGTCAAATTTTGATCACCATCTTTGAACAAAAACATAGTTAAATTTACAAGAATATAGTGTAGGGTAACAAAAATAACAAAGGAAAAAGGGTTGGTATTGGGATTATTTAGTTTGAGAAAAGCAATTAAAAGCTAACATGACTGAAATATTTAAAATATTTAAAATATTTTAGAGTTACTGTTCTAGGAGTGCTAATGAGGACCACAGATAAGGTTGCCCAAGTGTTTCTATTATAATGCTCTATTTTGATTTGGTTATAACTGTGTGATTCATACTAATTTTTGTTACAGGTTACTAATTATTCATAAACTTCAGTGAACTTAATTCATCTAGAAATCTGATATGAAAATATTTTTTGTTATGTGTTTTAAATAGCTAAAGGGGAAACTGTCAAGCTTTTCACCCCTCAAAGGCCATTTTCTTTAAAGGTTTCAAAATGAGGATTCCCTCAACCACTCACTTAATTATTATTATTATTTTTTTGTTTACTAGAAAGAAAACCATACCTTCTGGTGTGTCTTAAACATACTAGTAATGGCATGCATTCCCCCCACTTGATTTGTATTTATAGTGTGTTGTCGGGGGGAGGTTGTTTTACAGTAGTTTGTTAGAGCAAACATCTGTCCTTTGTGAGTACCCTGATCTTTATAACTGCAAATAAATAAAACTTGTAATATTCAGTGTAACTAATTTTTGAGCTCTAAAAGCTTGATAGTGTTTCTTTAGGAAAAAATAAAAACATTGCAAAATTCACTGAAAACAATGGGACTTTCACCTGTTGGGCACAACTTAAATTTGTGTTAATTTACGTCAATCTGTGTCTTATCAATTAATTATGCAAGTTAATTCTTTATCTTTCTGGAAATTGCAGCTTGACTATAGATGAAGTGATTTCTGTTCTTAATTGTTATGTTTTATTCTTTGACTTCCTCACCTTTACCTGCTCTTTTTCAGACCTTCCTTATTTCCTTGGTACAATGTAGGTATTATTAACACAAGTTAGAATCTATTGGGTCGAATCTATCCCTTTTGATTTTATTATGAGATGATTATTGCTGTGTATCTTGAGAAATCTGCTACTGCTTTGATGTGCAATAGTGATTTTTCTAAGGTATGTAGTTATGAATGCCAACATACCCCAAGTAAACATCAATTTCTAATTCATAACTAGAAATCTATACGTAGTTTTACCTTATTTTTAGTGCAGATAATTAATATGTGATCACCATTTCAGTATGGTAGACTGACAGTAATAGTAAACTGGATTTGGAGGTCCATTGGTAGAGAGAGGCTCCTGTAAGATTACCAGCAGAAAGAAGCTGACAGTTCCCTTGCCCCATTCTATTTTGCACTGAAAGTCTTTCATCATCTCCTCTCCAGTCCATCCCTTAGAAAGATTAAAAGATTATACAGTAGCGTCTTTGGACCTCTGTTCACAGACGGCAGTCTTTTAAAGAACTGACCTTTCATGATGGAAAACTGAACTGAAGTAGTGGGAACTGGCAACACAAAATAACTTTAACATGGAAGATTGATTTGTTGATTTCTGCTGACCCATTTCCTCTTGTGCTGAGTGCATCCTGCTTCCCAAAGTCCTTTGTTACCTTTATCCTTAGAGAGTTCATCGTTCCCTTCCCAACAGAACTGCCAAGAGCAATTTCAAAACTGTGTTGCATTCAGTTTTTCCCCAGGAATTGATCCCTGTTCTAATTGATTGCTTAACTGATGATTTGCTTCTTAAAGAAGGACTAGATTAAGAAGAATTTTCACAATTTGTGTACTGATTACAAAAAGTCTATAATGACTTAGTTTTAGTGTGTTTTCTGGTGCAGTGCGTCTTGCATAGCATCATCTTTGTAGTTTCTGCTTTGGAAAATACAATTTATTTTCTCCCCAAGATTTTAATTGAGAGAACTTTGAAAGAGATTAACAATTATTGTGGTGCCTTTTTAACCCCTGATTTTAGTTTAAGGTTCCCCAGCATTGTAATTTGTAGTAAGTTTAGATAAGCTATGTAACATGTTCTGGGGTGAGCTGTGCTATATGCCATTAGGCTTAAGCCTAGGAACCATTTTTTGAGTTAATTTTCCTTTAGACAGACATAGTGAGTGTCAATATACATAGGCGCCAACTTCCTCTCTACAAGGGGGGTGCATGACCCCCCTCCGCTGCAGGCCCACCCTCACTACACCACTTCCTCCAAGCCCCCACCCATGCCCCACCTCTTCCTGATCCCGCTCCACCCCCAGCATCTTCTGCCGTCCATGCCTGGTGTCCTGGCTGCTGGCCCCTTGCCCAGAGTCCCGGCTGCCAGCCGGGATGTGGGGCTGGCAGCCGGGACCCCATATAAAACTTAAGGGTGCTGCAGCACCCCCTGCACTCCTAGTTCCTCGCCTATGTCAGCTCCTTGATGGTTAACCATTTAACCAATAGAATTTTAATAGGTTACATGGTTACTATTTTTAAACCCTATTTATATCCCTACTGCCGCTGGGTGCTAAGCACCTGCTAATTTTTTTTCTGTGGGTGCTCCAGGGCTGGAGCATCTGTGGAGTCAGCACCTATGCTAATATAGACCCATACCCCTACCTTCCCATCTACTACAAAACAGATACACAATTTATATAAAAATATATACATAAATGTGTGTATCTAACATCATGGGTTTTATTGATGCAATATGTAAGTTGCAAAGAAATGTAATGAATTATAAAAAGTTTTGAAACAGATTACAGGCTAGAACTAAGCATTATAAATGTTGTGGAAATAAACACTGAAATACACCTAAATACAATAGATACCAACTACCCCATTTGAACATAGCTTATGTTTTGGAAGAGATTGTTAGTGCCCATCTCAGAGAAGACTAGGTTCTAGGATCCCTCAAACACACTGTAGTTAGGCCACTACTAAAAAAGAAAATTCTGAACTCCAATCAGCCACCTCCCAGTCTGACTCTTGAAGTTCCTTTTTTTGTGAAAGATCATCAAGAAAATGGCAACATGAAAACATGACAGATATCTAGCTCCCTGAAGCCCCTGGCCTAATTTGGTGACATTTCAGACTGGAAGTGGTACTAATGGAAGTTGTTGCTCTTCTTGTGCAATGGGCAGAGGCCAGATACCTTTATTGATATCCCTTGACTTGTTATCAGATTTCAGCACTTGCTGACACAGCTGTGTAACTTTATCAAGATGGCTGTGTGACAATGCGGTTCTGGCGGGATCCAACTGAGAGTGCCAATTCAGGACAAATTGCTAAAACAGGGCAGTTACAGCCCAAGGCTGGGGTTTCTCCACCTCTAAGGCAAACCAAACCAGACAGACAAAGAGGACTTTGGTTTCACCCCACTGGCTAACCACAAGTCACACAAACAATTTCCTTAGACACTCCAGTTTCCCAGTATCACCGCCAGTGCCACTCGTTATGGGGACAAATGGATATGAAAACCAATATCCCAATATACACAAAAAAGGTCCTCTCGATCCCAAAGGACCAAGCCCCAGACCCAGGTCAATATACAACTCAGATCTTTCCCACAAATCACGCTGTGGCCAATCCCTTAGAATCTAAAATCTAAAGGTTTATTCATAAAAGGAAAAAGATAGAGATGAGAGTTAGAATTGGTTAAATTGAATCAATTGCATACAGTAATGGCAAAGTTCTTGATTCAGGCTTGCAGCAGCGATAGAATAAACTGCAGGTTCAAATCAAGTCTCTGGAATACATCCCCAGCTGGGATGGGTCCTCAGTCCTTTGTTCAGAGCTTCAGTTTGTAGCAAAAGTCCCTCCAGAGGTAAGAAGCGGGATTGAAGACAAAATGGAGATGAGGCCTCAGCCTTATATAGTCTTTTCCAGGTGTAAGAACACCTCCTTGTTCTTACTGTGGAAAATTACAGCAAAATGGAGTCTGGAGTCACATGGGCCAGTCCCTGCATACTTTGCTGAGTCTCAAGGCATATTTGCCTTTTCTCAATGACAGGTTTCAGAGTAGCAGCCGTGTTAGTCTGTATCCGCAAAAAGAAGAACAGGAGTACTTGTGGCACCTTAGAGACTAGTCTCTAAGGTGCCACAAGTACTCCTGTTCTTCTTTTTTCTCAATGAGTCCATTGTATAGCTGATGGTTCTTAATGGGCCATCAAGCAGGCTAGGAAGAACTAACACTAGCTTGTCTGGGATGTCACCCAGAAGCATAGCATAAATTTGCAATACAGACAGTATAGAGCCGGTATTCATAACTTCAACTATAAAACTGATACACACATATAGACAGCATAATCATAACCAGTAAACCATAACTTTTCTCAGACACCCCATTTGACCCCCTATATACAAGATTTGGGTGCCACTACAGGACCTTGGTTGCAACAATGATCTATATGGTCCCAGACTATATCAATAACGTCACAGGCTGGAATAGCTTTAAAATGGTGTTTTGCTCATTGCTTCTGATAGTTTTTAGAAGGTGGTGATGGTTGGCTGCTCCATCTCAAAGGTTCTTATTTGTGGAGATTTGCAAGACTCCAATCTGTCACATCTTCTGTTCAACATCTATACAGAGCCTCTGGGAATGCGTTGTGTGGCATTAGAACATGATATAAATTGCAGTATCATTAGTACATTGCTGACATCTATCTGGCATCTTCTCCTTTGACTCAGACATGGGTGTTGCAGAGCTCACTAAATGCCTAGCAAATCTGAGATCTGGAATAAAACCAACTATCTGCAACTCAGCTTGTCCACGACAGGGGTTATTCTATGTAGCAAGGAGGTTGAGGATCTGATGGAATCGATAATTGCTCCGTAAGTGCTACACATACAGGAAGAAATTGCAGAGGGTATTGAGCTTTGCCGTGTCAGATTTATATATTTTAGTGCATAATGTCAGCCATATGGCTGATTACGTATTCATTGTTTCTACAGCAATCCAATATCTTCACTGCTTTTTTTATACCAACAAAAAATAATTAATGTGTAGTGGATTAGGAAGCATTCTTATTCAGCACTTTAAAATAAAATACAGTTGTGCAATCCTTTAGTCTATTAATATGAATTTGAGCCTTTAATAATTTGTTCTGCAAGGATTTACTTTTGGTAAAATTCATAAATTTTTTTAAACATGAAATTAGGCATAGGTATATATAATTTTAATTTAAATCTTTAATTAATGTGCTTTATTCCAAAATAAACCACACTTATCAATTTCCCATGTTTTTCAAGTATTCCTTAACCTGATCAACACTATACCCTGAAGATTAAAAAACAAAACAAAAAACATACCAGTGGGCCAAATGTTGGCCCTCCTTTATATTTGTGCATCCCTTTTTAAGAAATGTGACTACGTAAAAGATATGACTTGTATTAAGAGAAGAAAGTGTGATATAGTTGATCTTTTGCAGATTATTAAAACAGTATACATTACAAATGTATGAAGTGTTAACTGTTTCTAGTTGAAAGCTGAATAGAATAAGCTTGTATGCTTTATTTGTAGCATTTCTTTGAAGATCACTAAGTCCATCGTGCTGTGTAAACCTCTTGAGCTAAGCTGCAGTTTCTTAAAAAAAAAAAAAAAAATTGGGGTGGGAGGTAAGGAGGTTCTGTTCTAAAATTTTTCTATTATCATTAGCCCCATGTCTACATGAAAATCAGATAAACTAAATGTACTACATATTCTTTTGAAATAATGTTTAATAAGGTAACTAACCTGCCACTGTGAATAAAATAGAAACTGTCAAGTGTTTGAGCACATTTATGGTAGTGCTGTTGAGTCCATTTTTATTTCATGTAGTTTTGCTAAGCGATTGATCCAGTAAGACTGGCAAAACAGAGAAAAGCAGCAAATATATACGCACTTACTTTATCATCCAAGAATATTTTTCTACTTTGGAAGAAGGGTGTTCAAATATAAACTATATGTAAAGGATAGCATATTCTGTTGCTTTGGCAGGATTCTATAACAGAAAAGCTTCATTGACTACTGCAAAATTACAATTGATTTTATTACAGAAAGTGTCAACATGGGAATAAAAATTAATGGGACTGTGAAAATTTGTTTGGAAAGTCAGATTTATTCGGATGGTGTTGCTGTATGGTACAGCACTTTTTGAAATATAAAGATTAATTCAGATCGAGCAGATAGAAATATCAAGTTTTAGAACTTTCTTCCTTCTTTATAGTGTGAGCTAACTGTGGCTCTGATCCTGTGAGATGCTTAGCATCTCAGATTCCAGTGAAGTCGGTGGTACTTGATTTCTGAGCAGCTTGCAGGGTTAGGTCTGATATGTAGGTATGTTTGTACTCTCCTCTAAGTCTTGGAGATCTGGTAAATGTTACTTTTAAAAGCAAAAAAATTAAATATAGTGGTACATGCGGTATCCAAGATCTCAAAACTACTGAATACGCATGAAATTTCTATAAAGGGTTTAATTATTAGGTTGAGCACTGTTTTATGAAAACTGTATGGAACACTGCTTTCTTTTGAAATTGCTCTTCAAAAAGAATTCCTATTTCATATAAAAAGATGCCAGACTCACAAAGATTTCCTTTCTTGTTTCATAGACGTTCCATCTTCAGAGCAGCCTGAACTGTTCCTAAAGAAACTTCAGCAGTGCTGTGTAATTTTTGACTTCATGGACACACTATCAGACCTTAAAATGAAAGAATACAAGCGCTCCACTCTTAATGAACTGGTGGACTACATTACAATAAGCAGAGGCTGTTTGACAGAGCAGACTTACCCCGAAGTAGTTAGAATGGTGAGTTTCTTCTTTACGGTGGACATTTTAGATCCACATACAATGCCAGTTACATATTGGGGGCCAAAATGAACCCTGGAATAAGCGGACTAAATGTGGCCTTTGGGTTTGTATTTTCTAGTAAACGTCACCAGAGGATACTACTTCTAAGACCAATAAAACTCAAATTTTCACTTGCAGTTAAGTGAAATCAAATTAGGACATCAAAACATGAGTGTCAAATATGTAGAAAAGTATACCCAGAGCAGTTCAAATTTCAGCATTCAGAATATGAAGTAGACACAAACTCATTGTGCTTTTTTTCCTAGTGAAACAGAATGGAATAATTTTAGAATGTTTGTTTGTCTTTATTTTTTGTAAGATAAAAGCCATCTTTAAATCTAATAAAATCTCATCACTAAGGAACTTTGTCACTTTTGCCATGTAACTGAGCATTGAAAAGTGATGCATAGGATCAACATTAAAATTGCAGTGCTTTGCTTTGTAGATTCATAGCAACTACAATTAAGAGGTCACCAGGAGTTCTCAATGGTAGTGGTAATCTTATTAATAAATTATCAGCTAACACAAGTGCCTTCAACATCAGCACTGAACGACTACCAGATAGCATGAAGTGAAGAACATTAATTGCAAGCTTTAAGATCGATATTATAAACTCTTACTAAATTGCCTCCTGAAGCAAAAGACAGATATTCAGAAATGGACTTTGTGGTGTTGGTTCTATACTGGTATTATGTGATCATTGAATCTGGTAACAGCCACACACTTATAGAGAACTATGAATAAATTTTACATTGCGGTATGCATCCACCTTATTTTTTTTGTTACACACAAATTATACACAAATACATACCTACGCTAGTGATTGTCTGAATTATGTAGAAGTGTATGTTTTATACCATTGGAATATGTATTTGTGTGTGTGTAATTTGTGTTATGCATATTTCCTATATGTGAAAAATACAAAAAAACTGCATTAAAAGAATGTTAAGGTTTCATATGGAAACTTAATCCTGGCATTTCCTAACATCTGAGTGCTTGTTTTTGCTACCTTCACTTTGTTAATGCACCTTTTTATGTAATTATTAAAATATATTGCATGGGCAATGTTAATTTGGCCTTATGCATGTGCATTATGTTACAGTCTAGAATTATATGATCACATACTGTTTCTTTCACAGGACCCCTGCCTTATTCAGTACACAGGAAGGATGGTGCTTACTCAGTGAACAGAAGCTATTCAATATCATGTTTTATCCTCATTGTTCCATGTGTGGCCCCATTCCTTATTTACTGTATACTATTCAAACCCCGCTCTGAATATAGAATTATTAATTTTCTCCTGGGGGTTTCTGTGGTGCTCATCCCTATAGTATCAGAGTGCTTCACAAACATTAATTAATTAATCTTCATAAAATTGCTGTGAGGCCAGGGGGTGGTATTCCCTTTTCAGAAATGATGAACTGAGACAGAGAGAGAAAGGTCAAAAGTATCCAGTAATTTTGGATGCCCAAGGCTTGATTTTTTTCAGAGAACTTAACATTTTTTTTATCATTTTTACTTGCTCAGAGCAAAGTTTTCATTGACTTCAGTTGCAGCTAAGAGTGCTCAGCACTTCTGCAAATCAGATAAGTGCAAGTTGGGCATTCAGAAAGTCAGTGATCACTTGTGAAAAGTTTGGTTTAAGTGACGTCCCCAGCATCACATAGGAATTCTTTGGCAAAGGCAGGAATAGAATCCAGTTCTTCGGGGCAGCATTCAACTGCCTTAACCATGAAATGATTCTTTCTTTTCTTGCAGTTCCCTTCATCACTTACTGCACACCTTCCAATTTCTACAACAAATGAAGAAGGGGGTCCTACAGACCAGTGGTTCTCAACCTTTCCAGATCATTGTACCCCTTTCAGGAGTCTGTTTTGCCTCACATAACCCAAGTTTCACTTCATTGAAAAACTACTTGCTTACAAAATTAGACATAAAAATACAAAAGTGTCACGGCACACTATTACTGAAAAAGTGCGTACTTTCTCATTTTTACCATAGAATTATAAAATAAATCGATTGGAATATAAATATTGTACTTACATTTCAGTGTGTAGTATATAAAGCAGTATAAAAGTCATTGTATGAAATTTTTATTTGTACTGACTGCGCTAGTGCTTTTTATGTAGCCTGGTGTAAAACTAGGCAAATTATCTAGATTAGTTGATGTACCGCCTGGTAGACCTCTGCATACCCCCCAGGGGTATGCGTACCCCTGGTTGAGAACCTCTGCTGTCGACCACAGCTTCCTTTTCTGTGCAGATTCAGTCCCTGAGCTTGGTTCATCCTGTGCACTGAAGGGAGGGTGGGGTACCTATAAAAAAAACAGTTCTCATCATGTAATTAAAGGCTATCATAATGTATACACACAAGGGGAGCAAATTAAGGTTTTACAGGCAATCACAATTCTATCATTTCCTATCTTTTGAGTACTTGATTTTAACATTCTTTTAAATGTAGCTTTTTGTATGTGATATTTTTAAAGGAAAAACCCGAAAAAACAAATTTCATCACGTTGAACCACGTGGAAGTCGAGTGTTGGGAACTTTATATGCACAGCACAGGCTTCTGCCTCTTGACATCAGGGACTAACTGATAGCAGTACTAGGTTTTCGTTTTCTGCTGTCGACTGGCATGTCCTTGTCTGAGTCCCAGTCTTCTTCCTTACCCTCAGCTCCCTGTCCCAGGTCTAACTGCTCACTTCTCTGCATTCTAGTCAAGCTAGTTCCTCTTCCTCCTCACTGCTTGGATGCCAACAGGGGAACATTGTGACCACAGGAGTAACAGTTTTGGTTCCTGTGCCTGGTGGTACAGCAGTCCTTGGCTGCCAGGAGGAGGAAATGCGGTGAAAGTCCTGCTTAGTCCCTGCATGCTCAGTGCAAACAATCTTTGAGGTATCTGGCTGCCAAACTGACTCATAATTTGGCCAAATTTGGGCAGATTTTCACAGGAACAGCAAAAATTCACACCCTTGACAACAGGACAACCCTTTTGCCAAATTTCAAGTCCCTTCTCGAAAGCATGGAGGTGCTATAGCTTCTCAATAAAATGGTTGTAAAAATGTTTTAACATGGGCAAATCAACATTTTTTCCCATACTCCTGAGAAGTGTCAGAATTGTTTTTGTTGAAATTTTCAAAGAAACCTCAGCCTAAGGAAGACGCATGGCTTGGAAAATTTCTGCCCAAATGGTTAAAGTTTGGCAAAGTTATAAGCAAAAGAAAACAAGATCTTACAATGGAAAGTGTCAGGTATTGTTACCTATGCCAGCTATAAAGTACACACGTGCACACACACTTTGCAGATGTATTCTATATAAGTGTTATGCATGATGATGTGGCATAGAGTATAAAGGTTTTTAAAACATGCTGGGGTCATGTTGCTCATGAGTGTTGAATCCATGAGTGAATTATGCAGGTCATCCTAAATGAGTGCTAATAAATATTTTTTGCTATACCACACCAGCATGTATTTTGTATATGCTACATATTTTACAGGAAAACGGTCTTAGACATGTACTGTTTTTTCATCACTTTGCCAGCAAAAACTAAACTCACATAGTACCATGAGTCCAGCTGTACAAGCCTTAGAGGAAGAGAGAATCCCTCAACATTACCTAAAATAGATGTTTAGTACACAGTGTTTCCCCTTGGCTAAGCAGTAGTCAATTTTGGAACCTTGCAGCAGGTCGCTTTCAGTTGCTGGAGAGAAATTGATGTTGTGAAGTCAGGTATAGTATAACTTGTTTATTTACAATATCTACATGAGTCCTGTTATTCTTAAACTGAGATAGACCTAACTGTGTGAAGGCCGCTTTGTACACCCATTCAGTGACCATGAACAGCCACAAGGAACAGCTGCTTTTGTGCATGTTCCTCCAGGTCTCCAGCTATCCTCCCAACTGCCATTGATCTTCCCTTTCTGGCTGACCTGTCATGATCCAGTCAGGAGCCAGGAGAACAGCAGCAGATTCACCCTTAGTAAATTCATCACACTGCTCTGTGTTGACTGCGCAGCACATTCATCACAATAATATTTTGATGTTAAGGTATGATATCTTAAGACCTACCAAAACTAAATATAAATGCTATTTGGAAAACTTGGTGGAGTATTCTTTTGATTGGGATGTCTAGCACTTTTGGGTTGCGACATACCCATCCAGGAAAGAATATTGGCCATCCTGGCCTTTGGGCCAGTGTAATCTTGTGGGGGAGGGGTGGAATTCCATATCTGGAGGGGGGAAAGGGAATCAATTTTAAGACTGATTTTTTAAAAAAAGGAGGAGCAGGGAGGGGATAAAAAAACACCTCTTTGAGCTGAAGGTTTGACACGCTAGCAGTCACGCTAGCTAGAGGACTAGTGGCTAAAGTGCTGGTCACTTGTTCCTTGTCTTGATTATCTGGAGGCATCTGACTTTAAAAATATATTCCATATGGAAAAGCTTTTTAGGTCATTTATACAGTTTTCTAAAATGCATTAATTGTAATTTTTCTCTGCCTATAAAACCTAAAAAGTTGATTTATGATACTAAGGCAGCCTGGCTTTATAGATAAAGCGATATAAAATCCATTACTAATAATATTTTAAAACTCTCGAAAATGTTTCTAATTTTTTTTGGTAGAATACATGTTGTTAGTGGTATGGTATAAAGGTTTTATAGGCACTCATTGGGATGCTCAGCATAGCTTACTCATGGATCTGTGGCCTGCAGCTCATGCAGTTCATGGTATTTAAAACTTAATGCTGTGGTCCAGTATTCTGGTATTCTCTATGTTCTTGTTCTCATGTTTGCGTTTGTGTACACCATTCCCCCCTGATTACGTTTATCAGTCTGTTTTTTAACCAACCTGCTTTGCTTGTTTTAATTTTTGAAGCTGTGCTAACTTTTGGAATTTGTATTGGCGGGGAAAAAGTCTTATTAGTGGTCACCTGACATATGAGGCTATCACCGGCCTTATAGGAATTATCAATATCACTTGCAGTAGAAGAATAACTGGCACTTGTGCTAATGGAAATCGGAGGATTTATTCAGGAGTGTATTGCACAAAGCCCATTTCCCCTGCAGTTTTTGTTGTGTCATTTAGTGAGCATTTTACATCCTTTAGAATTCAGCTGGTCTGAAGAAAAAGACCCTTACCACGTAAAACACAGTGTATGCAAAAGAAAATGTCAGTGATACAGTTTTATGGACAAAATAATATGCTACTTCATTTGAAATAATTTACCACTGTCTGAGCAAAATTTGCAAGCTTAGAATAAAGTAATGATGGTGATTTTGCTATTAGATTAAGCACTGTTAGTTGAATAAAATGAATGTTTGTATTATCCGTGCATTATCCTACAGTGTGCTTGTTAGGGCTTTTTTATGCTTTCAAAAGGTTAACATGTAGATTGAGAAACTGACTGTTTCTATTTAAAAAGGCAAATGGATGGGAAAAATGACTTTTGGTTAAATTTAAAACCTTGAATGAATTTCTGTGGTAGGTGCCCATTCTTCCCTTTGCAAATTATAAACCCCCCACAAAAGATTTGCTGTAGTGTTTATGCTTTAACCCAGGATAACTAACACACTACCTTTTATTGACTGGATAATGAAACTCAATTGTGATACACAACTTTTAGAGCAAAATGTTCCTTTACTACCTGACTCTTAAATGCAAAATTTGACCATAGCGCACTAGGTGTCTTCCTGAACTTTTCTATCATTACAAATTAAGTGCAATGAAAAAATTAACCTGCATAGGCAAAATTAAACTCAAATCAGGACTATTCTGACAGTCCTGGCCAAAAGGCTTGTGAACAGCACAGGGACAGGCAGAAATCTGTTGTAAATAACTAAGCCAAACATCGTTTACCAAACAATACATCCAGAGAGACAGATGCTGATCTCTGTTCCCGTGGTATAAATCTGGAATGATTCCATTGACTTCATAATGGGTTTATACTTGCGGAAAGAGATCAGAATCTGGTTCAGCGAATGTAACAGAAGTGAGAGAGCTAGTAGATAAAGCTAATCCTGGTTAAAGCTAATCTCCAAACCCTTGGTGTACAAGGCAAACAAAGCAGTTGTTGAGGAATCCTTTTTAGGTGACGGTGCTAGTAGTCAGACTTACCGTAATTGTGAATTTCTTCATTTTCATTAGCTTTGCTTATGATTAGTAGTGGACCCTGGCCTCAAAATCCAGATCCAATTTCAAATGTTCCCAAGTTTAAAGGCTGGTTGAATCAGCAGATGTACTGCAAATCTGTACCTCTTTAGTATTAACATTTTTTTAAAATAACTTGCTTTGTGTATTTTCTCTGTAGTTTTTTGGGGAAAAAAATCAGATTAGATTTACACAATATCAAGTTTAAATAAAATAAATAAAACATTACAATTTCCCAATAATGGATAGTGACAGATTTTGGCTAAAGTATTCATTTTAACATCATTTTAGAAGGTTTGTGACAACAAGTTAAGAAATATCAATGTGCCAGAGTCATTGCCTGAAAGATTGCAGTGCTAAATTTACAAAAGTACACAAAGAGTGTTTTGAAACCACCTAAGAACTCCTGTATTCTTGAACTCCATTTTTTAAAAGTTTTTTTTTTTTTTTTTTCCAGGAATAAAATGGTACTGCAGAGTTAGGATCCTCTGAACCTAATAATGGATTTGTAATGGAAGTCCCCAGATAGCTTTAACTAACTGCAAAGTTACCCAAGGCATTTATGAGATATTGAAATTTACAGAAGATGTAGCTATAAAATATGAATTTGAAGAAGTAATTTTAAATTTCTGCTTGAGGATTGTCAGGTGATATTGGCAGTAGAAGCAAGAAAAGAAAACAATCGTGTTCACGCAGAACCTAACGCTTTCACACATTTTATTTGTTTTAAATATAATTGACAGCAAACTGATTAGTTGGATGCCAATCACTCAGTACTTGTTAAAGAAGCACCCTCAGCTTGAAATCAAGTTGTTTTCAGACAATGGGTTATAAGTAGTTTCAGCTACTACACCTGCCCCTGAGTTTTCCTACCAATTTTTGTGGTTTTAGAATAAGATTTGCTTATTTTTAGAATGCTTTTTTCCCCCCTGACTCCTGTTTGTGTGGGTCATTTGCTCAGCCCAGGAAACTGACTACCTAATTATACAGGAGAAATGATGAAACTGACTATGTACAGCTTTTAAATGAGCAAAGTAAATAAACTGGAAAAACAAATTAGAGAAAAACTTTGTGCTTCTTTGAGTAATGGTCTCTATTGTATTTTACTGTGAGTTACACATGCGTACCGTGTGCCTGAGCCAGAGAATTTGAAAGTAGTGTCCATTGGTCCGCACGTGCACCCTGGTTCACCTTGTATTTCTGACCGAGGGGATAAAAGGTGGTACAGACTAATCGTCTCTTCAGTTTCTTCTCACCACCACTTGGTTTAGGTTGGAATCTAGAGTGTCCACAGCTTTAACTTCATCCAGTTTGGGTACCAGACTATGCCCAGTACGCTGGGCTTCAAACTCCGAGCTTCTTGACCATGGTCCTTCTTGGTCAGTGATGATCACCAATGATGCCTGTACTGCCTTGGGGAAGCTCACATTGCGGCAAGTGTATGCTGATCTCGTTCCTTAGCTATATTCGAGAAGGGCGGGAGCTTTGTCTCCACAAACACCTCATGGAGAAGGCGATGAGGCCCAATCGGACCCAGGCTGATGAAACCCCGCCCCCATACATTCACTTGATTCAGCAAGGCGTGCATTTCCTGCTGCAAAGTGCAACTCTGATGCGGTAGAATCCATCCTCACAGACCTATGGCAGGGCCTTGTTGGGAAGCTAGGAAGCACTCTCATAAGCATGAGACTAAGTGTTCCTGAAAGTTCACTTCAAAGGAGTCGGACTCGACTGTAAGCAAGCCTACCAGCTCAGTCCATGAGGACTTAAAACATCCTAAGTCTCAGAGGCACAACAAGAACGCCCACAAGCATTGGACTACATCAGTTCCAGACTGTGTCCTGTCAGTACTGTCATCCCTGACTCCAAACCCCAGGATCCATCTGCACCAATGAAGCCCGATCACTGCCAACTCTGGATACCACCCTTCTCACCAGCTCTGATGACCTGGACAAGCAGAGTCCCCCTCACACTGGGGAGGTCTGAATGTGTTGCCACCCCACAAGATGTCTTCACCCTCCCAGATGCAGAATCCTCTCCTCCATTGGGACCCTCTGTTTCCCGGGATATAATATCTTGTCAGAGAGAACCAACTGTGCAATGGAGCCTGTTAAGCTCCCGTATGCAGAATACACCTCCCCTCCAACGGAGCTGGAATCAGCCTTCTGCTCTGGAGATTCAGAGCCATTAGCTGAATTCCTCTTCCCTTACCATATTTATCCTCCACCACCCAAAAGACCTGCACAGGTTCAGGACCAACCTCTGCCTCATCTAACTCACAGCTGCTGGTACCCCATGCCTATTGACCCCTCTTACTGGCCATGTTGGGAGCCTTGGTATCTAGTTGATCTGATCTGCTAGGGAGTCACCCATTGCCTCCCCTCTAAGAGGATGCTCAGGTCTACTTCCAAATCCGACAGAGGAGGAAGAATATTACGCTCTGGTTCTGCCGGAACCAGCAAGATTGCCATCATCATTCCCAGATGAAACAGTGACTTTTGCACCCCCTCATCCCCATGATTTCAGGAGGTTCCAGGACCTTCTCCACAGAGTTGCTGGAGAGCTTCAGATTCTCCTTGAGGTGGTCCAGGACTCCTAGCACAAACTCTTAGCCATCCTGCACACCTCTGGAACTAACAGAATAGTTTTCCCTGTTAATGAAGCTATGCTGGAGTCAGGTAGGACAGTTTGGCACACCCCCCACCTCCACAAAAGACTCAGCATCTCAATCTCCACCTCTGGTTTGACGATATTTTTTTTATGGGAGCTTGATAGCTGCGAAATATTACGCCCAACACCTTCCAACCCCAGCACACCATTCTGGGGACTTCCAGCATGCTCTTTCAACAGCTGGAGTGCAATAACAGACAAGTGGGTGCTGAATGTAATCCACTCTGGCTGTATGATAGAGTTTGCATTCCTACCTCTCGTGAAACCCCTCCTCCTCATCCCTCTTCAGGGACCACTCTTACAAGAGTATTCTCACACTAGCTGAACTTCCTACTGCAGCAAGGAGCAATAGAACAGGTTCCTCCACAATACCAAGGGGAAAGGTTTTACTTAATCTACATCCTAATACCCAAAAAGAAGGGTCTTTGGAGACCAATCCTTGACCTCCACTATCTGAACTGCTTCATTCTCAAACTCAGATTTTGCATGGTCATATTGGCAGCAATAATTCCATCTTTAAAAAAGGGCATGTGGTTCATAACTGTGGATATGAAGGACACCTACTTTCACATAGATGTTCAACCCGCCCACAGATGCTTTCTCAGATTTATCTGATTATTTTCAGTAGAGTACTCCCTTTTGGAATAGTAACCGCCCCCAAAGTCTTTACCAAGGTATTCTCAGTTGTTGTGGCCCATGTCAGATGTCATGGCATCATTTTCTTCCTGTACCTCAACAACTGGCTCCTTGTTGCAAAATCCTGCCCGTGATCCTTCTCAGTCACTGATGACCACCAGTGCTGCATGTACTGCCTTGGGGAAGCTCACATTGTGGCAAGGTACAGTATATGCTGATAGTTCTTTAGCTGTACCCAAGATGGGTGGGAACTTTGTCTCCACAAATACTTCATAGAGAAGGCCAGGAGGCCCCCATCAGACCCAGGCTGGGGAATCCCCCCATATATCTGCTTGATTCAGCAAGGAGTGCTCTTCCTGCTGCGAAGTGCAACTCCATGATGCAACATCTTCTCTCTTCTTTGGGAGTCTGCATAAATATAGAAAAATCTGTTCTCACCCCCCACATAATCTCTGGACTTCATCATGACAATTCTAAATTTTATCATTGCAAAGGCATACCTGCCCATGGACAGGTTTCAGACCATGAACAATATCATAGTTCATGTCACAAGTAGCCCTCAAGTACCGCTCAAAACACATCTGTCCCTACTCAGTCACATAGCTTTCTTGATCACATAGCAGGCATTACTTTCAAATTCTCCAGCTCAAGGCACATGGTGCACATGCTTAACCCACAGTGGAATACAGATAGGACCACACATCTTGAAGAAACTCCTGTTACAGGTAAGTAACCAGCTCTTACAGTTACTGTAACTTCAATTGTTACAATTAGGGCTGTCAAGCGATTAAAACAATTAATCATGATTAGTAGCGCAATTAAAATTAATGGCGCCGTTAAATAACAATAAATACCATTTATTTTAAATATTTTTGGATGTTTACTACATTTTCAAATATATTAGTTTCAATTAAATGCAGAATACAAAGTGTACAGTGCTCAGATTTATTTTTTATTACAAATATTTGCACTGTAAAAAAAAATTATTTTTCAATTCATCTCATACAAGTATTGTAGTGCAATCTCTTTATCATGAAAGTTGAACTTACAAATTTAGAATTATGTACAAAAAAACTGCATTCAAAAATAAAACAATGTAAAACTTTAGAGCCTACAAGTCCACTCAATCCTACTTCTTGGTCAGCCAATCACTCAGACAAACAAGGTTGGTTACAAGTTGCAGGGGATAATGCTGCCTGTTTCTTGTTTACAATGTCACCTGAAAGTGAGAACAGGCGTTCGCATAGCACTGTTGTAGCTGGTGTTCCAAGATATTTACATGCCATATGCGCTAAAGATTCATATATTCCTTCATGCTTCAATCACCATTGCAGAGGACATGCTTCCATGCTGATGATGGGTTCTGCTTGATAACATTCCAAAGCAGTGCGTACTGATGTATGTTAATTTTCATCATCTGAGTCAGAGGCCACCAGTAGAAGGTTGATTTTCTTTTTTGGTGGTTTGGGTTCTGTAATTTTCGCATCAGTGTGTTGCTCTTTTAAGACTTCTAAAAGCATGCTCCACACCTCGTCCCTTTCAGATTTTGGACGGCACTTCAGATTCTTAAACCTTGGGTCGAGCGCTGTAGCTATTTTTAGAAATCTCGCATTGGTACCTTCTTTGCGTTTTGTCAAATCTGCTGGGAAAGTGTTCTTAAAACTAACATGTGCTGGGTCATCATCCAAGACTGCTATAACATGAAATATATGCAGAATGCGGGTAAAGCAGGTCAGGAGGCAAACAATTCTCCCCCCAAGGAGTTCAGTCACTAATTTAATTGACACATTATTTTTTTAATGAGCATCATCAGCATGGAAGCATGTCCTCTGGAATGGTGGCTGAAGCATGAAGGGGCATACAAATGTTTAGCATATCTGGCATGTAAATACCTTGCAGTGACGGCTACAGGTGCTATGTGAACGCCTCTTCTCATTTTCAGATGACATTGTAAATAAGAAGCAGTCAGCAGTATCTCCTGTCACTGTAAACTAACTTGTTTGTCTTCGCGATTGGCAGAATAAGAAGTAGGACTGAGTGGACTTGTAGACTCTAAAGTTTTACACTGTTTTGGTTTTGAGTTCAGTTATGTAACCAAAAAAAATCTGCATTTGTAAGTTACACTTTCACGATAAAGAGATTGCACTTCAGTACTTGTATGAGGTGAATTGAAAAATACTGTTTTTTTGGTTATCATTTTTACAGTGCATATATTTGTAATAAAAAATAATATAAAGTGAGCACTATGCACTTTGTATTCTGTGTTGTAATTTAAATCAATATTGAAAATTGTAGAAAAACATCCAAAAATATGAAATACATTTCAGTTGGTATTCTGTTGTTATAAGTGCAATTAATCACGATTAATTTTTTTGAGTTAACTGCGATTAATTGACAGCCCTACTTACAATCATAGCTAAAAAAATGAAATATGATTTTGAAGTCCATGGTAGCTCTTTCAATGTTTAAATACTTATCGTTTGTATATGTATGCAAGTGTAACGAGAATCTTCCTTTTTTCAGTATTTTTATTTCATTTTTTCAAGTGTACTGGGTTGAATTGAAGTATTTTTTTCCTTCAGCTATTTGCAGTTTGAAATATGTCTTGTGATATCGCCTAATTTCTCAAGATCATGCAACTCCAAATTTAGTCACTTTACCATGTGCCAGTTGCATAGCAGATAGCAAGGTGTTCCATCACTCAGTCGTAATAGTGAAAAAATAAAATAGTAAAGTTTGAAAAGTGTAGTTATTTGTGTGGACTGGTGCAAACATGAAAAGGTTCACAATCTGTTAAGTACGGTGTCTCTTTCCCATCAAGTTATGGGCTTATCCAGTCAGAATGGCTTCAGATATTTATAATATGTATGCACAAGTTACTGTGTACATGCTATATTTATATATTTTGAGGGGGTCTATCTCCCATTTACAACAGGGGATGATGAGAGAAGATGTAAATTCCCCTATCACTAATGGGAGAATTTAGACTCCTATATGTTTCTACTGCAGTGACAATATATTTAAGGATCTGTTTGGTTTACTTAGTCCGAACTCCCATTTCATTTCAGGATAAAGTTTGGCATGCACCCAATTCAGAAAAAATGAAGTACAAACTATTAAAATAAATTGAAATTGAGCTCAGTCTGACATTTTTAGTTACAGCCAGGTACAAGCAATAAGTTTTGTGGGAACTTGGGACAATGTATGCCATGCTCTAGTTTGGTGGGGTAGGGGAGACTTAACTTGAAAAGGTTTTGGTTTTTTTGTGTTTGTTTTTTTTTGTGGGCATTCAGCCCTAACTTCAGACAGGTTCTGTTTGGTATTTAAAAAGTAATTTCAGGTACAAGTATCTTGGTAAAATCTTGCAACATATTGCCTATTAATATATATTCAGAGTTACATTGCAGTGGTTGATCGGTAGAGCTGGTCAATATTTTGTCAATTTCTAAATTAGAAAAAAATCAGGAAATTTTTTATTTGAAATTTACTCCCCCCACCTTTTTTTTTTAAAATTAGAGTGGGCTGAAATTTTAAAAAAAAAAAAAAAAAAAAAAAAAAAGAAAAGAAAATGATTGTGGTGAAGTATCTTGGAAAAAGTTTTGAAACAGATTTTCCCTTTTTTTCTCCATGCAGCTCTACTTTGAAGCCATTCTACTGTATTGTCAAAGATCTATATCTCAACAGCTCCAGACTAATAAGCAGGCTGTGAATTGATGCTACCTGTAAATGAACTCTTACACTGTGTTGTGATTCATGCAGTAGTAGTCTTCATTCTTTCAGTTGCCTGCATTTCAATCCTTTGTGTGATACCTAGAAGAAGTACAGTATGTTCCAAGGATTGGCGCACTTCAGTGCCCCCCCGGCATTGATGTTAAAAAGGAGGTGCCTACTGTAACAGTTCATGTTATCTTTTTAAACTTATGATTACTTTTGGACATCAGTTTAATGACAATTGGAACTCTTCACCATCAGGATAACTTGTCTGTCTGTTCTCTTGACCAAGACATCTACATTTTGCCTCTGTTTATAACATCAACTTCTTCATTCCTAATGTGGACAAGAAAAATTAAAGGAAACTACACATCTTTTTCAGTTGTGGTTGTACCTTTACTTTAACTTACTCTTACCTACTCTCTTTCTTGCATGCACAAGTGGATTTGGATGCATTTTATGCATGTGGCACTCAGCCTTTAGTTGGACTTTACAGTATATGCTTATTCAAAAATAATTTTGCTTTTGTAATAAGCTTACAGTATTCAGGTTGCCAGTATTGGCCTTTAACTAGTTGTGGCTAAAACCTTTTTCTCCCACTTCTTGCTCCAGCAGTCAGCACAGATAAGTGCGTCAATATTTGTTTTCCTTTTTAAAAGGTCCAGGCCCTGTATGTGTAGGACTTACACTTACTTCATTTCCTACAGATCAGACCCTCTTATCTAGCTTTTGATTCTGAAATATAGTGCTTTCTCTTTTAACTTACCATTATTTTTAACTAGTTAACACTTGCTATTTACTGGTAGTGGGAAGATATGTGCACTCAGTCTTGCCCAGTCTCTTTTAGAGTTGCAAGATAGGTTACTTGTATTCTCTTTCAAAAATGTGATTTCAGCACCCAAATAGTTGTTTTATGCTCTCAAACTCTGCCCATTGCGTGTCCTCATCTCATCAAGTACTAAAGAATAATAAAACAGTGAGCACCCATTTTTTTCAGTAACCCTGTTTATGGCTTCCATGTACTCGGAATAGGTTGTAATTTTTCAGTACAAGTGTTGCATACAATATTTAGAACTGTGCAGATGCTTTGTTAACAGTGGATCAATAAGTACTTTCCCAGTGATGTGGTATGTTGCCCACAAATGTGGGTTTGTAATGGAAATACTGGCATAACTATAGTGATACTAGATAACACTGCTATAATAAATTTATGAATAATAATTAAATGATTCCATCTTGACATGCAACTTTGATGAATGAATTGCTTTGACTCGATATATAAGGTTTGACATGTGCGAGCATGTTTTGAATAATAAAGAAAAATGCAGGTATCTTGAGTTCTTGATCGCTCTTTGGAAACCTAGCATCATTCGGTATAACTAAAATGAGATCTTAATTTAAGTAAAATTAGTTGGACATTAAATATCCCATGATCCATGAAATTTAATTTGCTTTGCCTTTAACAATAGTATGTTAATAAGGAAATGCTGTTGTCAGAATTGAGAAAGTTTGATTCAATGTCTGTACAGAAATCGTTTTTTAAAAAAGACATAGTTATCCAAAGAAAGGGCAGCTGATAAGTCTAAATACGTTGTATATTTTTTTAGCTTAACATAAGACTGGCCATACTGGGTCAGACAAATCATCCATCTTGCCCAGTATCCTATCCTCCAGCTGTTGCTGATGCCAGATGCTTCAGAGGGAGTGAACAGACGAGGGCAATTTATCGAGTGACCCATCCCCTGTCATTCAGTCCCAGCTTCTAGTAGTTAGAGCAGTGATAGGCAACCTGTGGCCCATCAGGATAAGCTGATTGTGGGCCGCGAGACATTTTGCGGACGTAGACTGTCCGCGGACACGGCCCCCCACAGCTCCCAGGGGCTGCAGTTCGCTGTTCCTGGCCAATGGGAGCTGCAGGAAGTGGCGGGCTGCTCATCTGCAAAATGTCTCGCGACCCACAATCAGCTTACCCTGATGGACTGCAGATTGCCCACCACTGAGTTAAAGGTTTAGGGACACCCAAAGCATGGGATTGCATCCCTGATATTGGCTAATAGCCATTAATGAACCTGTCCTCCATGAACTTAACTAATTCTTTTTTGAACCCTTAGTTTTGAAGCTTAGTTTAAAATAGAACTTGAATTTAATATGTTGACTAAAATGATGGGATGACTACATCCCATTCATTGAAATCAGTGGAGTTACACTAGTTGGACCACTGTATTTAGATCACATATTTGTTATTAGTTGGTTTAAAATATGACGTGAATTAAGGTCCACTCTAATTGATTTTTTTAAATTTTGTAATTTATCATTTAGTCAAAGCAGAGGGTGAAAATAGATCCGCTACTCTGATTATTTATGTGGTCTCCTGAGTCTAATTAAATCTAAAACCTATCTCAGTTTATTTCTGTTTGCAAATCTTTCTCTGAATACAGAGAATTAACATTCCCTAAAAAGAACTGACTGAGAAATGACAAAATGCACTTGAGGGGTGTTCTTTCAATTAGGACTAGTGAGCTATCAGCCCGGAAAGAAATAAAACTGTTGAGTCCTGTCAGTGTATCAATGGAAAGGGTAACACACAGGAATTCTGGCTTCAAAGTGGCAGTTATAAGAAGCAACACTGACCAACTTCTGATGATTTCTGTTCCTTATTGGAGCTCTAATGCTTGCTGACTTGAGGCATTTATCAAAACCTCCAGTTAGGCCTTTGTCTTGCCCTAACTTGTAATTGTTGTTGTAAAGTTTTTAAAATAATCATTCTTATTTAACTCTTGCTTTCTTGGGTCTGATGATAAATCTGATCAATTAAAATATAGATTAAATTGGCAAAGAAGTTTGCTTATTTCTTACAAATGAACTTACAGAAGAATTAACTATAGCTGCTGACTCTTTCTTTTGTTATGCCACCACCCCATTCTGGTCCAGGTCATGGGAAGGCTGGGATTTTTCAACTTTAAGTATTAATTAAAAATTCTTTGGAGTATAATATTGCAGTATCCCAGATGGCCAGCACCCAGGCACCAGTAAAATAAATTTCTCCTTTTTTTTAATATCCTGAACTGATCCTCAGGGGTTTATCTTCTTCTTCCTTTGCCTTGTACACAGTTACAGAGAAACAACTCTCAACGCTGGTTATATCCTCCATTGACTGCTGATCTGCTCCCTTTCTAGCTGTGTGACTGTGTCTGATGTTAGATACAGTAGAGAGAGAGGGCAGGACTACATTACATGTCTTTCTGCTTACCTGGAGTATCTATTTGATTTATGATCCAGATGAGACTGGAAACTGTGTCATGGAGGATCTTGTAAGTGAACAGTACCAAATTGAACGTAAAAAACAATAACCTCTCTGTCCCCCCCAAAATAAACCCCCCAAAATCCCCAAAGCTCACATGGAGAATGACTCATGATAAATGCTAGTAACCAGTTAGCAAGTATACATTGAATCCAATATCTACTATCACATAACAGGGTGCACGCTACTAATCACCAATGTTGAATGCCATGTGACTGGAAGCAAAGATTTGTGTATACCATAAAAGCTTCATTAAAAGTCACTGTGCTTCACTATTACTGTAGCAAAACACACCCTCTTGTGGTGAGAAGAAGAAAGTCCAGTCATAAGCCCACCGGTTTCCTCTGTTCCACACTTTCACTCACTGATTGCTTTATTAATCCTTCTCCCTCAGTTGTTACTGACACTCCTTTTTTCTTCTCTTTGTTCTGTTTACGAGTGTCCCTCGCTGTCTTGCACTGTTTCAACCTTCCTGCTTTTTTCCTTGTTCCACTTTCTTTTCTTTTTTCGTAGTTAAATCTTTTACTAGTACCTCTTATAATTTGTGAACTGAAGTGTACTTCATGCTGCCTTTAACGTATTGATTGTTTTTATGCTTTTGACATTAAAGTAATTCTGCATGTTAAATTACCAATATGCTGAAAATATAACTTGCAGATCTACTTTTGAAACTTTCTTCTGATTTATCACAGGTTGCTGAATTACAAGAGTAAAAAGCTAGGTACAGAGACAAGAATGTTGAAGAAAGAGTCATTTTGTATCTCATAACCTTCAATAAAACCTCTGCTTAGTTTATCCAGAGAGGATAAAGGGGACCAGTGGGAATCATGTATAGACTGGATCAGGACATAACATGCTGCTGTTTTCACCTATTTGACAACCCAGTTAGGTCTGGGATGAACACCAAAGAATGGGGAAAAGATTGTAATTTATCCTAGCTGTTGTACAAAGCTATAAACCACATTTAGTAGTGTAATTAACCCAGAAAAGCTGCCTCAGTAAGCCAGGCAGTCTCAGCAAAGCACTTCTAATTAGGTTTAAGTAGAACAAAACCTCCATGAACTAAAATATGTGATAAGTGACAAGCAAATATTATTTATTGCCCCCAATTTATGCCAAATATACAATTTAGTACTAAGTGTGCAGAGACACTAGAAACTATGGCAGGTGAGACTCCCTGATACATCCCAGTAATCTCTCTGCATGAAGGAAAATAACAAGGTTATATGCAAACTCTCATATTTTTACATCTGCTTATAGTTCATTCCTATTGATTCTAAATACCCATGCCCTAGACCTTTCAGATTACTGCCCTTTGTTTGAATTTTGCTCAGCTGGGCTGGGAGTAAGGAGATGAAGGGCTCTTCAAGGGAGAAACAGAGGCAATCAGTGAAATGGCAGCCTGTGAGGTGCTCTTGGAACACCATTGTGAAGAAGGGACAAAGTTTTTTAAGGAAGAGGAGACAGTGGCAGGCAACAAGTTCATTAGGTTACTTAGTACTGCACAATTTCTAATGTGAATTAGGCAAAAGTGCTGCCAGTCTGACATCCATAGTGGATATATAGAGTATACATAAACAGAGTTTATACAGAGTTCTGGTGTCTGGAAATGACTACTATTTCAGAAACAGCTCTTAATTTTCTTTTCTTTTGCTTTTTAGGTATCTTGCAATATATTTAGAACTCTCCCTCCCAGTGACAGCAATGAATTTGATCCAGAAGAAGATGAACCCACCCTTGAGGCATCATGGCCACATTTACAGGTATTAAAATGATTAAATATAATCTGAGAACAAATCTGTATCACTGCTTGATGTGTGATGTTTCCCTACACCGTCTGTAAATCTGTGAATCACATTTGAATTGGTTCATGAGATATAGAAATCATTGTTATACCTTCCTAACACTGCTCTTTACTACAGCTGGAGTACCTATGAAGATAGAAGAGCCTTTATAATGTTTTCAGGGTCTTCCTGATCAAGTCAGGGACTTAAATTCAGCTCAGGACTGAGAATGGCCCACATTTTCTTGTTCTCCTTCACTGCATTAAAAAAAAATTATTGTGGAGACTTGCACCTGTGCTGCACTTGTACACAGTACTTCTTAGCAGCTTCAGCAGGAGCAGTGGAATGAAACTAATGTCATCCTAGTCAGTTTTGCTCTGCTGGGCCATTAGAAAATTGCTACTATGCAGAAGAAGCATGCATGAGCCCTTGTTGCTAATCAGGAAGATGAGGGAGAATATAAATGTTAGTCTACTTCCCTTTTCCTTCCTAACAATATATAGCCTTGCCTTCAAGAATTCCGAGCAGAGTATACTCTCTCTGCTATACATCCTCCTTGTGGGATGTATAAGTATGCCTTCAAATACCAGTGCCAAATATCTTTAACGTACAGGAAAACAAACTCATTTCACAGAGAGGGTCAGAAGCTTTAGAAGCTTCTGGGCCAAATTTAGCCCTGGCAGAAGTAGGTCTACTTTCCATTGATATCAAAGGGGCTATGTCCATTTATGCTACAGGGAAATTGGGTTCTCCTCTCTCCAGTTTAGAACAAGTCAGAGCCTGAACACCAGAGAGAGAGAGGAATCTGGGAGTTGCTCTGAGTACAAGGGTATGATTGATCTCTACCTAGAGTAAGAAACTGGTTTGAAACTTTTATGCAGGGCTCTAACTCTGGCTATGAGAGATTTGATAAGTCACACAATAGTCTCATCCCATAATTTAGAAACTGTCTCCTTTCTCCTTTTGTACTTAAAAGTACAAAAATACTATAGTGTATTTAATCCCTTGGGATGCTAGGCGCTGTACAGACACAGAACAAAAAGACAGTTCTGGCCACAAAGAGTTTACAATGTAAGTATAAGTCAAGACAACAGATGGATACAGACAGATGGCAGAGTACAAGGAAACAATGAGACAATATTGGTCAGCATGATAGGGAGGGGAGCGGCTATAGATTTTCTTAGAAAATAGATGGTTTACGTAGTAAAACTAACCTCACTACTTGTCAGGGAGTTGATAGAAGTGCTTTCCTGTTGACCTACTATTGAATTATATAGCATTCTTGCACTTTTCCTTACCTCCGACCTCCCTGTTGTTTCCTTTAAGAAGCATTTAGAAGAAATCATTGACTCTCAGTAAGGCAAAGCAACCACAGTATCATGTTATAGGGGAGTTTGCATGGAAAAGCTGTAGATTCCTTTTAAATTCATTTTTAGCTTGTCTTTTTCCCTCAACGCCAATATTTATCCTTTCAAAAACTGGAAGGGAGCACACTTTAAAATGGTTGGTCTCCTAGGAAAGGTGTGATAGGGAGAATTGACAGCAGTCTACAACTCATCTGTCTACCGGCAGATCATAGCTGCTTTCCTAAGAGAGCTAGATAATATCTGTTGCACTTTGCTTCCTTTTGCCTTGTTACATGCTTGTTATATACTATCTGAATGAGTCTGGTCAGTTGCAGTCCCTTCTGAATTATATAGGCAGAGATGGACTTTTGAGAGAGCAAGTATCTCTAGTCCAGGGCTAATTCTCCTCAGAGAATTGGAGACTCCTGATTAAATCCCATTCTGCATTAGTCTGCAGTGTTTCAATCTGTAGCAGAATGCTACAGCGAACAGTTTCTAATTACAATTAAATGTTTCCATACTGTTTCACCACCCTCTCAAAATCATAATGGCTTTATTTTGTATGATTTCAGGAGTACGGAGGACAGTGAGAATGTGCTTGCCAATTACTCCAGAAAGCTGTACAACCCAATGAACAAGCATTACAAGATGATAATGCCTGTTCTTAGTGGGAATCAAGATGAAATTCCTCTGATTTAGGGTCAAATGAGCAAGATAAACACGTTATGATCATGTAATTAATTCTAGCTCTAAAGTTACACCTTGATAAATTAAAAAAAAAAATCCATAAGGTCTTTCAAAACATAAGCATTTTCTATTCTAGTGCATTAGGGAAAAAAGCTGGGAAACTTTTTACAAATAAAAGTAAAATAAAATCATAGAATAAACTGTGATTTTGTTTCTTGCAGCTTGTTTATGAGTTTTTCATACGATTTTTGGAAAGCCAAGAATTCCAACCTAGCATTGCCAAAAAGTACATAGATCAGAAATTTGTATTACAGGTAAGCAGGCTCATTTTCTTTAAAATTGTCAGCATGCTTTTGATACTTAATATTAATGATTTTTTTATTCCTAAAACCAGTTTATTCGAAAGTAGAATGTGTAATTCTTTCACCTTTCCACAATAACGGGTAAGTGGGTAACAGTAAAAGAGATTCAGACCAGCAAAGGGAGGAATATCGATCCATCACAGAAGTTCCGACTAGGTGATCCACAGTGGTGCCTTCTGGCATTGGACTGAGACTGTCTAGCCATCATTTAATTTTGTCTCCATTTTTTTTTTTGTTAACTCACTTAAGAAATTTGATTTACAAGTCGTATAACTCAATTGAAATTGTGGCAGTTAAAAAGTAAAGGTTTGGCCATAGAGTGCAAAAACCTAAATAGTGTTTATAGAGTATAAAAAAACCTATTACATAGAGATTGTTTATGCCTGAAATTTGACTGGCTTTAAAATTGTTAAAATATCACTTTTAAAATATGGAAATATTTTCTCATTCTGGCTCAATAGCGGTTTGAGAGCTGGCAGAAAGGGCAAAAGTTCATTAAGAAAACTCTCTTTCCTAGAGCTGTACTGAAAACACTGATGATGCGGTGGTTATGGTGGAAATAAATCTAAAGACCATGTTAAGTTCAAGGTCTGTTAGAAGCACAGGAAGGGAAGTATCAATAATGGAGGAAAAGAACTAAATTGTCAAAGAATGGAAGTTTTATCTTCATGATGTGGTTGCCGCCAGCATGACTCAACTGGGGAGGCCATCAGTCCCGCCAATGGTAGCCAGTCTGGAGTTCTGCACCTAGTTCTTTGTCTTCCTGTTGTGCAGGTTGGCTTCCCTGTGCTTTCTGAGGAACTAGCTTTCTTCCACACCTCAGCAAAGCTTTGCATAATATGGCAAGGCAAAGAAAACTTTCTCCAGGCAGACGACCTGAAAGTACTCTACTTTGCCTCTTCCCTACAACTTTCAACAGTGGGTCCATTTGTCTTTCGTGCTTCTCTCTCCCACCATGGACTTGTGTGGAATCTCTGAATACAACCAGAAAGAGAACCTCTAGGAGGACCAAGAGGTAGATAGGGGTCATGCTAGAAGTGATAGGAGATACTTTGCCTTTCCCAGGATCTCTTTCCCACACATCTTCATGAGTGAGACTTTTCATCCATGATCAACAGCCTAGGAAGGATTCTCCGAAAAAGCTTCCCAAGAGAGCCCTTTCTTCCCCTAACCCCCACAATAGTTTCTTCCACCCCAGGGCCAAAAAAAGCATCATTTTTCATTCCCTTTCTCCCCCCCCCCCCTTTTAGGTAGGGGAGTCTCCTGGAGAGAATGGGGAATAATTGCTGCTGTGATGAAGTCCCATCTCCATTCCTTAGCAAACTCTAAGAAGGTCACTCTGAAAGACTGTGGGGTAGGGGTATTTTAAATCACATATTGCTACAAAACTTTAATATCTCTTCAGAAATTCTCAGAGGAGGTGAGGCTCTGCTTCAAGGCTTTCTTTAGGGGATATTTGATATGAGACGACTGTTCACTTCTTTTCCCTTCAGACCTAGCCAAATCATTGTGGAGAGAATCCTGGTGCCCTACTCTTCATTTTAGAGAAACATTGCTTCTGTACTCTTGTTGTATGTTTCTACCCTTACCCAGCATTCTAGGTATGCTTATCCTTCATGCTTCTTCCTCGGGACACTCACCCTTGTCAGCCTTTCATAATGTTGCACTAGGGTACGAATGTGGATCAAAAGAAGGGTTTCGGCGTCTGGTCATCCATAATGGTATACCGAATGAAAGAGTGGTAACTATTAGGAGAGGGACTTTAAAACGAGATATAGTACACATTTAAATATGTATGAGACAGTATATCACAATGCCTGTTGAGAATCAGATTATTCTTGCCGTGTGGTTTAGGTGATAGACTTCTTAAAAATAGCTGTGTACCTTTTTTAGATAGAATGAGTATTAATTCAAATGAATGTTTTGTCTAAATCACAAGTAGGCCTCAATTTGTAAAAAGTAAATTTCGCATTTAAAATTGACTGGCCTATTAAAGCCATATTGCACTTACAATCGTATATTTAAGGTCAGTTTGGTTTTAGAATTATAACTTTATAAGGATTTATTAGATTACTGTAAGACATTTATACTAGACAGCAACTGAAACTTTTATAAAATTCAACCTGTTCAATAAATATTGTTCCATGGTAATTTTAACCTATGACATTCTTTTACTTACGTTTTCATTGTTGAATTTGTTTTTAAAATTTGAGAAACTTTAATTAAGTTAGTCCTAGTGAGGAATGGCTTTAATTTCAGAATGAGAAAAATACCAGTCACTTTTTATATGTACAGTATTTACAAACCTAGTGCTGTGTCATTGGATGTTTAGAGAGTAACATTTCATTTCAAAAGATGGCTTACCTCTATTCTGAAATGTAAGGCAGAGGTTGCTAAGAGACATAACAATTAAGTATCCCATACCCATATGTTCTGCTCTAGGTATCTCTTTAGCAATTTGTACTTCACATTTCTAGTTATAATTAGTATAAAGGTATCATAATAATCATGCAAATTATGGAAATCATTCAACCTGTCCGTAAAAATAACCCTTTATTTTGTTAAAACCTAAAGACAAATTGGACATCATATATCAGAATATGTCTTTTTACTATGTTTTGAGCCCTGTAATTGAAATTGATACTGACAAGCCTAAACAACGTTTCCCAAGAGGATATGTGCAATGAAACTGAAAATCTAAACATTTTGCCTGTACAACCAATTTGCAATCAAAAAGTTAAAATCCTGTTGTATCTGCAACATTTCCAGCTATTTTCTACCTTAGCTGATATTCAGAATTTTTTGGAAGGGAAGGCAGTTATTTATGTATGTGTAATTTGGTGGGGTTTTGTTTTTTTCTTTTAGGGCAGAACTAATTCAACATAGTGATTTTGTGTATAACCTCTCTAGGGCAGCTGACAAAACTCATAATTTCCCTCATTAAATTGCCATTTCATATCCCTCAATGCAGGGAATACTGTATTAATCATCACAAGCTATGGAACTATCCAAAGCAGTAAAACAGTTAGGAAGCTCTCATGCATCTGTCACAGACTTGAATGTTCTAAACCACAGGTCTTGAACATGTACCTATCTTCACTCTCTTTTATACCCTGAATTGTACAAGGAGAATGCCGGGATCGTTGTTGAAAAGAAAATGTGCAATATGTCGATGCAGAATAAATAGTGAAACAGGTGCCATAGAGATAAGAGAAGTTACAGTAAAACAGCCTTCACCCATAAAGGTGTTCAGGACTATGATGGCAATTATGCGACAAGGGTAAAGCTCACCTGTGCAGGAGACAGAATTTTTGCAGTGGCCAGTCTAAGACTGTGGAACAAACTCCCACAAATTAAAGACTGTCACAGACCTCACCACCTTTCATTCTAACTGCAATATGCACTCCTTCTCTTATGTAAACACAGAGCAAAAAACTCTGCCAAAACATACTACTACTTTGCACGTACAGTTTTCCCCTTGAGGAAAGGTTGAGACAGAGAATGAACCTCATGTGACAGTTGTTAGTCACTTTTTATAACGCGCTAGTGGAAGGCACTCAGATATTACAGTGATGATGGCAGTACAAGAACTTACGTAGTATAGAATAGAATGAAATCAGTGCAAGTACAAGAGTCTGGGGTCATGGGGAATCTGCAATATTGAACACACATCACTAAGATTATCGAAAAAATTATTATTTTACTACTTATATCAGTCCACCTTTCCAGCTGTATGTGACTATGAAATGGGGCCTGTGACATACTTGTTTCCACTCATCTGAAATCTGATCATTAGAATTGATGATTCAGATTACCTTAATTTCTACAGATAAGAGATTTGATACATGCGGTGTTTGCCTTGTAAAAGAGAGCAATATTATTTTAAAATTGTTAGAACCTTCCATCACTATGAGAGAAGTGTCAAATTACAAATTTGGGGGCGGAGGGTGTTCTGGATAAAAGGCAGTCCATATCAAATATGTAAACTAAAAATCAAGATGTTATCTTAAAAAGACACCTAATTGAAATCTGATAAGATTGGCTTATCTGTTGTTGACCTTTGATTGTAAAAATTGTTTAAAGTTGTGATTTTTGTGTGTGTGTGTAGGATGGGGGTTATATTCAGCTATTTATAATGATCGAGTATACCAGACTTTAATATTTTAGTTCCGTAGGAACATGTAAATTAATGGTGAGTCATCTCATTACAAGCATCTGTCATAAAAGACCCCAATCCTGCAAAGATAGTTGCAGGGTGATCCCTGTGCAGAGCCCTATCAATGTTTAGTCTCTGTCCAGGCAAAGTGACCTGCACGTATGCATCTCTTTACAGGATTAGAGCCTTGAATTACAAGTATTATGTGATCAGGGTCCAGATTTTTAAAGGTATTTAGGCATTCCTGAGCTCATGTTGCAAAGCCAAACTGATTTAGGAGCCTAAATATCACTCTCAAACGTGATTTTGGCGCTTAAAAGCCAAAATTCCATTAATAGTTGATGGGATTTGGACTCCTAGGTGCCTAACTCATTTAAGAAAATGAGATTTAGGCTCCTAAATCAGTTAGGCGTTGCAGTGCTGAGTGAAGCAATTCTGAAATACCTTTAAAAATCTGGGCCCAAGTAACTAAAGTTTTTATATTGAAGGGACAGTTAATAAGTACAGTACTCTCAAACACAAGTAACTATTCAGTAAATCTAAGGCAATTTGAATTTGTTTTCTACCATTCTAATTAATGTTTTGTTTCCACTGGTAGCTTTTGATTAACAGACACAGCTCTTTGGAGAACAGTCTTTGTATTTTGTACAAATGGCAGACAACTCCTCCTAGTTGTCAGCAATACACTGCTTTATTTATTTTTGTCACTTTTAGATTTCCTTATCTATTTTTTTTTTATTTCACTCCAAATCCCCTGTCTAGTACCGTCAGAGCAGATGATTTCAATTGCCAAGGCTCTAAACACTTGCTTTCTTCTGGAAGCCTTTCCTATGTTCTGAAGTGTGTTTTGAATTGTCATATTGAATTATTTTTCTTTTCACTCTATAGCTTACCTTGGTAGGTCCCCCCCCTCCACTTTGTTTTGACAACACACTGTTGTCGTGTTTTAGCTTCCACTATCCGCTGAGATATGTCTTCTTAAAAATAAGAATATTATACTCCTGAGGTCAGAGTTTAATGTTTTTTTGCCAATGATAATATGATTGTGCTGTTTTTTCCTTCTAAGTATATACAGTAACTTGCCCTAAAACCATATGTTAATTAATATTCACTGAACAGCTGAAAAGGATCTATTTAAACTGTGATTTGCCTTTTCCTTTTTTAGAGAACTTTTGATAGTGTCTGCAATTTCTTGTGGCTGACTAAAGTCAGGAGCCCAATTATACAGTTTCTTTAACTATTTTTAGATTACTATTTTCTATAATGTAAATATTACATTTTATTAGATTTTTCCCTCCACTAACTATACATTGTCTGTAACACTGCTATATCTGCACATATTTATTATTATTGTAGTTATTGTTGTTCAGATCAAAGGTGGTGGTGTGACATTTTAGACACAATTAAGAAAAACAAGGTCACAGCAACAAGGAGCATACCATAGGTGCACTTGGAAAAAAAAAAAAAAATCTCTGATTTGTGAGAGCTCACCAGTTTTATTGGTATTCCCCATATTAAGCACTGAGATTATCTCTCAAACCGATAGATTGTAGAATCAAAGAAACTTTTTAAGTGCAACCACTGTGAAATCAACATAAGATAAAGTATACATACAGAACCGTAAACAGCTGTGGGTGGTGGGAGTGATGCATGTAGGAGAGGTGATGGAAGCAATAGGGAAAGGGAAGCTCTTCCTTAGAGGATAATATTTAAAGCCCCAACCAGACACTAGTCAAACTGTTTCTTTAAAAGGTTTGAAATTTAATTAAAAATAGAAAAAACAACTTGAGAGAATTGGTAGTGTTCATAAAACACAAGTGGGCTCAAAAGTCATGCATTACATATATGTACAGTGTATGCCTGTCTCAGTTCAGGCCCTTAAAGATTTTGGGCATTAAATTGACATGACTGTGTTAATGAATTGGTATTCATATTTTGCAACTAAACTCTTTTTTTTTTTTTTTTTTTTTTACCATCTCTGGAATGTCACCAGTCCAAGTCCTCTGCTTAACAAGAAAGCATTGGAATAATTGATAAATGCTTTCATATATTTACAGGCTCGACTGTGGCAACTTGAGTTATAAACACTCCACAATACATTTTCTACAGAGTGCATTGGCTGGTATTCACACAGTTGACTGAATACCTCATCTTTATGTTGACTCCTTTTGAGTTTAATTAGCTCCTTTTCAGTTTCTGTATTTGTCAAAAGTTTTATTTTAATTTATTTAGATTTTAATTCTTTTAATACAGAGTTTTTATTGTGTATTTATTTTATTTTTGTTAAGAATGAAAGCAACAAATTTTTGTGACAGTTGTGTGCCCTCACACATATGCAATCTAGCTCATTGTATGTAAACTGTATAAGATTTTTAAAATAAAGCCAATTCACATTTCTTATGAGTCATCTGTTTCTTAAATTACGTTTTCTTTTACAATAGCTTTTGGAGCTGTTTGACAGTGAAGACCCTCGAGAACGAGACTACCTAAAAACGGTCTTACACAGAATTTACGGCAAATTTCTTGGTCTTAGAGCATTTATCCGAAAACAGATTAACAATATTTTTCTACGGTAAGTTTTGGGGGGGAAACAGTTGTTGGGTTATAAATGTTTTGAGAAACTAAATATTTATTTATTTATTAAAAATTTTTAACTTTATTTGATAGGTTTGTTTATGAAACTGAACACTTCAATGGTGTAGCTGAACTGCTGGAAATATTAGGAAGGTAAATGAACCTTTATATAATAAGCCATCTCAGGCAGCTATGCTGAAAATTTCAGGGGTCAATGAAAAATATAACCCTAAGCTCTGATCCTGAAAACAGACTTGTGCACGTGCTTAACTTTAAGCACAGATTAAGTCTTAGCATACCTCTTTGCAAAGAGGATTTTATTGTGTGCACATTACAAAGCACAATCCTTTCTTACATTGGTCCTTGTGCACTTCATTCTGACTTGTACATTGCAAATTTTGTTTGAGCACACTAAACAGTTATTAGTGTGTTGGTTTCAGTGTGTTGCTAATCAGTCTAATTGTAGTTAGTTCAACTGTCAGTTACCAAAGAGCACCTTAAACTCATTAATTTACCAACCAAATAGGTAAGGTCATTCATATTAGGCAACAAAACGATATGACTGATCACATAGTTATTCTCATGTCAGAGCGTAACTACTATATAGCAATGACTAGAATGAACTGTACCTTGAACAGTGGCTAGTGCAAAGGTTCAGCACATATTAGGATAATACCTGCAGTCAGTCTGTCTTGTGTAATTACTTTACTTTGATAAAAACTACTTGTTCAGACCACAGGTAAATTTTCTGTGATGTCGCTAATCAATGTTTCTTTTCTTATTTCTAGTATTATCAATGGTTTTGCTTTACCTCTTAAAGCAGAGCATAAACAGTTTCTGGTGAAGGTGCTGATTCCTTTACATACTGTCAGGAGTTTATCACTCTTCCATGCACAGGTAGAAATTATAAAAAACATTTTCTGCTTGGTTAAAACAAAACAGTATGCTTGATTGCTTTGGAAATCTTTTGCTTAGCCAAAAAAATCTTCTAAATGGAAAAAAAAAAAAAAAAAAAAAAAAACCCACCGCAGAAAACTTTTGTCATGTGGAATAAAAATGAAACCGATAAGTATTTGGTAGACTTAATGCATTTTGTAGAATAAATCTGGTGGAATGTATAGCTAGATTTAGATATATATAGATAGATCTCTGGGTTTCAGATAACCTTTATATACCTGTAAGATATTGTCTAGCACTGAAACTCTGTAGGCTTTCTTCAGGCTCCCAATCTTTCTTCCCCTCTAATGAGCTGTCTTCCCCACTCATCCAGGCCCTGATTCTGCAGCCAGAGAGGTCTCAGTTGTTTTTGTCTCTTGCACTGTCATCTGTCTAGTCTTTCTATCTTGGTAATTCTTTACTCATCTGTCTAGTCTTTTTATCTTGGTAATTCTTTACACACTCACCCTCTCTGCACTTTGGCTCTAAATCGATCCTAATTTCTGCACTCTGGCCTCGTTTTCTTAGTCTTTTATGCCAATTTTTGGCCGTGTTGGCTCATCTCATGTAAGTCGTCGTGATGCTGATGCTGCCAAAAGTGTAAAAGAAATACATTCGCAGAACAATGAGCCTTTCAAAATGTTGCTTACATGAGTACAGTTGGAACCCATAAAGTTCAAATGGTTTCAAAATGTACTTGGACGTATTCTTTCTTCACTTTTTGTTTGTTTCTTTGTTCTTTGCTGTTAACTGCAGCTTGGATGCAGTTGCAAATTCCCCTGACTCACGGTTTAAAATAGGATTTACAATTTAGAATAAGATGCATAATGAACTGTTCTGATTCTCTGTTCTTTTTAATACTGAACATGTCTTTTGAGTTCTCAGTAAAAATGTCATAATTTCATGTGTATATATTTTTTTCCCCTTCACAGCTGGCATATTGTATAGTACAGTTTCTGGAGAAAGATCCTTCACTCACAGAGCCAGTAAATATTTTTGTTTTTTTTTTAATATATCTTAAACATCCAGATTTCCCAGCTGTGAAATTGTAAAATTTTATGTAAAATTTGCTTTCTTATTTGTAATTCAGGTCATTAGAGGTTTAATGAAATTCTGGCCAAAAACCTGCAGTCAGAAAGAGGTAAGTTCTATGTTGCTGTTAAGACTTCAGTAAAGGAGTTTGATAGTTCTACAGATAAATGTTAAAGATACTTTTCTCCCAGGAACATCCAGAGAGTTTCAGGTAAATACTATAGACAACTCTTAAATGCTATTGTGGATTTTTGTGTTCAGATTGTCCTGTGTTGGACATAATTTTGACAATAAAGAGAGGTGTTAAGCTGATGATAGTTATCATCTCTGTTGGCAAGTTAAGCATTATATTGTAGTATGCCAATATAAGTGTTCTTTCACAAGGGAGTGACCCTTCACGTAAAGAGAGCAAAAGTGAATGTTGCGGAATTATGTGGAAAATTATATTAGAAATTGCAGCAGTTTGTGTCAAGCCTACATTTTCAGAGGTGGGCTAGAGGTATTTTTAGCTTCTAACATAGATTGGCAATTAGTTGCATGATTACCTGATTTTGCAAATCTGAGTTTACACACTGATATTTATGGGCACAACAAGAGCATCTTTGTTTGAAAATTGGTCCCCAAAGACAAGCAATTAAAGATGGATCCTTTAATTACCAGGGTAAAATCCTGGCCCATTGAAGTCAATGAGAGTTTTGCCATTGTGTTCACTGGGACCAGGAATTCACCCCAGGTGCACAGTGTCATCTGTAAATTCCTTAGGGCAAAGACCATGCATTATAAGCTGTAAATAGAACACTAAGCATGTGTTGGTGTTCAGCAAATAATAATAGATCAGAGGCAAGATCCAGGAACTACTGAGTATAGAATTAATCACTCAGTTTGGGATTTAATACTAGGAGATGCTGAGAATGGAAGCTAATAGAAGTTGAGGATGTTCAACACCTTGCAGGTCAAAGATTTTTTAACCATGATTCGAATGTAGTCTTGTCTTCTCCCTCTTACTTATGTTCACTCTCCCACTTTGCACCCATTACTGTTTCACAAATCCCTCAGCACTTCAGAGTCATTTGAACCTCCCTGTCCCCAGAGGAACAAATATGTCATATGGATATGAAAGGTGTGTGCAGGATTAGGGCCTAAATTGTGGGGGGTTATAGCACTTGTAACCTACAGAAACATACCTATTTCTGTATGAATACAACTATGGTTAGCTCTAAGTTCATTGCGAAGGAGCTACAAAAACTGGTTCCCGTTGTTTCATAGAATATCAGGGTTGGAGGGGACCTCAGGAGATCATCTAGTCCAACCCCCTGCTCAAAGCAGGACAAATCCCCAGACAGATTTTTTTTTTTAAACCCCAATTCCCTCCTCAAGGATTGAACTCACAACCCTGGGTTTAGCAGGCCAATGTTCAAACCACTGAGCTAATAATTGTGTTTAGTCTTAAAGTGCAACATTTTAAAAACTTGATCCCCACCTGCTGTTAATTGTGGGGGCAAATCCTGAAATTTAGATACCTTAACTATCTGACTTCATCAGTAAATAAAGAGGATGACTACATTCTGTTGTTTGTGCCTGTAGAATTAGAGGATGGGTTGAGACCTGTTTGAAAACTTAGCCGATAAATTGCAAATACAAGAGTTGAGGAGTTCTGAATTTAACAATTACTTGTGTCTAGGTCATGTTCCTTGGGGAGCTGGAGGAGATCTTGGATGTGATTGAACCTTCACAATTTGTCAAAATTCAGGAACCTTTATTTAAACAAATTGCCAAGTGTGTTTCTAGTCCTCATTTTCAGGTCAGTAATACAAGTACATTTTTTTTTAAAACAGGAATATAGTTTCTAAGATCTTGTGAATATACAAAACGAATGCCTAAATGCTGAGTTTGCATTGTACTGATTCGAACATATTTACTATTTGTATATCCATGGACGGGTTTGTTACAGTAGCAGTACCTACACTCAGGGAAGATTGAAATAGAAAAAAGATGAGACTCCAAGGGTGAGATCTTAGAGTAGGGTTACCATCCGTCTGGGTTTCCCCGGACATGTCCAGCTTTTTCAGCCTTAAATGGCCGTCCAGGGGGGATTTCTAATTAAGTAGAAATGTCCGGGATTTCCCCTCCTGCGGAGTGCGGCGCGGCTGATTGGACGCCTGGCCAGACTGAAAGCCGCTCGCAGCCACTAGGGCCTCTAGCAGCCAGAGTCCCTCCCCCTCCCCCGCTCCTTCCTCCCCCACAGAGCAGCCCGGAAGTGTTTAGTCCACATGGAGCCTGCAGGGCAGGCGGCAGTGGGGGGAGGGTGTAGAGGCTGCAGGGTGAGTGGGGAGCAGGGGGCACAGAGGCTGCAGGTGTGGGGGGGTGCAGAGGCTGCAGGGCGAGTGGGGAGCAGGGGGCACAGAGGCTGCAGGAGCGGGGGGGTGCAGAGGCTGCAGGGCGAGTGGGGAGCAGGGGGCACAGAGGCTGCAGGGGCGGGGGGGTGCAGAGGCTGCAGGGCGAGGAGGAGCAGGGCAGGCAAGCAAGGGCATAGAGGCTGCAGGGGCTGCGGGGCGAGTGGGGAGCAGGGAAGCACTTAGCAACCCCCAACCAAGATAAGAGTGGGAGGGAGGAGGGGGAATGCGGGGTGCTCAGAGGAGGGGGCAGAGTTGGGGCAGAGACTTTGGGGAAGGGGTTGGAATGGGGGGGAGAAGGGGTGGGGCTGAGGGCAGGGCCGGGGGCGGGACCGGGGCCCCGTGGAGTGTCCTCTTTTTTAAATGTTTGAATATGGTAACCCTATCTTAGAGTCCATTCACATAACACCACAAAACTTGCATCTCAAGTAAAGGAGGGCTAAGGTGGGTTGGGGGAAAGGGCATGTTAGAGGCAGGGAGACAGGATGCAGTGCTTCAGTGATTCTGAGCAGTTCTCCTTACCTGTCCGGGTAGGCATGGAGGCTGCTGCAACTCAGACAGCCCCCCAGGGCAGTCTGAATTATCCCAGCAACTGCTCCAGCCCCTAGAGTATCCTAGAATCAGGAGGATGCAATCCTAGTGTAAAGCCATCTTAGCCCAACCCCCTCTTGCCCTGGGCTTTGATCCTGCCAAGTGTTAAGCACCTCTTGTGAGATACTTCATACTCTTGGCTCCCTTTGATTTCTCTGGAAGACAAGGATTTGAAGCAAGCCGCAGCAGGTACTCTGCACTTACCCTGGGTTCAGGGCGTATGACTCTGACCATAAAAGTGATCCAAATAGATTTTAGTTCATACGTAACCTTTCACCAAATAAGAAATTACAATGAAATCAGACACTGAATACTTACACATTAATTTTAATATTAATCATGTTTTAAATTTATTTTATATTTACTTTAAAAGACCACCTTACATTAAAGCAAGTTATGCCCTGGATAAAATAAAAATTTCATTTAGAAACTAATAACCTATTGATTGACTCTGACGCTATTTGTTTTGTGGCATGTTTTCTGTAAAATATAACAAATTTGTAGATAACTGATTTTCTCCTAATGGGTTTTGTTCCTCCCTCCCCATCAAAGGTGGCAGAAAGGGCGCTGTATTATTGGAATAATGAATACATCATGAGTTTGATAGAAGAGAACTCCAACGTTATACTTCCCATCATGTTTTCCAGTCTTTATAGGATTTCCAAAGAACACTGGAATCCGTAAGTTTTGGCATTATCTTTCATCTGTCCACTTGCTGAAACCTATATATTCAACCCTGGAAATTCCAGATAAAGAAAACATGAAATAGCGCCAAATTCAGACTTGATGTAAACAGTTGCCACTCTATGAAAGCCAATGGGATTTAAACCAGAGCTGAATTTGGCAAAATCTGAACTGTGTAGGTTAAAAGCAGCAGTGCAGATTGTTTTATTTCCAAAATATGTTAAGGCAGCTAATATAATATTTTTTTAAACTTTTGTATTTATTTTTTCATCATAAATACAATATTTTATTTCTATTGTTTTTGTATAATTACCAAGAAAAAATGCCAGGCACCAAACGTTTCTAATGCTCTGTCAGTACATTTCCATAAACTGGTTTACAGGATAAGTTTGACTGTAAATTGGCCCAGACATACCCCTTGATCTTAATACATCTCTGTAGATACATAATAATATTTTGAGTGATGTCATATAATCAGTGGCAGCAGCATTTTTCTAAACATTAGCAGGTGCACACACATTTCAGTAGATTATTTTTATAAATGTATTCAAAGACAATGGCAGCTATTAAGTCGTTATTAATCAACAGTTAGCTCACAGTGAGATCCAAGTTATTTGCTAATAGAGAAAACCTACATTCTCAAACTCTACTGCTGCTGTACACTCTTAAAAAAAGACATTTTCTTCTTGACACGATCAGGATGATGTACCTGTCCTATTTATCTGGGTTTTTTGTTGTTGTTGTTGTTGGGTTTTTTGTTTGTTTTTTACAGTAGTCTAGGGCAGTGGTTTTCAAAATTCAGGTCACGACCCAGTACTGGGTTGCAGAATGCAAGGCACTGAGTCGCCTTGCTCAGCACCCAGGGACCCTGGTGGCTGGCCAGTAAGAACTAGTAGACCCTACCTGTTCTGACACCAGGCTGTGTCCCAGAAATGGCCAGCAGCAGGTTCGGCCAATGGGAGTTGGGGGGATGGTGCTTGCAGGCAAGAGCTGTGTGGAGCTGCCTGTGCGCCTCCACCCAGGAGCCGGACTTGCTGCTGGCCGCCTCCAGGGCACAGTGTGGTTGGTGGTGCCAGGACAGGCTGGAAGCCTGCCTCTGCATCCCAGCTGCGCCGCTGACCAGGAGCTGCTGGACGTAAGCCTACGCCCCAATCCCCTGCCCCAGCCCTGAGCCCCCCCCAAACCTGGAGTCTCCTGCACCCCAATCCCCTCATCCCAGTCCCAACCCAGAACCCGCACCCCCAGCCCAGAGTCCTGACCCCCTCCCACACCCCAATCCCATGCCCCAGCCCTGAGCCCCCCTCCCATACCCGAAACCCCTCATCCCCAGCTCTGTTGGGTATCGGGCATCAACAGTTTTCTTCAACTGGGTTGCTGGAAAAAGAATTTGAAAACCACTGGTCTAGGGAAACATTTAATTATATGTACAGTTATAATTAGATGTCATCCATTTACTACCTGGGTCACAGAACATGTCTGGGGATTGGTGGATAGCATTTAGTAATCACATCACAAAATTTAATGCTGGGATCATTTTTAGCATGCACGCTGCACTCCTTATTCAGGCCTGTACTTTAAAAACTTTGTGATAAAGTAAAGTTTTGTTTCTTAGAATTATCAACTCTTCCTCAAAGATTTTTTCTTTTTCCAGTGGACTTGTTTTCTTTTTACATGTACTAAAGTGAAATGATCATGAAACGTACAAATCCAAGGGAATCTTTCACATTTCTCATACTTGGGTTCTTTACTTTGAGATATTCATACTCTATTCAAAGGCATCTATTGAACCTTTTTCCTGTGCATCATTCACATTTGATGTTTAGATTTTAATTACGTCTGCTAGAATAACAACTTGGACCATTGGATTACATTCAGAATTGCTGCACTGCTTGGTGAAGTATCTGCAGTTGTATGTGCTAACTGTCTGTTGTTACCTGTAATAGGTGGGGATTTGTTCTCTCCGTTTAAATGATAAAAAGTGATGAGAGCCTGATTCTCACTTCACATATGTTAATTAGGAGTAACTTCACCGAAGTAAAAAAAGTTACATCACTATAACTACACCTCTACCTCGATATAACGCTGTCCTCGGGAGCCAAAAAATCTTACCGCGTTATAGGTGAAACCGCGTTATATTGAACTTGCTTTGATCCACCGGTGTGCGCAGCCCCGCCCCCCAGAGCACTGCTTTACCGCGTTATATCCGAATTTGTGTTATATTGGGTCGCGTTATATCGGGGTAGAGGTGTAGTAGGAGATTAGAATCAGGTTCAGCAATTCCAATAAGAAAAGTTCAGGAAAGTGTGTAAATTATTTTTTGTTCTTATTCAATTTCAACTGAAACTAATAGATTCCTTATCTTTTTTGTATTTCACAGGGCTATTGTGGCTTTAGTCTACAATGTGTTGAAGGCGTTTATGGAAATGAACAGCACCATGTTTGACGAGCTGACAGCCACTTACAAGTCAGATCGTCAGCGGTAACTTTTTAAAGCTTTTTTGTCAGCTGTGCATAAGGCCTGCTGTTTAATTTTTTCCTCACATTCTGCTGTGATTGCATAATTTCACACATAATTGATTGCAATGCCTCATTTTTTTTTCTGCATGCTCATTAGCCTTCTCCTTGCAAGATGCCAGATAATATCATGAATAGGTGGTTGTTTTCTCCCCTATGAAATACAGTACCCGTTGCATAGCTTGTGGATCTGCATTCCTCACAGAACTCCTTTTGGCACCACATTCCAAAAGACTTAAATGTATCAAGATTTTCAGTAATAAAAGAAGAACAAGGGTTTAAAGATATCACTTTGCTTAAAGGCTTCAAAAAGGGTGGAGGTTGGACATGAGGGATTTCCTCAACACATGACTCACCATAAGGCCCATCCTACTTATCCTGCATGTGGTCTTAAGCCTAAGTGGCACCTTTCAGCCCTTTCAGTTTTTTCCTTTTTCACGGATCTTGATATAGCCGAGTCCTTTAGAGTGCAGGATCCAGTAGATGCACCATTCATACAATCATTAGTTGCACCCTAGTAAAATGTTTTTTGTCTATCTTCCTTAATCTTCATTCTCCAATTATAGTGCATCATCTTTTGTCTAAAATTTCAGCTTATCCAAAGCGGCAGGTGAAAAAAATGAGGAAACTTCGGGAACTCCGGGCAGTTTGCGACTTCGTTTAAGTCGTGCCTTTTGTGTGACTCGGGGTTCCCACAAGCAAAGCGAAGGGTACTGTATGTCATCAAACCTTGTTAGGTTAGTATAGCCTCTGAAGTCTTTTGGAGGCCATGATACTGTTGAATTATGTGACCAGGTTCATAGTTCACCTTCCTTTTGATTTGCTTTGCTTTGCTTTTATATATAATAAAATGCAATGTTTTATACATTTAAAAATCTGTAATTGATGAGTTAGATGGTACACTGGATTAATGACTGCACTAACATTATTTCTGGAGTCCTGGGTTTAAACCTGAGCTGAATTGTAGGTGACTTGATGGTTTTTGTTAAGGCCCTGGTAGACAAGGTTCAGTCTGTCAGATTAGCTGACATCATCACTGTACAATTTGTAGTGTGTGCGACACAGAATCCTAGGACTAGGTGTCTGATCCAGGAAGGTTCTGAGAAGCCTCAGCGGCTACTGAAATCAATGGATGCTGGAGGGACTTTTTATCTCATGAGGCATTCAGAGTTTCACAGGATCAGACCCTGCCATAGCATGTATGTTGCAGGTAATGACTGTGTGGAAGAGCTTTCTTAGCACTTGCTTACATGACCTCTACTGTATCTAGGGCTGGTGCTGATCTTTTAAATATATTTATTCATCAATTATTATTTTAATATATATACTAGAATGTAAAAAATGGGATAACTTCAAATATTAAACCATGTTTAATACTAACAATTAAACAATCACAGTTTGCTGAGATAAAGACTTCTTAGGGTTCTGTGGACAAACATGGGCAAGTATTCGAACATTTTTCCATAGGAGATTGGATTTTCATTTACTAAGTGCTGGTGAAAAATTCATTAGTATTTGTAAGGAGTGTTGTCGGTAGAAGTGGTAAATAGTTCAGTAAGAACTTGATAATGGGAACCCTCAGAATGAAATTCAGGTGTAAGAACACACATTTCAAAGGGGCAAGGTGAATTGTAGTCCAGTCCAGTTGACTTCAGTGGGATTAATCACAGGATCAGGGCCTAGGAATAGAAATAAGTTATAATAGACTTATGTTGGGTTCCCCAATAGAACAAAGTTTACAAAAATAAGAGTGATGTATAGCCAAGTTATTTAGAATTTGTTAGGGCTAAAGTTTTCAGTGTCAATTAATAATAATAGTTCAAACATAGATGAACTAATGAGGTAACCTACTGAAATATTTTAGAAAGAAAGGATACCTGATATAGTGATTAGATAATATAATGATAAATTTCTGGTAAGTGTATTCACCATTTCTTATATTTAATTTTGAATATTTTTCAGCAGCTATGTGTAATGAAAGTAGTAACTCTGGATGAAAACAGATGTTTGTTTCTAACCAAGAATGGTGTTAATAGATATGGCCAAATGACTGCTTTTTGACTAAATGTATGCAGCCTGAGTGATGTGAATTTCCCAGGTAGCAAGTTGTACCAGAATAAAGCTTCTAAATCAGTGGAATATTTTGAGAAACTCTGCAGTGTGACAAATTGGGAATCTAGATTTCAGTACCCTAGATGTCCATGATGTTCATGTTCCCATTGGACCTGATCCTGCAATTGAAAGCTCTCTCCAACTTGTAGCATCAAGACCATATGTACTCCATGTGTTGTAGTTGTTATCAGAACACATTGACTTAATTTTATACTTATTTAAAGGCAATTACAACATTGTCCCCACATTATAGCATAAGGACCATATTAACTCCAAATAACCAGTGACAAAGAGAGAGAACTCAGAGAATAAACAAATTAAGAAAGTTCTAGTTTAGTTTTTAATTTTTATTGGGTTTCCCCTGAAACCTCTTCCACTCAGTTTCCCAAGAACTCAGTTGGACTACAATCTTGTCACTCTGATTCCTTTATCTAATTAGGCAGCACAATCTGTTGGTAAAGCAAACATTGCACAGATTATTTTGTAGGGATTCAGTAGGAATAAAGACAAATGCATTGAATGAGGGTTAGATCCTGCAACTGGATTCACACTAGCTACACTGGGATGGAGCACTGCTGAAGTTAATATGGTCTTGTTAAACCTAGCCTATTCTCTCAAACATTAATGAAAGCAAGAGAGATCCTAATAACCTTCTTTAAACAAATAAATAAACTTGAAATTGTGAAATAGAACTTGGCCAAAAAGTATATATTAATCTGAAATGTAATATATTTGCTCCATAAAATATTTTAATATAATTCTAATGTGAACTAGCTATTTTTGCTCTATTGTAAAATTAACATAAGTAAAGATTTTTAAACTTTTTTTTATTATATCCCATCTTCTGTTTCTTTTAGTTTTGTTCAGCGTTTTTGATGTAGATAAACTAAAATTTGGAGTAAAAAATGTGTACTGAAAATAAATATACATTAGGGAAAAATGCATGTGCATTAGAAAAATTATTGCTTATAGCTTATATCAAATAAGTATTTTTGGATAGGTACTTTTAAAGCTTCCTTGCTGTTAACACTTCATTTTATTTTATCTGCTAGTGAGAAGAAGAAAGAGAAGGAACGTGAAGAACTGTGGAAAAAACTGGAGGATTTGGAGTTAAAGAGAGGTCTTAGACGTGATGGAATAATTCCAACTTAACAAAAGAAACAAAGCAGCATTATTAACCTGTGGAGTCACACATTTATGTAGTAGAAGATGGAGCAACAGTTTTCTGTATTGTGCAACTTTACAGTAGATTTCACATTTGTTTCATTATTACAACAGCACTGTATATAACTGTCTCTAAGTAAAGGAAAAAATAAGGACTTTTCTCCAAAGTTTGGACAGCAGATGGACTTCTCAGAACTTTGCAACATAATCATTGTTTTGACCCTTCTTTAAAACCAGTCTTCAAAGATCTGTTGATGAAAATTGCTATGTCAAAATTTCATTGTCAGGACCTGTTCCTTATTTATCATTAGCAGAGAGTATGATACAACTTTCAAATGTGAACAATCTTAAATTTAGCTTGCCTTTCTGCTAAACTGTTAAATGTATTTATAGTAAAAGAGAAAAAAGATTGTCATTTCCTTTTGAGTTTGTGTAACATCCTCCTTCTCTGGATAACTTTACTGTAATTTGACATTTTTTTCCCTTTTGCACATCTTCATAATTTGAATGTCCATGCAGATCAGGGCCATGAAAAATATAGGTCCCTAAGGTTTTGTTTACTGGTGTGAGTATCTTTCTGGTACCAGGCTAGCACTGGTACTCCTTCAATTTAAACATTAGGAGTAAAAATAAAGAGATGATAAACGTAGTAGGGAAGGAAATTTCAGATTAATGCATCAATTTATTGTGAATCCACACTGTCTTGAATCCTTTGAAAATGGGCAATAGTAACACCATGAACTTCAGTACCTAACCAGTATTAGTTACATGTCATTGGACACACATACCAGAGCTGTTTTGGTAATACTTATGGCTAAATGATTACTATATACGTTTTATTGGACCATTTTTAAATTATAACGACAAACGCTAAACAGTACAAGTATGAAATTGATCTCCAGTGGTCATGGGTCTAATTGGGAACAGAGCTGAGCAAACAGTTTGGACTGTTTGGAGTTGTTGCCTTACTTTTTAATATGTATTTATAAAGTATTCCAGCAAAAGAGGATGTAGCCTCTAAAAAACATACTATAGTGTTTTTGTGACTGTAGTACTATTACTCATCACAGCGCCAGCCCTATGGTTTTAGCTGGAAAGGATTCTGGATAATATACTTCTGCATTCTGAAGTGGATGCTCATTCCTAACTACTGTATTTGTTACCAAAAGTGGTTCTACAAATGCTACTGAAAAAAAATTCTGGAAATCCTAATGTCCTGAGTATTAATAATAAAGTTTAAAATGCTTTTATATCAAAGGTGCATTGTGACCAAATTGTTTAAAAGAAAAAAAAGAGGGCTGTATTATAAGTATGCATTATTGGCTATCTGCTTTGTATTTAAAAGTGGAATCTTACATCTTTGATCGGTAAAATGCTGATAAGACTTATGTACAGTATATAGTTAGCTAATGCAGTTGCATTATTTTATATCGAAAGGTATGTGTTTCAGGATTTTTCTCCAGGATGCTTTTGAACTGTTATAGACATATGACAACAGTGAGTTGATAATCCTAAACCATCAATCCAGCAGTATTTATGGTATAAAGCTGACTTGGTGTTCATGAGTCTTTGTGTTAGTTGCAAACATGAACTTATGACCTGTTGCCATTGATAGAAATACAGTATAAGTACGAGCTTGTATATTTTTCTTCCTACTATTCAAATATACAGTAGAATTTGAGGTTTTCTTGTTTCCAGGTGTGCAAAAAAAAAAAAAAATGGCGGGAGGGGAGCAGGAATCCAATCCCAGCTTACTGACTGTTTCAGGATTATCAGGTCACAGTTTGTACACATGGGTCTGCACATTGGATGTTGGAAATGCAACAACTTTGTAAAAACTTGACACTGTTAATTCTGAAAAAAGAACAGAAGTAAACTAGTCATATGCAACACAAAACATCACAACATGGTTTAATGGGATTAATATAAGCCTCTTATAAGAAGAACACTGACTGGGACTCAATGTAAACTTGGCAGATACAGTCAGTGAAACATTTTATTTTAAAAGTGCTGGAACAAAGGTGCAAGCTCAGATCTGAAGATTAAATAAATTTATAACAAATCATCCCTTAACCCTTTGATTTTTGACAGCCTTTTTGTTTCTACTACAGGTTGGGGTTATATTTAGTAGTGTGACTATGTCTGAAATTAATATGCTGTATGAGAGGGTGCATTTAAACTCATGCCTGACTAGACTGTGTTAAATGGTCAACAATTGAACTATTATGGTGGGAAGAAATCTTGGTGTTTCCATTTTTTTTTTTTCTGCTTGGTGGAATTAAAAGAAATAATGTGACATTAGAAAAAGACACCTTGTCCTGTACTTAAAAATTTAGGTGAGTGTTGACCATTCTTGGATGTTCTTGGTTTCAGCATGACCTACTGGAATTGATTATACAAAACGGATGAGAACCTAGCTGGTTGCAATATTTTGTTACCTCTAATGGGGGATACTGGGGAGTATCTAAAGTGATTTTCACTTCCAAGATGGAATGTTTCTTTAAATTGAATGAGGTAATGTGATGTTAGTCATGCAACTCTAAAAAGGTGAGGTCAGTCTGAGGTTGTACTTTGTGATGTACTTAAAGAAGCACTTGCCATAGTACTACAGAATCCACGCAATCCACTGTTGGCTGCAACCCAAAGGCAATATACTGCTCCTGTCCCACTAGAGTCCATGGGAGGTTTATGCAGAGATAAAGGCAGCATATGGACTTAAGTCAATTGTGATCAGTGCATCTGTTCATTTGTGATTTTGTTTGCTTCATGGTTTTGAGAAACTTTTTTTTGTTAGTTTTTTGTAGACTGCTAACATTACAGTTGATGGGAGATCACTCATGTCTTGTACCATATTGGTTACAGGGGAAAGGACTGAATGTTGTCAGGTAAAAGTAATGAACTACATTTTCAAAACTAGAGCCTTGCATCAGGTTATGGGGATGTAACAGCTGTAAAAGTTCTTCTTGCATACTTTAAATTGAGCATGCATTGCTTTCTTCATCTTGCAAGCTTTCCTTATTTTTTTCTTTTCATTGCTATTGAGTGTTTTTTGTCTCTCTTCCAAACCTTTGAATGCTTTAAATAAAAGTACTCTAATGCCATTGGAGTATTTGCAAGCAGGGTTACAGTAAATTAATCTTGGTTTTGTTAAAAATAAATTAAATCCTTCTATTTATGCTATCTCCTTCTATATATGGAACAATCCAGGATGCAGAGCCAAGAACTGCTTGAACTAGAATTGAAGCAGCTGTACTTATATTGTACATGTGTAAGTATAGCCTCAGGCTCTCTTACACTATGGAAAAAGAAAATATATTACGAGCTTTAAAAGCTTTTTTTATTGTTTTGTGGGAGAGTTGGAGAACTGGATAGATTTTTCCTCCCCCAGTGCACCTCATTTCCCTTTCAATTGGGAGCACACAACTGGCTTAGGAGGCAGAGATGCCCTTTTTTCAATACTGAGAGTTGCCCTGTGACAAAATGAGGGTGATAAACAGGCATGATGAAAGAATGTTTTTATTTGCACATTAATATTTTTATTTTTGTATCTTGGCTCATCGGCTTTCCAAAATAGCTGTGTAATGAGCCACAAACTAGTTTTTCTAGTAGGTATTGGCAGTGAGTTTTTTATATTCCCCAATATTTTCCTTTCAGAGCCTGTATAAAAGGATTGTGTATTCTTGAAGCAAAATTCAGCTAACTTTGATTTAGAAGAAAGTTTTATCCAAGTGCTGCTTACTATCCACAGAAGCAGCAGCATTTGTTTAAGAGAAACAGACATTCTATCATGACCTCTCTGAATACAGGTTTATTTTTTTTGGGATCATTTACTGTAAATATGTTATAATCATAACCTCATGTATTGATGAGGGGGTTTCAAATATAAATAATACCAATACATTTCTTGTCATTGTCCTATTTTTGATTGTAGTATAAAGAATGACCTGCTCATGCTTTTTGTTTAAAAATTAGCATTAGAGTAATAGATTTCTTGATATTTTAGTATTTCATTGTTTAAGCAGGAGAGGGCAGCAAAAGTTCATTTCCCACTCTTTCCCCCCCCCCCCCCCAAGAATGCCATGGTCCATTACTGTTTTTAAATCTAGATGCAGTTAAACTATTGGGTGGGTGGGGAAATAAAACATTTTTTATATATGAAAAGTTGCTTATGGAAATATATAGACTGGTCTAACCAGACTATGAAAATGTCTTCTATGCTACAGCAAGGTAATAATAAAAAGAAAAATCTTCCACCTCTGGTAAATCCTCTTACCTCTGGGTAAAGTGAAGCAGGTCTTAAAGACTTGGATTCAAAATGTCATTCTTTGGACATCGTTTACTTTCTTAAAAATGGTATTAAAGAAACAAACTCAAACTCAATGGTGCTCCCAGATATAAATGTGTATCCTTTCTCTTTTGCACATATGCAAGAGGCTCTGTACTGTGGGTGCATCTAATAAAAAAGCAATGAAGTGTTTTCCAGGCGCGTGGCTTTTTTTCCCCTGTCTATACTTCACATGCCTTTTCAGCAATGGTCTTCCAGCCATTGGATATCATTTCTTGTAAATGTCAAACATTAAGGTATCTCAGTGATGGAAAGATGTTGAGTTAGTGAGACAGGAATGTTAAGGCTCTGTGAGAATTTCCATTATAAGCTCCCAGTTTTCTTTTGGAGTGTGGTGATTGGTCCTCTTAAATTGCAACCACATCTGATTCTAAAGGAGACCTTAAAACCATTGGATATGGGAGCATAGGCATTGGCTCTGTGGCATGCTTCCACTAACCCCTGTCAACCTTGAGCTCTGCAGGTGTGGAAAGGGCAAGACTGGTTGCGCTTCATGATACCATTCTGCCCCTTCAATCTGTGATCTAGACTGCACTGTCCTATTCAGTTCTCCCAGTCAGAATCTGCAGTTCTTCACACACACACAGAGCCCAGGAAGATGGGGATGAACCCAGGCAGAGGCCAATGGGCGGATCCTGTTAGCGTGTAACTCCTGCAGGAATTGTGCAACCATGGAAGTCAAAAGACCAGCAGTGGAGGCACAGGGATCCCTTCTAGATGGCACTGGACTCAGCTAATCCTCTGGGATCTATGGATTGAACCCCTTTCATGTTCTGTAAGGGCGCCAGGGCAGGGGGTAGCCTGTGTCATAAGGAATGATCATTTGCCCAATAATCTTGATTTAAAGGTTTCAAATCCTTAGGTAAATTATTCCATTGGTTAATTAACCTCTGTTAGAAATGGGTGCCTTGTTTCATCTCTCAATTTATCTAGCTTCAGCTTCCAGCCACTGGCTCTTGTTATACCTTTTTCTGCTAGAATGAAAAGCCCTCTCCTGTCAGAAATCTTGTCCCTATGTAGGGACTGTGATCAAGGCATCTCTTAACCTTCTCTTAGATTAAACTACGTAGATTGAGCTTCTTTAGTCTCTCGTAAAGTGTTTTCCAGTCCTTGGAAGGTTTTCCAGTCCAGTTGTAAGAAATTAATATCCTCAGTGAGTTACTGCTCAGTGGGGATTTCGCTGTTGATTATTGTTAAAATAGGAAATCATCTTTAAAGACTCAGAGGTATTTAAAAAAAGCTTCTTCGTATTTGCAGTACTAGTACCATAGGGCTTGTCTGCATCACCCTGCAGTTCAGACTGCAGGGCTGGGAATTGCAGAGCGCTCTAGCATGCTGCGCTGTAACTGCCCCGTGTGGACACTGCGGGCGTGAACCAAAAGGTACCTAGTTAACATTAACGTGGGTCTCCTTCAAACAGGTAACCTAAACACAGGTATCTTTTAGTTCTCTCCAGCAGCATCCGCGTGAGGCAGTTACAGGACAATTCTTTGGTGCACACTGCAGTCCACACACACCTAGTCTGCAATGCAGCCCAATGTAGACATAGCCATAGTTACTTTGCTAATTCCCTCAACCTCAAATTTCCTTCCCACAAATTCTCAGTTTCTCAGCCAGCAGCAGACCTTCATTCCATGTTAAATTCAGGATTGCCCCACAAATTATGGGCTGTCCTCAATCATAAGTAGGGCCCTACCAAATTCATGGCTATGAAAAATGCGTCACACACCGTGAAATCTGGACCCCCACCCCTGTGAAATCTGGTCTTTTGCGTGCTTTTACCCTATACTATACAGGTTTCACGGGGGAGACCAGGGTTTCTCAAATTAGGGGTCCTGACCCAAAAGGGAGTTGCAGGGAGGTCACAAGGTTATTTTAGGGGGGTCGCAGTATTGCCACCCTTACTTCTGTGCTGCCTTCAGAGGTGGGTGGCTGGAGACTGGCAGCTGTTGGCCGGGAGCCCAGATTTGAAGGCAGAATTGCCGCCAGCAGCAGCGCAGAAGTAAAGGTGCCAATACCATGCTATGCCATGCCATCCTTACTTCTGCATCCTTACTACTGCTGCTCTCCAGCTGCCCAGCTCTGAAGGCACCACTGCCCCCAGCAGCAACGGAGGAGTAAGCCCCCCTACAATAACCTTGCGACCCCCCCCCCACAACTCCTTCTTGGGTCAGGACCCCTACAATTACACCACCCTGAACTTCAGATTTAAATAGCTGAAATCATGACATTAACGGTTTTTTAAATCCTATGACTGTAAAATTGACCAAAATGGACTGTGAATTTGGTAGGGCCCTAGTCATAAGTCTGTGGGTATCTCTGCACTATGGGCTTTCACTCCCAGAGAACAGAAGTCTATATTTACACATTTTCAGTTTAACGTACATTGTAGCATCACTTGTGGCATTAATTCAGAAACTGCTTAAAGGGCTTGAGTTAGCAGCTGAAATTATCTGTGTCTTAAAAGATTAAATGCTGAAGCCAAAGAGTACGCTGTACATTTGCTAATAAAACATTTTGAAAGAAGCCTTGCTAACAACTGTTTGCTGTGACCTGACACTTTTTAAAAGCTGATTGCAGCCCAGGCACGTGAAAATCACATTACATTGAAATTGTTTTCCCAGTTGTTTCTCAGTGTTTTCATTATTCCAATCCTTTTATTTTACATCAGACGAATGTGTTCTCCAATAAGCTGGAAATGTCTGTTTCCCAAATGCCAGGGTTGTTGTTTTTTCATTGCCTCTTTTGTGCAGACAAAGAAATACTGCACTCTGTAAAGTTTGACAGCTGCACTGATCAAATTAGGTGCAGCTATTCTTTAAAAGTCTGATAGAATAATCTGTTGTTTGAAAGAAGCAGATGTAGGCCCTGTTGCTGTGGGGATGCACCACTAGGATGCTCTAGTAAAAGTAATAGAAGCCACAACTATATTAAATGGCTTGTTTTCAACCCTTATGTGATATGGTTGGTGGACTGTCCTTACCTTCCTTTCCTGTATTGATTCGTGTGTCATCTCAGTCTGTGGCGTGGGAAGGCCTCTGTGTGCTGGCCATGGCTGCAGTGCCAGGCACTAGAGCCATCCTAGCTGTTTACCTGATCCCAGCCAACCACGATGCCCAAATGAATGTTCATTTGTGATCAGACTTCGGTTGTGTCTCAACTTACAGCAGCTTGGGTATAAATAGCAGTGGAGATGGTGAGGCATTGCTTAGGAGAGTAAAGACATGCCAGAATCTTTAGGCTATCTACCCTATGCGCCCAAACAGTGCTTCCTGCATCTACTCTGCTATTTTTAGCAGTGTGGTGTCCCGCTGCCAGACTCTTTCCCCCCAATACCACCTCCCCACAAGAGCCTTTCACTGCCATGTGAAGCTATACACCCCAGTGTGGACACAGCCTGCTTTTCACTGCAGCATGTAGCTGCACGTAGTCTATATGCCACTGCTCATGTAGACAAGGTCTTAGGTGTACATGTAACTGCACTCTCTAGCTGTTGACAGGCTAAACATTTCCCCCTAGTGGTTATCAATTGCCGGTAGCTGCGACACATGGAGCTATGAGGGTGGCTTGCAACGTCTCCTGTCAGGCTTAACCATGTCAGTGTTGGGGAGGATCAACTGCCAGTGGTTGGAAGGGTGGGAGCACCACAAATAGTGGTGTGTACTGGTGGAAATTTAATAGTTGGCTGGGGATAGGGTGTTGTCTTGTTTGGAGATGGGATTCTTTTGGGAAACTTTTCTGTTGTTCTTTCCTCCCCCTCTTTATCCTCCTTTAAGGCCCTGCATCACCATCATGTCCATAATGTCAGGAAGGAACTTGCCAAAGGAGGGTCCAGAATCTTTCCATCCTCATTAGCAGCAGGGCTGGATTTAGGAACTGTATGATTGATTGGGGGCCTAGGTCGGTATTTGGCTCTTGTGTTTGTGGACTGGTTATTGGGATAAGGAGTTGAGGACTGCAGCTTTGACATGGGTTGACCATCAACCCATTTAGTTTAATGTTACAATTTCACCCTAGCTTTTTCTGGTGCAGCAGGCACATCCGATTGGTCTGTTCCCAATTTCATTTCAGATATTTTCTTACCAGTAGTACTATACAACTGGTGGATATGATTACCTTTTGCTAGGCTAATGGGACATTATGGTCATCTATTGACACAATGACTCCCCAGCACGCTCTGCAGAGGTCCCCTTGGCTGTACAGATGAAATGCTTGGGATGGAAGGATTGCAGGTTTAAACCAAAAGATACACCAACACTGATAGTTTTTGAAACTAGGACAGGCATTTGGAAGTTCAGACTTGTTAATGGATAGGGCCCTACCAAATTCACAGTCCATTTTGGTCAATATCACAGTCATAGGATGTTAAAAATAGTAAATTTCATGAGTTCAGTTATTTAAACCTGAAATTTCATGGTGTTGTAATTGTAGGGATCCTGACCCAAAAAGGAGTTATGCAGGGTCACAGTACTTCTATCCTTACTTCTGCACTGCTGCAGGTGGCGGCGCTGCCTTCAGAGCTGGGTAGCTGGAGAGCGATGGCTGCTGGCAGGGAGCCCAGCTCTAAAGGCAGAACCACTGCCAGCAGAAGCACAGAAGTAAGGATGGCATGGTCTGGTATTGCCCCCCTTACTTCTGTGCTGCTGCTGGCAGGGCGCTACCTTCAGGGCTAGGCATCTGGCCAATAGCCACCACTTTCCAGCCGCCAAGCTCTGAAGGAAGCACAGAAGTAAGGGTGGCAATACTGTGACCCCACACAACTCCCTTTTGAGTTTGGACCCCCAATTTGAGAAACGCTGGTCTCCCTGTGCAATCTGTATAGTGTAGGCTAAAAGCACACAAAAGACCAGATTTCATGGTCCGTGTCACAGTTTTCACAGCCATGAATTTGGCAGGGCCCTATTAATGGAGCTGCTATACTAAGGGCTGCTGTTTATCTCAAAGTAAACTGAAAATTGGCAGAAATACACTCTTGGTTTGCTTGAGTGAGGAAATGCGGAATTCAGACAGTGTTAATTAGTTATTAGTTCACAGGCTATTTCACAGGCACAAAGGGATATTATCCGCATTTGCTCTACGTGACACTCCTCAGACAATAGTTGATTCACATAGTTTGTATTATAGAGTAGATTCCAAGTGTCAATTATAATTGAACTAATATAGTTCTTAGGAGTATGAAGGAAACAATGTTTCCTTCTGTAACTCAGTAATTCACACGATCGCATTTTAATGATATGCCATTAAGTGATATCTGTTCAACAAGGCTCAGCAGAGACAGAGTTTAAAAAACAGCACCGAATCAAACAAATTGAACAAGGTGCAGGTACCTGTGACCACACGTTAGCAGGAGGGAGAGGTTGAAGATCAGGGAAGAGGTCAAGTCTTTTGGTTGTCTCCAAACCTGATAGATTCCCCTACTATGTAGTTTTGCTGGTCTCATAGCTGATGTTGTGAAAGGTTTGGAATATCAAGATTCCCGTCATGTATGGTACAGGGCTTGTTTCAAACTGATATCAGGACATAGTTCTGTCTGCTCCAGCAGAGGCCATAGCTAAGTGACTCTTCTATTTAAAATGGTTTCATGTCATAAGCTTCAGTTCCCTCTAAAATTTCCAGTCTGGATCATTAAAAGAACATTTGCCTACCTCAAAATCTGTTGCCACATATTTGAATATGCAAACCTGTAGGTTTTCCCCTCCAATGAGAGCTCTAAAACGTTCACAAATAACACATTTTAAAAACTGACCTCTCATTTTGCCATTGCTTAAAATATTGATACAATAAATCCGACAGACCAATTAAAGATACATTGAGGTCTGTGATTTGGAAGTTTGTCTCAACTTGGACAGGGGCTCAAATAGATTTTAGCTGATTGTTTCAGTGCTATAAATTTCCATGTATTCTCAAAAAAGCTACTTATCTGATAACTAGCAACCAAGTTACTCGAGTCTTTTGATCCTAAAAATCACACTGTCATTTATAGACCATGAGTGAAATTTAAAGGGAAGCATGCTGCGGCAGAAATATTCAAGACTACTATAGAGAAGGATAGTGGCCTTCACCAGTTCCTCTGTAGATAAATCCCTCCAACTGGGATTCCTTGGGCTCCATGGTTAAGGTTTGGAAATTGAAGTGTTTCGAAAAACAATTGCACATGACACTCTATGGGAAGCTGAGCTTTCTTTCATCTCCACTGTGGTTGGAAAAGGTTTCTCGCCTATATGATTTTTCTCTTGCTGCAGAGCAAACATTGCTGTTACCCGGACTGTTATTACAGGTGACCTCTACACAGAAGCCAAACCAGAAGGTGACAACGCTGCTTTCCAGACCTAGCATTTATCTCTTTTCTCCTGGAATAAGCTCAGGTATGTTCTGCATACAACAATGCTGTTAGCTGTGCCTCACATCCCCCTGTTTAAGCCGGAAGTCAACAGCCATCTGTCCCTAAAGCTAAGCTGTCTCAGTGCTCCCAGGATCACCGTGCCCTGAACAAACCTCTAACTTCCCTTAAGCCCTTCCAGGAACATCATGGCTTTCTCCTTGTCAGGGGTAAGTAATGGTAAATCAGGATGTAACACACAAGATCCATGCAAGCTCTACTCCATCACAGCCTGATTGCTAAAGTATTTGTGATGGAAATCATTAGCTGCTGACTATTGAAATTATTAGCAAATACAATTTGGCGAGTCGGGCTTAGCACATAAGAAAAATCCAATAGTGTTGCTGAGCTGGATTTCAATTTTCAAAGTATGAGAGCACAGGAGGGGTAACCGGCCAGGTCTGCTGCTGTTTTAATCCCACCTGTGTGCACATTGTAGGTATAATTCTGTTAGTCTTTCTCTTGACCTATTAAATCTCCACACCAAACATGTTTTATAGATTCTTGTGTGAGAAATTCAAGTGCACTCGTAAAAAAAGTGTCTACACTTTGCAGTGTATAGTACCTGCAAAGGGGAATTGGGAAACCCGGATCCAAAGGAAAAATACTCTTTTAACAGTAGCCCCTTGGTTTATATCAAGGACCTCAGATTCATTTTCAATCCTCTTGATTCAATCAGGGAGCTCATCCATAGGGTCTGATCCAGTGAGGGGCCAAGCATTCACAACTCCTCCATACTTCAATAAGAGCTGCAAGTGCTCCACATCTTGCAAGCGATGCTCAGGACCTCACAAAGTCTCCAAATCTCATTCCTAGGAAAAGAGATTAGCTAATTTGATAGTTCATAAAAGACCCATCCCCACTTTTTTCTTTTAACAGCTCATAAACAGTAACCCCGATAAATCCATAGCCATTAAAGCTGCTTTCTGTTTTCCCCTATTAAAATACCAAGCCAATCTCAAATCCTTGGCAATGAAATATGTGCAGTCTATAACTTAATGGAACAGCATTCAACTCATTATCAGGATGTTTGGCTTAATTACCAGGGGAAACATAACCTATAAATGAGCTATTTAAAGTCATAATGGCATTTTCTTTTGATCAGGTTTCAATTAGTCACTAATGTAAGAAATCCTGCATTAACTGCATCACGTCAGGCTGGGAGTGTTAGCGTGAACTGATGATTTTCCATGTAAACATGATTCCAAGGGATAACAGGTCAAGCAACCTTAACAGGTTGTAAAAGGGTAGTCCCAGGGCAAGGTTGGCAAAAAAATAGACTGAGAATGTTTAATAAACAGATCAAAATATTGGGTTAAATGTAGGCACTTCCTCCTGAACAGACTTTTCCAGTCCCTGAGATGTCCAAAACATAGTGGAGTGAGGTGAGGTAGAGGCTGAAATGTGAGCTTTCTACAGAAACCTGGAAATCAGATGAAATAAAATACTTTTCTTCAGTATTGGCTTTTCCCCCTATTCAAGGCCAAGTTGAGAAGGCTTGAAGTCCAAAATCACAGGTTTCTCAGGGTCCAAACATATTTTCTTCCACTAGAATTTTTTAAAATTGAATGGTTTTCAATGGCATGCACGTTCTACCATGTCCCTCCATTTCTTCTTCCCAATGTCTTTGGCAGTAAGTTTTCAATGTACTGTGCTATCTCAGTAGCTCCCCAGTCTGAAAATGTACCCCAGCTATCCAGCAGAGCACTGTTCTGGGTCTGAGAGTAAGCTGTTTTAATCACAAGAATAGAAAAATGCAACTTCCCTGTTGGTTAAACTAAAAAGAATTTTTTTTTTCATTAAAATGTTTGCATTGCAACCACTAAGTTAGCTCTCTTCGAACAGTTTGTGAGAGGGAAGGCCAGAGAACAGAACCTTGATGAGAGAGGTCTGGTCTAGCCTTTTCAGGAACTGTGGGACCAATCCTGCTCTCATTGAAATAAATAGTAGCAGGATAAAGGCCTATGACATTATGGCGACAATGCGATCTCATGTTCATATGGGAACAACTTGATACAAAACTGACTAAGTTGTACGCCTTATGAAAACAAAGCTCAAAAGAGTGGGGAGAAAATCACACCTCTAACCCTAACCTGTGCCCGATGTTAAACCAGTGAAAGCAGGATACTTGTGTAACATCATCTCCTACTCTGTGTATTCCAGATAATGGGTCCATGAATGTTTTTTATACATATACAAAATTCAGAATGAATTGGGAAACCTATCTCACGCACTGCATATCTTATAACGTACACCTGACAAAGCTTTAGAAAAATTGCGTGTTAATATATTGTAGTATTTGAGAAGTAGCTGTGATCATGTAGTTAGACTGCAGTGTAATGCATCAACGTAAGGGAGTCTGTCAGTTTTATTGAATTGTATACAGACAGCCAATCGGACAAATGAAATGATGCCTGTCCGTAAAAAGGACAAATTTGTGAACCAGAAACCATTGCAACAAACAGTTGTGTTTCTGCAGCTGTGTCAACCAAAAGGAAATGTAATTCTCCTTTCTGTGACTGTCCCTTTTAAATGTAGGGGACCGTCCCTTTCGGTTGCATGGAATCCTGTCATTTTGTGATGAGATGCAGAATGTTACTGAGTGAGTCACTGCGCGCGCTCTCTCTCGCTCTCTTTCGGAAACTTTTTCTGGCTTCTCTGAAATAAGTCATCTAGACTGAAAATGATCTGTTTAGCTTTTGGAGTAAGGCACAACGAAGTGAGATCTTCCCAGAGAGTCTGAGAGAGGGAAGGCCATGAAACAGAAACTTTATAAGAGCGGTCTCTACAGGACTTGGTACAGGAGAGAATCTGGACCAAAGATTCTGACTGAACTTTACACTCCCTTTTTTTATACGTTCGTAAAGGACCCAATTCTGGATCCTCTGATATCAATGGTAAAACTCCCATTGATCTCAATGGTGCAGAAAAGTCCCAGAGAGAGAGATCTCTATATTTGTAATTCCAAAGCTTTTGCCACATGACAACTACCTTTTCCATTTAGGGCTTGCATTTAAAAAGCCTCTTCCGTTTTGATTTTGCTGGTTCTACCTTTCCCCGTGTTATGTGGAGAGGACCTCTCTCAAACTAGGAAAAACTTTTCATGGGTGACCACTGAGTTGATGCACGTAGCTGCGCATTTCCAACATCCAAAGGGCCCCAACCTATAAAGTACAATTTCCCAAGGCAATCATGCTGGCCTAACTCTGTCCCCGTTGATTTCAGTGGGAATTACGCCAATGCTGAGCTCCTCTGAAAAGCTCACCTGTAAAGTATGCAGCTGCTGAGTCGTGAAAAATCCATAGGGTAGGGGAGGATCCGCAAGCTCAATTGCAAAAGACCATCATAGAACCCTAAAGAGAGAGAGACTTTTAAATATACTCCTAGCTGACACTCCTTGATGAGATGAATCATAAATTTGAATTTCCTGTCCTACGTCCAGTCTCAAGGATAATGTCTCGGGATCTTTCCTACCGTATAGAAACCAGGGGTCTCCTGCGGCTATTGATAAGCAGCACATTTAATACAAACAAGAGAACATACTTTTTCACACACCACACAATTAACCTGTGCAACTCATTGTTGTGATGGCCAAAAGTATAACTAGATAAGTTCATGGAGGACAGGTCTATCAATGATGATTAGCCAAGATGGTCAAGGATGCAACCCCGTGCTCAGGTTGATCCTAAACCTCTGACTGCCAGAAGCTGAGCGGGGAAGAGAAGGACGGATCTCTTAAAAATTGCCCTGTTGTATACACTCCCCCTGAAGCTCTGGCACTGGCCACTGTTGGAGACTGGATACTGGGCTAGATGGACCGTTGATCTGACCCAGTATGGCCATTCTTATTGTCTTGTAATCTTTCAAACTTTCCTTGTGTGGTAGCCACACACAATGTCCTTTCCTTGCAGAGCGACCTCTGCATACTTTCCCCTATATTTCAAAGTGGCACATAGAATTTTACTTTCTCAGCTCCCCTCAACGTCAGTGGGAGTCATGTGGCCATCACTTGGTCCATTGCTTTGAAAATGTAGCTTTTCATTTCTAGGTTTCAATTTGAATGGCTATATTGGGATCTGAGCAACAGATTCTGATGTGTCTGCGTGTGCCACACACTAGCCTCTGGCTATGGCACACTAATAGCTGCATTGACCCATAATTTACATGGTTGCCCTTCAAACAATAGAATAAAGCAAAAATTATTTTGGGAACAAATAAAATATAAAATGATCTGAAGCATGAAATATCTTGTTAGACCATCAAATGTTTACGAATTAATCTCTGGTTTGGAAGTCTCTCTAAATGAGAAAAGCATTTTGTTCTTATCAGGTTTTATCTGTCTAATATGATTAATTCAGACATAACCCATGAATAACACTGAATAAAAGACGCACTTAAGGGAAAGCAAAGGTGTTTAGCAACAGCACCATGAAATTGAATTTGCAGTTCTCTTTCAGTTAATCTGTACTGAGCAAGAGACGAAAATTGACTTCTACCTGAACCTCCAATGCTCATGCTTAGAAAAAGCAGATCTCTTAAATTTGTGAAATCGTAGCTAAATTGTAATCAATGACATGTTTATCAGTGGCATAAAAAAACACCTGGAGGGAAGAGTTCTATTTATGGAACTACTGCACAGACGCAGTAACCGTTCTAGCCCTCCATGATGGAGTTGTCAGATGTAGGATGGCTCTTGAAGAAGCAGCATGAACAAGAAGTGTGAAAAATGTTTTGCTAAGCAACACTATACCTGCTATAAGCTTGGTTTGCAAGTGGCTTCTTGAGATGGATTGTAACAATAAAGGGGTAAATGCTGCCGGGGCGCATATGGCAGATATAAAAGTGAAAGATGCTTTCAGTGTGGTCTCTGTGCTAGTTTCTAAAAGGGCATAATGAGCTGGCTTCAGTGGAGTTACGTCAGCATAAAACCGGGATACCGCAGTGTTGAATCAGACCCAAAATATTTTACATACAGGAAAAGGGCACCCAACATCTATAGCCTTTTTATGCTTTATCCTAATCTGCGCTCCTACTTTTTCTCAATGTTGTTGTCTGTGAAACAAACTGGGATGCTCCTTACACTCATTTCCTAGTCTTTCTATCACCTTTCCTACCAATTTAGGATCAAGTTCTCTTTTCTCATGTTTATTACTCTGTTTAGGGTATTTATTCCTACCTTCCTAACCAGTAGATAAGCCGTTAGCTTCTGAAACCCTTGCTAGAGTGAAACGTACTTGAAGTAGCTTTACAAATCTATAGCTCTTAGACTTCGTGGTGATGGGCATTTTAGAAATATCTAAACTAGAAACACACTATATTCCCTGTTTAACACTCCCAGATCCTCAGCTAATGGAAATCTACATAGTTCTCTTGATGGAGACATTTGTCTATCTAATGTGCTCATTTGACACACACACACACCGGTACCAAAGTATACGAGTGCCTTACAATCATAGAATATCAGGGTTGGAAGGGACCTCAGGAGGTCATCTAGTCCAACCTCCTGCTCAAAGCAGGACCAATTCCCAGACAGATTTTTTACCCCAGTTCCCTAAATGGCCCCCTCAAGGATTGAGCTCGCAACCCTGGGTTTAGCAGGCCAATGCTCAAACCACTGAGCTATCCCTCCCCAACCGTCTTTTAATGAATTTTTCCTTGTGACACCTCTGTGAGGTAGGATAGTGCTGTTAGATCAATTTTCCAGTTAATGAACTGAGGCACAGAAAGCCCAAGTGACTTATCCAAGGTCACACAGGAAGCAGGGAATTGGCCTGGGACCCAGAAGACCCTGGTTCAACACCCTCGCCACTGACTGTCCTTACTCTCATGGTAGAATCTCTCTCTTGTCATATTTTCTTCCCCTTCCGAGGCAATGATGTCATTGTCATTCCTGTGATTCTCTTAAGCATATCGCATGACTAAACTATTCCCAAGTTATTTTTACTATGCTTGCATTTCATTAGACGCTGAGACCCCATTTAAAAAACCCAAGTTCTATAACTTCAAGAGGGCAAATTCTGCCTTTAAGCACATAAGGGCCTGGTCCTACAAGCTGCTTTGTGTGGGCTGCTCCCTGTGCAGTGGAGTTGGAACAATTTGTATAGCAGGCATTGTGAAAGCCATTGAACAAAACTGTTAACACTGTATATGATGGAAACCACTTCAAGCCGGGAGTGCAGTAGCACCCTTGCCCCTGTGCCCACGTGGAGCCCTATTGAGATCAGTGTGGCTCCGTGAGGGTGCCTCAGTCCCCAGCAATACAGCATAACTTGCAGGATCAGGGATTTAAACTGGAAATGCCCTGAGCTGCCAAGTTGAAATCCAGATCCAAATTTCCCCAGAGATTGGGGGGTTGTCAAGTTATGGGGATTGGTTTGGTCTGTTCCAGAGATTCTTGGCGTATTGTTGTTTAGGGCTATGCCTGCTGGGATCCTGGCTCTGAACCTCTCCGGAGTCAGGGGCTGTTCATGGATTACTTTTTCCCCCTCCTGATGGTGGATTTTGACTAGTATAGTAGCTTTGTGAGATCATTGTAATTGGAGTCAATGGAGGAGACAGTTAGGTGCTTTGTTTCAAGAGGCCTCAGTTCCAGCTCTGCCTGTAAACTTCACTGATCACCAAGGCAATCTGGAAAACAGAGCATGAAAACTAGTGGGATGCATGTCGGAACAATGTGTCTGTTTTCTGGTGCACTGGACATGAACAATAGGGAAATTAATGAATTAAGATAACGTATCTTTGAACTGCTGCAGTTTGATTATGGAGCTTCATCTTCAGCTTTTGAGCCTAGAGGAGGGGATTACTGGAGTTATGTCATTGCCCAGCAGGTTGTCAGGAAAGTCTAACACCCTCCTTTCAAAAGACCATTAGAGGAAAGCTATGGAACGCAGAAATGATTTGAGTTAATTGCTTATTGTCAGTCAGGTATAATTTACATAGTACCTACATTTATTTGGCAATATGTTCCAAGTTCTAATGAAATTAAAGTAGATTTCCAGGTAATTACATGAGTTAGAAACACTGCACCCAATTCTGATTTTACCTGCATTGGCCTTGCACAGGTGGACTCAGGTGGAACTGAACTCTTGAATTATACTGGACTAGATGTGACCAGAATTGGGGCCAATGAAAGTCAAATAAAAAAAGCAAGAGATTTTGGCTCCGGCTCCAGCAGGTTTATGTGCGTACATCATCTCAAAAGTTGGAGATTGGGGATGCAGGTGTCTTGTTTCACGTAGTGCCCAATACTTGAATCTGTTACATTAGTACAGATTTGATAACTATCATAGAAGATTAGGGTTGGAAGGGACCTCAGGAGGTCATCTAGTCCAACCTCCTGCTCAAAGCAGGACCAACACCAACTAAATCATCCCAGCCAGGGCTTTGTCAAGACAAAACCAGAAAAAAGAGCTGCAATACTTAAGGTTTAGATTCCAGTTCCTTAAAAATATAAAGCTAAATGAAATGAAATATTACAATTCGAGCATATTTGTCCACTCTTCTAGGTGTTTGGTGGTGGTTTTTTTTAATGGCAATATGCAGCATGTGAAAAATGGCTTACATACAGTTCATGCAGGAAAAATCATCGTAACAATGTGCAAAGTTCATGGAACAATGATCTTTTTGCCCTTTTGAACAGCAACTTGTGGATCTAACCCTGCAAGCATTGCTCGGGTAATATTTCCTGTTGAGTTTGCCTTGTTTAGGATCAAGCAGTAAATAAAGAACAGTATTGATCTTGGAAGCTTTGGTTTATAGGGTAATTTGGTTTCAGAGCCCCCTAAGTTTTGCTTTGAATTGTGGAGTTCAAAAGCGCCCAAAACTAAAAGGGAACCAAGAATTTTTGCATGGATTTGATGCAAAGCAACAGTTAGTTTGAGTTCTCAAAGGTTTGCAAACCTTTGATAAATCTGGGCTGAGTTTCGAAATTGTGTCTAATTAGATCCATTTTCTGTGGTTTCAAGGCACGCTACTCACTTGCACTGATTTAAAAGCTCTAGTGAATTGCAGGTTTGCTTTGGGAGTACTGAGTTCAGGAAAATCAGCCACTTTTGATTTACAGTATTTTTTCCCTGAATGTTTTCCCAAGGTGTCATTAAAATGTGCAAAGAGCTGAAAGAGAAATATGGGTTGTTTGTTGAATGCTACTCACTAGGTAGGCCGAGGGTAAAATTTACAAAAGTGCTTAGGTAAAGTACCATTGTACTGAGCCCAATAACTTGTTTGCCTAAAACATATCTTCCAGAGAAGTATTCAGTCTTGATTTGAAGACAACACAAAGGTAAGATAATGTAGCAAGAAAAATGGGTACTACTGGACGAAACAGGCCAGGCCTTGAGTGCTTGCTTTCATAGATTCATAGTTTAAGCCACAATACACCTTTAGATCATTGAGACTAATCTCCTGTATGTCACAGGCCATTAACTTTCACTTCATTACCCCCGTATTGAGCCCAATAACTTGTATGACTAAAGCATATCTTCTAGAAAGATATCCAGTCTTGATCTGAAGACATCAAGAGATGTAGAATCCGCAGCTCCCCTTGGTGGTTTGTTCCATTGGTGAATCATCCTCGCTCTTAAAAAATTGTGCTTAATTACTAATTTGAATTTGTCTGGCTTCAGCTTCCAGCCATTGATTCTTATTATGATTGTCTCTGCTGAAATTAAGAGCCCTTTAGTATCCAGTACTTTCTCCCCGTGAAGGTTTTTATACATTGTAATGAAGTCACCTCTTAATCTTTTTTTGATGAGCTAAACAGATTGAGCTCTTTAAGGGTATGTCTACCCTTCAGTCTAGAGGTGTAGTTTCCAACTCAAGGAGACATACCTGTGCTAGCTCTGATAAAGCTAGGATGCTAAAAATAGTGTAGAGCTGTGAAATCATGAGGCACAGGAGGGGCTAGCCGCCACAAGTAGGTACCCACGCAAGACACTAAGGTACAACTCCCCGTTCTGTAGACGCAACCAGAATTCCTTGTTCCTAGATATATAACTTGGCACTTAGCTATATTAAAACTCATTCTGTTAGAATGGGCCCAGGGTTATCAAGTGATCTGTGTTGCTGCCCTGTCCTTGTTGTGTACCATGCTGCCAATCTTTGTATCATCCACAAATTTTATCAACAATGATTATATACTTACGTCCAGATCATTGATGAAAATGTTGAATAGTGTTGGGCCTAGAGCCTCACTAGAAACACTCCCATGTGATGATGATTCTTCACTGATGGCCAGTTTTTGAGATCTATCAGTTAGATCACATGTTATCAGTTAACATGTGCTCTGTCAATGTTGTACAGTGCACATTTTCGAATCAGAATGTTGTGAGGTATTAAGTCAAACATCTTGCAAAAGTCTCAATACTTTACACCTACGCAGTTACCTTTATCAACCAAACTTGTTGTCTCCTCAAAGAATGAGATCAGGTTTGTTTGACCAAACCTATTTGCCATAAAACCACACTGACTGGCATTAATTATATTCCAACCCTTTTAAAATGTTTTAGTAATTGAATCCTATATCAGCTTTTTGATTATTTTGCCCAGGATTGACGTCAGGATAACTAGCCTATAGTTATCTGGGTCATCCCATTTACCCTTTTTGAATACTGGCACAACATTAGCTCTCTGCCAGTTTTCTGGGAAATCCCCTGCATTACAAGATTTATTACAAATTAACATCAATGGGCCAGAGCTATCCTTAGCCAACTTTTAGGATACTTGGGTGAGAGTTATCTGGCCTGCTGATTGAAAAATAGAGTAGATGTTGTCCGAGATCCTCCTTAGTTACTAATAGGCTGAAAATACCTCATCATCCTCATGTAATATGAGTACATCATCCTGCTGCTTTCCAGATGAAGAACAGAAATATTTGTTGAATACTTTCTGCCTTTTCTTCTTCATTATTAACAGTTTTACCGACTCCATTTAGTAATGAGCCTATACAATTTCTAGCGTTTCTATTGTTCCTAGTTTAAAAATTTCCTTATTGTCCTGAGTCCTGCCTGCCAGGGATTTTTTCCAATGTCTCTACTTCCCTTATCAATTTTCTGCACTTCATAACTTCCAACTTATGTTGGTTGCTATTTATTTTCCATTGGTTATATGTTGCTTTTTTATTTTTAACTGATGCTTTCACTTTGCCACTGAACCAGAATGGACTTTTAGCCAAAACTGCCCTCTTTCTTGATTGTGGAATAGTGGCTTTTTGGCCATCTAATAAACTCTTCTTAAAGGACTCCTGAGGCACACATGGGGACTCCGATGTTCAGCGCAATCTCCTTTCAGCAGTGTCTCTTCATTTGGACTTTACTCTGGTTTTCAGGATTTGGCCCATAGGAATTATCATTAAGGTACCGTGGAACCTTCGTCTACTGCAGGTGCAGAAAACTGACCAAGCTCCGGCCCCATTGTGCTAGGTACTGTATGAACATGTAGCGAAAGACAGGCCCTGCCCTGAAGAGTTACAATTTAAATAGACAACACAGACAAAGGAACAGAGGCCCAGAGAGGTGAAGTCTCATGCCTAAGTTCACACAGTAGGTCAGTGGTGGAGCCCAGGAATAGGATCTAGGTCTTTTGGTCCCATTTCTATGTATTATTCATTGGACCACATTGCCTCTCCTAAGACAACACAGGTAACTAAGGTGCTTTCCTTGATCCAGTAATACTGTGTTAATATTTTTGTAAGAAGGGCCATTCTCCAATCTGCTAAGTACTACATGATTTATTTAAACACCAGGCTTGAAATATCTACTTTTCTAACCTCTTTTTTTTTTTTTTCTTCTCCTGGACACATTATATTTCAATCAATTTATGTTCCTCCAAGTTCAAGAAGCGTGATGGGCAAATCTTCTAGAGCAAGAGGAAGTTGAGTTATGGATCCCTGAAATCTTCATTTAGGGTTTACTTCCCATTGTTATCAGGGCAAGTCAGTATTTATCTAGCTACCATCTGAGAATACATTTCCTGATTGCTGCATTGTGACTACTCTGTTTATACTTGACAATGTTTCAACTGTAACAGTTAGCAGAACTTTACACATTGTCTTTTATTTTAATTTATGATTCAGCCATGTCCTTTCAAAATTAAACCTGTTTGTCAGTTCCTTTCCAAGCCTGTTCTCTATACCTTTTATACATTTAGCAAATTGTGAAAAGACACACCCAAAGACAAATATGTACCAGTTGTGAGGACAAGGAAGAATCTTAAAGTATTTGCTGGCAATGATATTCTTACAAAACAAGGGTTATCTTCCTTATAGTGCTATAAGCAAAAAAATAAACAACCCACTGAATCACGGCCTAATGTAGACAAAATTGATGTGGGGGAAAAAATGAACTTTCCACCATTTCTTTGGGTGATTTCATTTGCTCAAACAGCTTCATCTACCACCTCTACCCTGATTGCTCACAAATCTGTCATTCTACCCCTGACATGTGTCCTTCCATCCAAACCTCTTTCTGAGCCTGTCTCTCTGATACCTGCTTCCGGTGGTTTGCCATCAACTTCTTATCACCCCATCCACCCCTCTTTCTGTTGCTTTTGAACACACCATCATCTTTGTGAGTGGCCATCTTTAAAACCTCCTTATCCCACATGCTCAGGTGTGTCCAGATCTTCCCTCCTCTTCTTTCATGAGCTCTTCCTCCTGTCCATCCTTTGTCATGTTTGGATTACTGCCAACTCATCCCTATCCCCCTCCTACCACCACTAGGTATTGAGTCTGGTCTCAATTTCCTGTTCATCATCTTCTTTCACAGCAAAGTCTCTGATCTTTCTTTGGTGCCTCTCATATGGATGTGCTTCACTTTCCAATCCCTCCTCCTCACCCACATCTGCTTGATGCCAACAAGAAATTGGGCAACTAAGAGTGGCAGCTTAGAGTGGGCTGTTGAGGACATTGTCAGAGCTGCTCAGAAAATGCTAATTTCCCCCCTCCTGTGAAGCATTTCAATGAGAACCAAAAAAATGTTCATTTTTCGTCAACATTTTTCATGGCACGTTTCAACTTTTTGTTGAAAAACTTGAAATTTTTTGACCAAAACGGTTTTATTTGGAGTTTGGTTGAAAAGTTTTCAGATTCTCAACAAAAAGTCAAAATTTTCTTTGGAAACCAGATACCGTCCACAAAATGTTTAAGAATATTCAAGAACCCAATTTCCCATTGAAAAACAGTTTTTGATGGAAAAATTTCAACCTGATCTAGTTGTCACTCAGAACAATTCAGATGTGCAGAATCATTCCCTAGACCACTTTCCTTGCGCACTGGTACCTCTTCCCCTACTTTTTGTTTGTCTGTCTCTTTGAACTGTGAATGCCACAGCACAGGACCGCCCATCCTACATGGTTGCACAGTGTCTAATGTTTTGGGGTCTACTGAAATATAAATAATAATAATACATATGCTGATAGGGTAGAGACATTAAGACAGGCTGGGACAGAGGGAGACATGACAGAGGGACAAAGATGGAATTTAAAAAGTCCCTAAACAGTTTCCGAATTGGGCATCCAGATCAGTTTGGAACATCCCAGCCTTGGACCTTTTTTGGTGTTCTGTGGAAAGGGCACCACAGGCGGTGGTATTGGTGTGGTTCTGCTTCCTGGGGGGCAGGGCACAGCTGGGGAAGGCTGTGTGGGGGTGGCCCAGAACCCAGCCCTTTGAGAGGTTCTAGGGCTGAGCCTCAGTTAGACTTCCTTTCTGCCATGGAGATCCCTCACGCTCGGCTGAGTGCTGCGGAAAAGGCTCGGCCCTCAGAAGATACGTTTTGGAAAGTCTTCTAGAGCAGAGATGTGGTGGGTTAGGAGCTTTGTCAGTGAGTGAACTATGGTTTGCTGGTCAGAGAACAAAAACATCTTCAGCACTGACAGGGACCATTTTGGGCTCAGTCCTGCAAGGGGCTGAGTGTCGTCTACTGCTACTGGCATCGTGGAGTGCTCAGGCCCTCCCAGGAAGTGCATGGCACCTTGTTTGATCAAGCCCTTAGTAGGATGGTGTACATGCTTTATCAGCAGCTACAGCATTCATTGCTGGAGGGTGCAGCAACAGAGTGGTCCTTCCCCACAACAGTATAATATAGAGTGCTGAAGGAGATTGGGTGGGGAGAAAGGACCGGGAGGCCAGGAGATGTCCTCTACTGTTTTGGATTAGTCTCCAAACTCTGAACATGCTCAGGTTCCCTCACCACTAAGTTTACATGGAGTTGGGCAACTCTGGGCCTGTTTCATCACTGGTTTCATGTGAAGGGCAGCTTTGCTAATGCTGGGATTTGCATTTCTTGTTAGCCATTCCTCTTGCAGTCATAGTGGACAGGCCATGAGTTGCTCATGGTTTGTTGATAAATAGGTTGGCTCACCACAAATATTTGTGGTATAATCACAAATAACCTATGACAATAACCAAGATGCCTTCAGACTGATACTTGATTCCTTTGGTCTGGCTGTGCAAAATTGTGAGGAAAAGTCCCACTTCCTTTGGATGGATGGGGGCAGGACGCTGGTAAAGAGCCTAGTGACGCTTCTTGTAGTGAAGCTCACACCCACACCTGACCTAGCTGGCATTAGAACTAGGGGTGCTGGGGATGAGGCAGCATCCTCTGGCTTAAAGTAACTTCCATCATAGACAGGGTTTACAGTTTTGTTCCATGGCTTTCAGCACCCCCACTATACAAATTGTTCCAGTTCCACTGCATGTGGCTTTGTGTCTGCACATCTGTGTATATAGCTCTCTCTAAACATGTGTGTGATTAACTATTTGTCAGTCTGTCTCTCCAGCTCCTCTCACCACAGGCCAAAATCACCAAAGATGGCTGCCGTAGTCCTTCAGTGTGACGCGTCACATGGGCAAAATGGATCATGTGAATTGCAAAGGCTTTAGAATCCTGTACATTTTTAATTGAAAACAATATTTGGAAGGCTCAAAAAACACAAAAAGTAATAGGTGAAAATTGGGAAGTCCCTTCAGGTCTCTGTGCCTCAATTTCTCCATCTGTAAAATGGGGATAATGATACTGACCTTTTTTGTAAAGTGTTTTGAGATCTATTAATGTAAGATGCTACATAAATGGTAGCAAAACTGGTCCCAGAGAGTTGTTATCAGTGGTTCACAGTCGAGCTGGAAGGGCATATTGAATGGGGTCCCGCAGGGATCAGTTCTGGGTCCGGTTCTATTCAATATCTTCATCAATGATTTAGATAATGGCATAGAGAGTACACTTATAAAGTTTGTGGACGATACTGGGAGAGGTTACAAGTGCTTTGGAGGATAGGATTAAAATTCAAAATGATCTGGACAAACTAGAGAAATGGTCTGAAGTAAATAGGATGAAATTCAATAAGCACAAATGCAAAGTACTCCACTTAGGAAGGAACAATCAGTTGCACACATACAAAATGGGAAATGAATGCCTCAGAAGGAATACTGCGGAAAGGGATCTGGGGGTTATAGTGGATCACAAGCTAAATATGAATCAACAGTGTAACACTGTTGCAAAATAAAAAAAAGCAATCATCATTCTGGGATGTATTAACAGGAATGTTGTAAGCAAGATACGAGAAGCAACAGAGGGTCCTGTGGCACCTTTGAGACTAACAGAAGTACTGGGAGCATAAGCTTTCGTGGGTAAGAACCTCACTTCTTCAGATGCAAGTAATGGAAATCTCCAGAGGCAGGTATATATCAGTGTGGAGATAACGAGGTTAGTTCAATCAGGGAGGGTGAGGTGCTCTGCTAGCAGTTGAGGTGTGAACACCAAGGGAGGAGAAACTGTTTCTGTAGTTGGATAGCCATTCACAGTCTTTGTTTAATCCTGATCTGATGGTGTCAAATTTGCAAATGAACTGGAGCTCAGCAGTTTCTCTTTGGAGTCTGGTCCTGAAGTTTTTTTGCTGTAAGATGGCTACCTTTACATCTGCTATTGTGTGGCCAGGGAGGTTGAAATGTTGTCCTACAGGTTTTTGTATATTGCCATTCCTGATATCTGACTTGTGTCCATTTATCCTCTTGCGTAGTGACTGTCCAGTTTGGCCAATGTACATAGCAGAGGGGCATTGCTGGCATATGATGGCATATATAACATTGGTGGACGTGCAGGTGAATGAGCCGGTGATGTTGTAGCTGATCTGGTTAGGTCCAGTGATGGTGTTGCTGGTGTAGATATGTGGGCAGAGTTGGCATCGAGGTTTGTTGCATGGGTTGGTTCCTGAGTTAGAGTTGTTATGGTGCGGTGCGTGGTTGCTGGTGAGAATATGCTTAAGGTTGGCAGGTTGTCTGTGGGCGAGGACTGGCCTGCCTCCCAAGGTCTGTGAAAGTGAGGGATCATTGTTACCCATTAGACATGACGCAGCGCCTTAAACACCAGCACCTGTCCCATGAAGAGCGAGGGCTTTTGAGATGCGGGGAGGGGTGAAAGGAATAGGTTTGCAATAGAATGGAATTTGTTTCCAACTTGTTACTGCTCATTTTATTTTATTGTTTTAATTGATGCAAATGATGACCAGGGACCCCATTCTCGACAGCTGAAAGATCCAGCCCTTCTTTTTCTAAACACTGGAGCCAGGGGAACCTGTCAAAGGTGTCAGGTCTAAAATTTCACCCGTTTTTTCCTTTTTTGGAACCTGGGCTAACGCTGGTAAACGCCCCCCCCAAAAAAAACAAAAAAAAACAAAACAAAAAAAGCAACAACAAAAAAATCATGTAAACTTTTTTTTCTTGTAATGAGAGAGAACTTTCTGAACACGACGACTAGTTTTGTGGAATCTTTTTGTTTTGGTCAACATTTTTCAATGAAAAATGTTTTTTCCAAAAACCAGACTGTTTCTGTTTTTGTTTTTTAGTTGAAAAAAAGGGCAGGGGCAGCAGAAAATTTAAAAAAGGATATGTGGGGCTTGCTTTTTAAATTTCTCTGAAAAATAATTGGCAGTTTGGGATCAACTCTAAGCTAAGCCTTTGCTCATGAGGTGCCTAGTGCTCCCATTGATGTCACTGGGACTTAAAAGTCCTCAGCAAGGCTCAGGATTGGGCCCTCGGGGAAGAGCCTGGGCAGGAGGGAAGGAATAGGTCAGATTTTGGGCCTACCAAACTTATCAGCTCCTGTTGATTTCATTTGGAGATGTGGTTGCTCAGCACTTCTGATAATCAAGGACATGTAGGGCTTCCACTAACCAAATGTTTGCGTAGTTTTTCTAATCAAATAAAAGGCAGCACGGCCAAGCACTCGAGAGCAGCAAGAATTACATTAAAGGGGCTCCTCTACAGCAGCATTTCCCCCTCGAAGACATTAAACAAGGACAAGCTGAACTGGGCATTTTGAAGATTTCTGACTTTGGGTTACAGCTTGGTATGTACCAATACATGGGCAATGAAGCTAAGGGTGGGACATAACCATACACTGGTATTTAAATTAAAAATCCTCCCAGTTCTTCTAGCTTCTCTTTACGACAGGCTCGTTGATAGTTCCTGAGAGGGAAGATGGTCTTGTGGTTAAAGCCCTGGACTGGGCTTCAGCAAATTCCTGGCTCTGACTTTGGGCAAGTCGCCTTCATCTCTTTGTGCCTCTGTTCTCCATGGGCCTGTCTCATACTCCTTGTCTGTCTTAGCTACTTGAACTGTAAGTTGATGGGGCAGGGTCTGTTCACTTCCTACATATAGAATACCTAGCATGATGGGGCCTCAATCTGGAGCGGAGCCTCTAGGCTCTACAATAGCACATAAGAACGGCCATACTGGGTCAGACCAAAGGTCCATCTAGTCCAGTATCCTGTCTTCCAACAGTGGCCAATGCCAGGTTCTTCAGAGGGAATGAACAGAACAGGTAATCACCAAGTGATCCATCTCCTGTCACCTGTTCCCAGCTTCTGGCAAACAGAGGCTCAGGACACCATCCCTGCCCATCCTGACTAATAGCCTTTGATGGACCTATCCTCCAGCATAAATAATATTAATAAACAACGGCTTGCTAGGGTAGCATCAGGAGTGTCTTTAACCAAAATCTAAACTGGTTTGAGCTGTCTAGTTAAACTTCTGTTTGCCTCCCACAAAATGCCCCTCATGTAAATACATCTGTTGGAGAAGCAGTGGCAGCAGCCCTAGTCCTGTGTCCTGGTTCATGACCATACATAGCACTTGCACAACACTTGTCAAAAAACGAACAGTCTCCCTGTTCAGTTGTTTCACACACAGGCAGGGGTGAAGTCAAGCAATGACTGTCTGTTTCACATTGGCCACAGCCTGGAAACTGTATCAGGAATTGGCAGTGCTCAGAGAGTCAGAGCCTACAAGACCTGAGCACCAGTACTCTCGTCTAGCACAAACTGAGAGCCAATGCTTCTCTGCTGTTTCATGTCCCATGTGCTGGGTAATAACATGGAAGGTCTCTCTGTTTCTACAATGAAACTGGCTCTTCATTGAGTGAACTATTTACAGAGATGCTGCAACTGCAGCTAGCATCCCAGCCATGGCCATATGGCGTAGCTTCCTGGGGCCTCCACCAAATTCATCTGTCCTGTAACCTGTGCTCCTGCCGGTCATGATGAGGCATGGATCCTGATGGGGATCTCTGGGTGCTACCTTATTAACTATTTAAATATCCAATATAGCTGCAGGTTAAAGGGATAAACTTTCTGGGGAAAGAATCAAGGAGAAAAGAGTGAGTGTGATTCAATTAAAGTAAGAGGATGTCCTGGCTCAGTTGGCTAAAGCATCTGCCTAGGAAACAGGACCTCTTGGCAGGGGCAGTTCTAGGCACCAACGCAGCAAGCGCGTGCCTGGGGCAGCAAGCTGTGGGGGGGGGGGCGGTGTGCCGGTTGCCGTGATGGCAGCAGTCAGGCAGCCTTTGGCGGCACGCCTGCGGGAGGTCCGCCAGTCCCGTGGCTTCGGCGGCAATTCGGCAGCGGGTACACTGAAGGCGTGGGACCGGCAGATCACCCACAGAAACGCTGCCGAATCCGCATGACCAGCGGACCGCCCACAGGCGTGCTGCTGAAGGCCGCTTGACTGCCATGCTTGGGGCGGCAAAAAACATAGAGCCGCCCCTGCCTCTTGGTTTATATCCCAGCGGTGCTTGGGGCAGGATTTTGTTTGGTCTGGTTAGCTTGACAAAGAAGATTAAGGGCTGACTTGATTACAATCTAAATGGGGGATAAAAATTGGATAATGGGCTCTCCTGTCTAGCAGACAAAAGTATAATGCAGTGCAATGTCTGGAAGCTGAAGCTAGCCACATTCAGACTGGAAATAGGACATACATTTTTAACAGTGAGGGTAATTAACCACTGGAGCAATTTACAGGGGTTGTGGTGGAGTCTCCATCACTGGGGATTTTTAAATCAAAATTGGATGTCTTTTTAAAAGATATGGTCTAGTTCAAAAGGAATTATTTTGGGCAAGTTCTTTGGCCTGTGTTATACAGGAGATCAGACTGGATGAACACAGTGGTCCCTTCTGGCCTTGGGGACTATGAATCTATTCTGCATAATTCAGTCTTGCTGTAGCAGACACCACCATACAGGGACCATTAGCTTAGACCTGTACTCCTGCATTGCGTCTTTCAGGGCCAAATCTGTAGTTCTTGGTTGGACAAAACTCTTGCCTGAGAATGGCCAATAGGATTGGGTGCCCCCATCTACTTTAAATAATGGAGGCCAAAGTCAGAGGTGATGTGCATGAGTGGTGTACCTCAAATCAGTGGCAGTGAATATAAACTGGTGTCATTTACAGGAGGAGAGATTGGCAGGACACCACTGTGGCAGGAAAAGCAACCAACAGGAGGATATAAAAAGGTAAAGAAGGGAGACCTTGCTGCCTGAATATTTTCAGTAGCATTAGAATATATATAGACACAAGTCTTGATCCGCTACTGACCCGTGTCATGGATTCCTGTGCCTAGCATAGTCAATGGGCTCTATATGGGCACGATTCTGCTCTTGTGGATGCAATTGCAGTATCGGAACCTGTATTACTGCTGTAGGAAAAATGCAACTAGGATCCTGAAACTTGGATAGTGCATTAAGAGCATTGTTAACCTGTGTAACATACCTGCACATTGATGGAGCTCTTGGTTGCCTTATTTGGTGCTGAATGCTAAACGATTAATGAATAATGCATTTATTGGTTGATTTCTGGATACTCTCTCTGGAGGCACGTATACTTCCTATCAAAAGGGCATGCAAGGCAAACAGAAAGATCGCCACCATCGTGCCTGGGAAAAGAGATGGGCTTTGCACTACGTCCTGGAGGCCAGCAGAATTTGGCTTTGTCAAACCAGTGGTGGTTGGGGGTAAATTTGAGTTGAGAGCCTTCTTGTCCAAAGCTTTCTTGTCTCAAGAGTGGGGTCCCACTCCTGGTACCAACTGACCCGTTCAGATTAGCAGTGAGCAACTTGATGGGCTTGTTCTAATAACTGGCACTTGTGTAGTGCTTTTCTGAGATGCACAGATCTCAGAGCACTTTGCAAAGGTGAATGTTAGAGATGGAGAAACTGAGATTGCAGGGAAGTGAGATGACACATGAGCCTCTGACAGAATTACAATGATTTGCATCTGGACCCCTTTTCCTAGTTCCATGTTGCCTGTTGTTTCTGCCCCAGGACTGGATGAAACTTTTATATGCAGGACAAGGGAAATGGAAGAGTTTCCTAGTGTGAGCCTGGGCACAAGGATATATTTGCATAAGTGGTCAGGAGACTTTTGCTTTCTGTGAACATTTTTGCCAACAAAAAATATCACTACTGACGGTTACAGAAAGTGACTAGAAAGGGTCTTGTTCACAGTGTGAATTCTGGGTTTTGTGTGCATGACTGTTTGTGAATACTTCCTTTGTGGTGTTTGCCCATCTCTTGCTGACTGTGGGATAAAGATTACCTGAGTGTCTGACTACAATCCGAATTGCAAGGGGTTTCACTAAGGCAAAGAAGATCCATCTTGCCCCAGTGCATGCTCATTATTCCACTAGAATTATGTCGCTCACCAGATACCCCTTTTGTTTCAGTGGGTGATGTTATGAAACCATTCCCTTTAAGTTAATCAGTATTGGAAAGCTGAGGCTTGCTTTATAGTCACTGTCTTTGATGTCTTCGGTAGTTCATGTAAGGATCTGCCTCTATTTTGCTTTGATTGACAAGCCCTTTTCTATAAATTTGAGCAATTAAACAGCCCAGTAGCAGCTGCTAAGGAGATCTGCTAAGAGCAAACCTGACACAGACTGCTGTGCAGGTCTCCTGCCATTCACTTTGACATTCTGAAACACCATCTGCAATTTAAAACTGCATAGGCAGATTTGTATCCGACAAGTTAGGTAAGTGTACTTCTGTGTTTGCTGTATGTCACTGATCAGGATTAAACCAGGTCTTGCTAAGGTGGCAGAGAATAAATGTTCAATTTGTACTGAAATCTGTTCTCAAGTATTACTATTTCAACAAGGAATTTTAGGATTTCTCTACATGAGAAACTCAAGATTAGCTCATACATACATGTATTTAATTCACTATGTGCCTATAATGTGTGTATGTGTATGTTTATATATGTCTTTCCAAAGTTTAACCTCAGTGCATGAAGTTTTCCACACTGAAAACTTCATATTCGTATGTGTGTATACTATATATAGTCAGTGTGTGTATACACGCATACAAATATGAAGTTTTCAGTGTGGAAAACTTCATGCACTGAGGTTACATTTTGGAAAGACATACCAGGTCGATGGGACTTAGATAGTCAAGCTTCTACTTAATCTGGCAGATCCTCCACTGGTGTAAACTGATGTAGCTCCATTGACTTCATTTGACACTGATTTGTACCAGCTGAGGATCTGGCTCAGTGGGTGCAGTGCTATTTTCTGTACGGTTGGCTATGCCCCCAAGGTTAACTTTCAGTAGCTGGGGTTTTTACCTGGAAAACTTGATATGAAATAAAGGCTTGAAAAGTAAAGGAGGAATATATTGGTGTAGGGCTTGATTCACTCATTTGTTGCAGTTTCCATCTCCCTTCTCTGGGAGGGGAAGCCGCATTGGGAAGGGGTGGGGGGTCCTTTCCCAGTGGGTTTTGCTGGGCCGAAGCAAGTTTCATAGAAATTTGGTTAGTGGAAGTTGCTTACAAGATGTGCTGAATCAAGGCATCTCTCGGGTACCTTGGCCCTGCCCTCCCTTGTCTAGCAACAGTCACTTTTTGGGCTGCATTGGCAGGTTAGCTGCCCTGACCAGCTCTGTCTCCTGGCAAAGTGTCTGGGCGGCAGGTGGCATGTGTTGCTGCATCTCTGTCGGCCTGGGCTGCAGCCCCCAGGGAGTGAATTAAATGTTTACATTCTGGAGAACAAATGTGTGTGCAAAATATTCAGGGTATTCTTAGCAACAGGTATACTGTGGTAGTGCACTCCCTCCCATCAGGATCAGGGTTTACAATCTGAAGACAAATGAAACATAGGAATGAGGGGTGGGGAGAGAAGACAACTGTTATAGACAAAGGTGTATTTGCAATTGCCCCCGGTTAATTTATTTTAGAGTAAGTCCCAACTGTCCCCATCTGTCCCTGATGCCATTATGAATTGGCTGTTATTTTTTAACAAGCATTTCAGCAGAGGTGAGCCTCGAGGAGGAGACCCTGGCTGTTCGGCTCAGCCTGTTTCCTTTTTCCTGGCAGGGCTGTTTAGTGAGCCTGTGACACCGGGTTCCCTCCCTCCTGCCTGCGCCTCTCTCTCTCCACTCCACCCTATTCCCAGTGAAGCTGGAGCACTGCCTTGCCTGCTGCTCTGCAAAATTTGCTATGCTCAGGCATGGGGAAACCAGTGGCCCACTGCCCTTGATAAACCCCACCGCTAAAGCTTATGAGTTCAATCCCAGAAGTTATAGCAAACCCAGCCATTGCCCCGTATTACCTACCAGCACTGCCTGGGTTGTACAGAGGGAGGAATAAGGGGATGTCATCTTCTCACTTCTCCTCACTACTGGATGCGTAAAGGAAATGGGTGGCTAAGAGGGGATGGTGCCATTTCTTCCCCTTCCCTTCCCTTCCTAATCTCAGCACTGCAGATACAGTACACATGCCCAGGACTAAGGGTGCTAGCTCCTCGGGGCTGAGCATGTCTCACAGCTCGCTATGTGTCTCCTTTTTACCTTGGGGTGCAGCATGAAGCTCCGTCATGTGGTCCTGGGCTCCCTGCCTCTCCTGATACTGGCTGGCTGTGTCAGTGCACTCAAAGCCTCCAACATCAACCTGCGCACCTTCATTGGCTGCGCTGTGCGTGAGTTCACCTTCCTGGCTAGGAAACCTGGCTGCAAGGGGATGCGCATCACCACGGACGCCTGCTGGGGGCGCTGCGAGACTTGGGAGGTGAGCAATCCCTGAGGGGCACCTTGGGGGACAGAGGTGGCCTAAGGAGCTAGCTCTAAACCAGTGGTTCTCAACCTATGTACCATTGTGGGCTGCATGTGCAGCTCTGTGTTATGTGGGTCGCATCCATACAATATATATACTACCTGTATGGGCCTGAGGATGTCACATGGGCCACAGCTGTGTGCTGATTGGGCCACAAGCGGGCCGTGGGTTGAGAACCACTGCTCTAAACAGCACCAGTGTTAGTGTCGCTTTATTTTTTTCAAATGGAGATTGGCAAGTGGTGCAGGAAGCAGCTTATGATTATTCCCTTAGCACCAGGGAGGCTGGTCTTGTGGTGAAGCCCCTGACCTAGGACTCAGGAGATTCGCATTCGACTCCTGGCTCTGCCACGGACTTCCTGTATGGCCACGGGCTAGTTGCTTAATCTAGCTCTGCCTTGGTTCCCTGACTCTAAAACGAGGATATTTCCTTTCTCCCCGCAGCTAAATCACACTTAGATTGCCAGTTCTTTGGGGCAGGGACTGTCTTTACTATGTATTTGTACAGCACCTATCACGATGGGACCCTGATCTCAACTGGGGCCCTGATGCGCTATCGTAATACAAACAATAAATAACCACAATGACAAGACCGTGCTTGGAAGTCAACAAGCCAGCATGAAGGCAGGGCCCCTGGTCTGGTGAATGACGGTCAAAATACAAGTGCCAGTGACTGACAAATTTGCCTTGAGTTATTCATTTGAACCATTGTTCAAGAGAAACACCCGCATCATGTGGTAATATTTATAAAGTGCTTACGTAATATTCTCATTATGCAATTTGAAAGCCTCTTACGGCTTAAACACTTAGGGGAAAGAGCCCTGTATGACTTTACCGAAAGAAAATTCCTTTGAGATTAAAATGGGGCCCTTGATTCATGGGTAATATATTTTGTTCCAAACAGCAAATCCCAAACAGAATGTCTTTCTAATTTGGTCCCATTTAAATTGCAGCCCAGGATGAAAATGAGGTAGTTCTGTTCTGGATGGAGGCGTGGGGGTGAGTGGGCGAGAGAGCAAGTCTACACACATTAGAGATCAAACTCATGACTCATTTTAGCTTGCTGTAATGTAAACATTTAATGGGCTGGATCCGTATGTCTTTATTCAGGGAAAATCCCATTAATGTCAGTGGGGTTTCGCTGAGTAAAGCCGAGGGACTCATTCTGCTGATAACCGACGGGGAGAAGTTTTTGAGTTTTGGTTCAGACTTTCCTACTCCTTCTTTTATTGCCTGGGGGCGAGGAGGCTGGGTCGCTGTTTGCTACCCTTCCCCTGTGGAATAAACTGGGGAAGTGGGGATGGGGGGGTTCCACCTCCATAACCTAAGGAGCCTTTGAAAGCCACATGCATCTTGTCACCTTGCTCCACCAGCTCCCACTGCTCCTTGGAGAGCCACAGATGTTGCAGAGGCCCTTACTTGACTACAGCTGCCGCTGGAGCAGAGTTAAGCTAAATTTATAAAGTTTTTGGCCCTCCTGTTCCTAGAGAGTCCCCGGATGTATTGTATGGGGGACTTAATAACATGAGGGACTTCTGACGCACATGGTGTCTGTGATCAGTGTGCCCGGACACCTGGGACTCCCGTAAAGAGCATGGCAAGCCCTTTCCACATCACAGAGGGGAAACAAACACAAATTAAACTATCCCTATGCTGTATTCACTTGTGCTGCTTCCCCCTGCAAGTTGGAGGGGGCAGGAGAATCCAGAGGAGTCCAGTTGGCTCCTTCGTATCCCTCTGCCCTCCATCCTGCCCCACCCACTCTTTCAAACTTCTCGTGAGGAGAAAAGAGGGATCATGCTACAGAGGCATAACTTCCTATCCCCATCCACGGGCACAGGCTGCACTCCCCCTGCAAGCTGCAGCTGTGCTGAGTGCAGGGAGCTCTGGTCAGACCACGGCAGCCCATCCCAACACTGGAATGGATCAGAAAATGGGGTGCTTTTTTTTTTTTTTTTTTACAAAAAGTTTTCAGTGAAAGTCAAAATCGAAAATTTTTTGCCCCCAAACTGAAAAATAAATCTCACGGGTGTTGTACTACAGGTGCCTCATGCTCTGTTCTCCCTTGTGGGCTGGGCCAGACTACACCTCCCATGATGCACTGTGGTTTCCCCTTTTTGCTGAGCCTCAGTAGTGCATCATGGGAGTCCCATTGCTGCAGTGCTTCGGGGACTCGATAGGCTGGCTGGGGAGCCTGGCCCATAGAGGAGACTGCAGCATCCAGACTACAACTCCTCCCACGCAGCGTTGTGGTGGCATTTATGAATATTTTTTTGTTTTCAGGTGTTTGGGTTTTTTGACAAAACGTCACAATTTTCCACAGAAAGCAGTGTCACTTTTTGTGCAATATTTCATGTAGCTGAAACCCCAATTTTCTCTTAAAAAAAAAATCAGTTTTGAGAGAAAAGGTTTTGACCAGCCCTAGCCAGCATCTTCCATTTCAAAAGAATTCTCAGGGAAATGGTCATAAGCCAAAAGGGAAATAGTTTAGTGGGACCCATACAGCAATCAGCCTAAGAATTATTTCTAGACAGTCTGTTTATGGGCCCGCAAACCAATTGTCCCTACTTTTGTGATTAACCCCAGGGAAGCAACTGGGACTGTGGGGATTGTAGGATCTAGCCCCAGTGCTATTCGTGTCTGCTCAAAGCTGTCCTGAATTCCTCTTGCCTTTGTCTGATGTCAGCGTTTCCCCCTCCCACCTAACAGAAGCCTGTGCTGGATCCCCCGTATGTCGACGCGCACCATCGAGTTTGCACCTACAATGAAACTAAGCTGGTTACGGTGAAGCTGCCGAATTGTGCTGATGCTGTGGACCCTTCCTACACATACCCTATGGCCATACGGTGTGACTGCGGGGTCTGTTCTACTGCAACTACTGAATGTGAGACTGTCTGAGTCCCCCGCCCCTTGCTGGACAGCTGCTCTAGGCGTTTGGGGCCAAACTCTGTCCTGATGTACACCCAGTGTAACTGCAGGATTGCGGGTGGTGTAAGTCAGCATGGAATTAGCTTGGCTCTAATGCTTCTTCACTGACCCTTCTGTACAGTAGAGACATAAGCTTCTCCTAGCTGCCGGTTGTTTAACAATCTAGTTGACGCAGTAAAGTAATAAGGAGCCTCACAGCAACATATCAGCTGGAAAGTACTGATACAACTTGCTCTAGCCACAGGCATTTCACAGTGTGAACTTGCCTTATGCATAAAGGGCACATTTAATTAGAAGTCACAGGCACGTTGAAATTGACAAGAAGAGCATTAAGGGCTTAGTAACAATGAATTTGTACATTTCAGGTTTTATTTCTCCCAACCCTGAGCCCTGAATGCAACCATGCTCAGCAGAATCCCCTCAACTCTCATTAGGCTGGTTTCTCTTCTAATTTACATGGGTGTAAACCGGGAATAACTACATCAAGGAAAATGGAATTATAGGGCTTTGCGCCCAGTATCAGTGAGACCAGAATTGGGTTCTGAAACATCTATAATATGAATGCTAAGATAATTGCATCATAATGACCCTGATGGCCCCATTCCTTAGTTTAATAGGAATGGACTTTGGCATGTGCTTCAAGTTGGCATGTTTACGTGCTTTGCTGAATTGGGGCCACTGTGCATGAAATCTTACGCAAAAGCCAAGCCAGGAGAAAATACCTGAAAAAAAAAGAAAAAGCACTTCAAATCTGAAAGAAAAATTAAACATTTCTTCCCCATGCTGGTTCTGCTTGGAAAGAGGGCAACACCTGATTTAATGTAAATCAAAGAGGCTCTGAAGTCTCTCTTGATGATCTCTCCCACTTTGTCAAGATGATCCCAACCACAGGCCCGAGAGGGGCTATGTAGGATCACTCTGCAGTCCCCTGTGCAGCTTAGCTCCATGGAGACCTGTTCTGTGGGAGGATGCACGTGCTATGGGCTGGGGTAATGCGACTAGGATGCTCACCATGAAAGCTTTAAAATTGTGCCTCTGATGCCCCGCTAGCATTGCCACAGTATGTGTGATATTCCCTGTGCTTAGTGCAGGAGTTTCATTTAGTTACAAAGACCATAGCAAAGTTTCCAAGCATGATCCACAAGTGCTTAGAGATCCACTGGCCACCACATGGGGAGGGGGAGGGGGATTGCAGCTACTAGTACCCCAACCATGGCCCCTGACCAGCTGCATAGCTGTCCTGTGCCCTGGCTCCAGGTTGAAGAGGGGGATTAGGTGTCTTCTATCCCTGAATTGTTTCACTCTACATAAATGGTTGGTTTGGGTTGTTGTGAGAACAGAAATTTTGCCCAGTGTGAGCCGTTAGCAGGAGCACACAAAATAAAACAACTTTCCAACATAGTTGTTCTGATCGGATTTCTGACCAGATTAATGTTAAACACATGGTTTACCCACCTAAACCTTGATTAGGGCTTGAAAATCAGGCAAATCAAACAGCCTTGTCTCTTAGTTAGATTTTCTTCCCATCCCATGAATGCATGCTCAAAACTACCAAGAAAGCTTACTTGAAGTTTCTTCTGCCCTTTGAAATATATCTTTTAATTTAAGCTGTAATTTATTAAATGCTGTAATTTTGTGTCTGTTGAATTGTAAAAGCTGCATGCCACTTGTGTAGGAATAATGGTGGATTTGAATAGCTGTGCCCTGCCGATCCTTTGAATAGGCAGACTGCTGCCCTGAGCAACAGGGTAGTAGCAGTTTTCTGCTGACCGGGATGTTAACTGCCTTTAACAATTCTGCAATTTGTTTCAAGTTGCAGCTCCCATCTCTCCAGTCGTGGTGGTGGTGTAAACGGTATTGCTCATGTCCTGAGCAACTTACACATTTCTCTGTGTCCTTAATAAATCTGAACTCATACTATGAAAGCAATTTGAGACAGTCTTCTGTTTCTGACTTCTTGGTTAGCTAAGCTGCAGCAAGGCAAACTCTTCTGGACACCTGCTAAAAACCTCTGTGAAGCTCAAATTCTGGTCATTTGCCTTACAGACTGATGTCTTACCATGAGCCTGATTGCACTGTCGCTGGTAGTCACGGGATTAGGACTGAGGTTTGAGAGTGGTGAAGTGCTCTTCAGAGCCAACAGGGTATTCAGACTTTTCCCAAATGTAGGAGGAGATATTACACGTGATGACTGAGCGTTCTGACTGATGGGGCCAGACAGATCAGGAGATGGAAGAGGGAGAGTGGGAAGGAAGAGCTGAGTGATTAGAACCAAAGTAACACTTATAGATGCAAAGAAGCTGAATGACAGACAGCTAAGGTAGTGGGAGGCAGGAAAAAGGTGAGAGACTGAGGCCACCAATTTATTTCACATGAACTACACTGAACTCCCATCAGTTAATTGTGGGTTCTGCTAATCTGGGTGGGTTCATGGTGCCCTAGAGGCGGAAGATGCTATTGCTTATTTCCTATGCAATTAACGCTGGAGATCATAGAGTGGGCAGGACCATAATAGTCATGTAAGGGGCTAAACTCAGCACTGGTATGAACAGGCATAAATCTGGGGTTCAATTCGGAAGTCTTTACTCATGCAAGTTCCCACTGATCTAGTCCTTGGAATCTGGCCTCTTAAGCTCAGCCGAGGAAATACCCTTTTATGCCAGGGCTGAATTGGGTCCTATGCTCTCTCGCGCTCTCTCTTTTAAGGAATTGTTTTGGTGGGTTACCGAGATGATGCTGATTAAGAGTACAGTTGAAGTTGTCTGAATTCTGCAACCGTCTTTGGTGCAATATAGACAATTCACAAGTGGGTGTTGGCTAATGTTGCTGCCTTGCAATGGTTTAAAGGAGGACAGGCGCATTTTGTGACCTGTGCAATACTGGATCTGCACAGTACTGTATCCAATACACCTGTGAGAGAAAATGAGGATAACAAGTATGTGGATAAGGGGCAAACACTTGACTTCGTGATCATCACCACTCATTGGGGATCATTTGGAAAGCCATCTGGCAATAGTCACTGGCAATAACTTTCCAAAGCTTAGCTGAAAAATGCATCTTTGACAGATTACCTATGGCAGCCAAAATGCCCAACAAAGTTCAGTGACTTTCAGTTCAGTGTGTGGAATGTACTTACCAACTTGGTCTTTATTTTCACTGTGGCACACTGACTGGGGCTTACGTGTCAGCCAGGTCCCCTAAAGCCAGAGGTTCAGTTTTCAAAAGAGGGTCCACTCAAATCTTCATCCATCCAAGGTTGAGAAACTGACTTCCCCTTTGTGGGCAATAAGCTTCTCTTTGTAATAGTAGTGGTTCCTTGAATGAAAGATTCTCTTTTCCCTAACTCTCACCCATACTTTTGTTATTCCTGGGCAAATTCTGCACCAAAAAATTAAAAATTCTGTGCACAATATTTTCAAATTCTCATATTTTATTTGTCAAAATAACACAATATAATCACACCGGTTTCAATTATTTTTGATGATTTATTTCAGAATACCTGTCGGCAAAAATGTCTGCAACAATACAGATGACAAAAAAGATTTGGAATATTTTTTGACAAATAGATTCCTTACTAAGCACATTAATACAGAACTCTGAATCTACAATACAGAACCATATTTCCTGCACTTCCCAGAAGCAGGGTAAAGGCTGGGGGGGGGGGAGTCAGGGGTAACGGAGTAGCTGAGGGAGAGGGAATTAATTGCTGGGAAGGAGCCTGGGTGCCAACTTTGAGGGTTGTTGGGTATGGGTGGGAAAAGTATGGAACAGGTTTTTTGCAGGGGTAGGGAGGGATTGTTAGGGAGCTTCCCCCATGCAGATCCTGGCCGACTCCGAGCCTCTCCCATTCAGTCAGGCGCATGTGTTCCTTCATCCCCACTCAGACACCCACTCCCCCATTCCAATGTGTCCTGGCACCCCTGTCCACATGTCCCCCCACCTCCACTCAGAGACCCAGTCCCCCCATCACCATGTGGCCCTGCACCTCCCTCCTCTCTGTGGCTCTGTGCCTACACTCCCATTCAACCCCTGCCCCAGTTTGTTGTCCTCCACTAGCCCTTATGAGCCCCTGTCTGACCCTACACAGCACTCCACGCAGTCTGTCTCCCCATAGCTCCTATCTCCTGACCTGGCCCGCTGTGAAGAAGGCTCTGCAGGCTCTTTCTCTTCCCTAGCTGGCTGGGAGCTGCTGCTGTGTTCTATCACCACAGGCCCTCTGGTGGGAAAAAGGTGGAATTGCAGAAGTTATTTTCTGCTGGTAGCTGCTGCTGCGTTCTATTGCCACAGCGCCCTCTGGTGGGCAAAAGGCAGAATTGAAGCAACTTTCCAGCAGAAGCTTTTTTCTGTGCAAAAAATTAAAAATATGTGTGGCTCGCTAATTATGCGCACACGCAGTGGTACAGAATTCCCCCAAGAGTATTTTGTGGAGCACGCTGGTTATCACCTTCCATCCAAGACTATCCATTGGAGCTGGTCAGAGATTTTCAAAATTAGAAATTTTGACCAAAAAGAAGGGTAAAATTTCATGAAAATTTAATCTGACTCTTTGCTCAGCTTCACTTTCTGCTGTGCAAAACCAAGATATAATTCTGCCTTTGAATATGTAAGGTGGCCATTGGCTTTCATGAGACTTGTGTATGCACATCTGAGAGCAGAATTGTTCCGAAGAATGAACGTTACAGGTGCTTCTGCTTTGCAAAGTCTGGACAGAAAGAATGTTACTCACCTGCTGAGAGACACCATGGGTCTAAGCATCCATGTCAGTTCAGTAATTTTTCTAATGAGGGTTGTATTTATATTCTGAATGGTCATGAAAGGAAGGATTGTTTCATGATTAAGGCACTGGGCTGGGACTCAGAAGGCCTGTCCTCAATTCCTGGCTCTGCCACAGACTTCCTGTGTGACCTGGAGCATTGCATTTAATCTCTCTGTCCCCCAGGTCCTCTTCTGTAAAATGGAAATAATGATAACAAATCTTCTTACCTCCCACCCTTTGTCTTGCCTCTTTAGACTGTGATGTCTTTTGGGGTGGAATTGTCTCTCACTGTGTGTTTGTACAGCGCCTAGCACAATGGGGTGCTGATATTGGCTGGGCCTCTAGGTGTTACCGTAGTGTAAATAATAAATAGCGATAGTAATAATAATATGTCAGCTTTTTTTCTTTTTCGACATTCATTATAAATGCTCATTGGATTTTGAAGTGCTCTCTCGCGCACTTGTTTTGCTGTCGCGATTTACTCCAGCACATCTGAGAAGAGAAGCTCTGCTATTACATTCTACCCCCTTTTCAAACCTCCTTTGCTAGTGGTGCCTAGAGGAGGCTGCGGGAGGTCCGATACAAGCACCTGCCGGCTTTCTGGCTGGAGAATGGGAGCATCTGTTACCACGTTCTCGTATTCTCCTTGGACTTCCTTATCCTGGATACAGCCTAGCCCTAGTATCTGTGATGTCTGACATCAGACTCATGAGACTTCACCAAGGATGGTTACATTAAACAAATCCAGGGCCATATTCTCAGCTAGTGTGAATCAGTCTAGCTCCATTGACTTCAGTGAGGCTATCCCAAATTATACCAGTGAGTTTCTGGCACATCATTTTAGGAGCAGATCTTGTTGCCCTTCCTTTTCTCTCCAGTGTTAAGTTCACCTAGGCTGCTGCTTAAGGTCACCCAGGTTCTCAAGGTGGGGAAACCTGGCAGGTTTCAAAAATGTCTTTCTCAAACAAATATGCTCTAACTCAACCTGACTTTACTGGCTGGATTCAGGCCGTACTGGGTGAGGTTCTCTGGCCTGTGACGTGCAGGAGGTCAGACTAGATGATCACAACGATTCCTCCTAGCCTCGGAAGCTATGAAAGGAAAAGGTTTGACAATAAAGGCAGCGTCTTTTTTAACAAGTTCTCATAACTCTACTTTGAAGCCCCAGAATGAGGCCAATCAGATTCTTGTTTCCATCCAGCAGATACGGGCTGCCTTACCTGCTGTACTTTCTTTGGCCCCTGAAACATTTCACTTCCTTTCCCCCCACCCCTTGTTCAGGAGGAAGGTTATATAACTAATCATCTTTCTTGTCATCAATAAGCTTTTGTTGGAGGGTTTTTATTACCCATTAGTTAGAGTTGTCAGTGAGTTGCAGAAAACTGACACTTGTGTTAGTTATTAATAGCTGCTGTACCAGGAGTGCTCGAGCTGTCCGTTAGACTGCTTCAAGCTGGCTTCTTTCCAAAATGCCATTAATATTCCCAGCCACACACACAAAAGCCTGTATGATATTGTAATGTTCAGGTAGGGACCTGAGCCAATAAGGCCAAGTGACAATCTGTCCTTCACTAAACTGCTTTTAAAAAGTGCTAGAGAGATGGAGCCACTAACATGCGATTTTCTGAGGTGTGCTGATTAATTGTAACAATCCCAATGCTGTTTGAATACAAGACATCAAAGATACCACTTAGAACTTCAGGCTACTCATAGCTGATGAAAGCCAACTGGGGGAGAGGGGGAGCATAGTGGGGAGTGGGGGTCTGGTTCATGGAGATCATGAATGTCTCCCTTAGAGATGACAAGCTGCCAGCATACCTTCAACATGCTGTGGCCTAGCTCTTGCTCAAGAAACCATCTCTCAGCATTAACAATCTTGCCAAATACTAGTCGGTCTCTAACCTTTGTGGAAGTAGAGAAAGAACTGACAGGCATTTGAAGGGGATTTCAAATCCACGCAGTTCCCTTGCGTGAGCAAGAGTCAGGCTAGCTGTAACCCTAATAACACGAGATTTGTAGAAGCGAGGATTGGGTGAGGCGAGTGGGAAAGAACTGTGTGAGAAGTTGTTGCGACCTTGTGTTAGATAAGTATGGAATGTAGGCTACAGTCTAAATTGTTGAGGAAAATAAAATATCAGGAGGACATATGTATAAACAAAATGCAGCTGTCGCCCATTATTGTATGTAACAAAAAGTATAAATGCTTGCTGTAATTGTTTACCTGGAGAGAGACCTGTTCTGCTCTTTCCTTCCACGCAATTGTCTGACTTGCTGCACCCAACCTGAGAGCGAGAAGTCTGTTTTTCTCCGACACCTTCCATTCTTGTGAAAGTTCAGAAGGGAATAGCAGGCCAATTCCAGCATCGGCTGATCATGTCCAGTCTTTAGCTATCTACCTATGCTGCAGAAGTGGGCCTGGCATGGAGATAGTGCTGGGTGAGTGAAGTATGATCTCGGGGTTACGATATGCCCCATGCTGATCTCATTGGATCTGTCGATAGCCTTCAGAAATGCTGTCCAGCACCCCCTGGGATCTCTTCCAAAAGAGTGTCTGAAACCATCATAGTGACTTTATTACCATTCTCCCCAGTCAGGGCTAAAAACATATGAATGGCCCACACTGGACCAGAGCAAAGGTCCAGTATCTAGCCCAGTATTTTGTCTTCTGACAGTGGTCAGTGCCAGATGCTTCAGAGGGAAAGAACAGAACAGGATAATTATCAAGTGATCCATCCCATGTCATCCAGTCCAGCTCCTGGCTGAGTTCGGAAACAGTTCTTCCCTGACCATTCCCACCTGTGGAGTCAAATAAACCTCTGTATTGTCCCCTCTTGTTCAAAATGTGTGAGGCTGAGAGTGTGGGTTGCAGTGCCTTCTGGATGTGACACTAGATGTTTTTGCAGTTCTTTTTGTTGGCGCATCTGTTTACTGGAAATGTCCTGAAAACTAGAGGTGATTAAAGTCTGTTTCCATCTGGGTAAATAAATATAGAGGCATTGGACAGTTAGAGTCCCTCTCCAAATAATACCATCAAAAGACATCGTTTATTTTAATGGAATAAATGTATTACTATGTACAATACAAGATATTAATGAGTTGTTATAATATACAATAATTACATGTTTAAAAGAGGGTAAGCCAAAGCATACAGAATTCTGGGTTTTAAATAGAAAATGAACGCGGTTAACCAACTTTTGAATAAGCAAAATATGACTGTTGAAAAAATGTATTTGCTTGGTTTCAAGTTATTTCTTTAATTTGAATTTTGAAACTGAGTCAACATCCAGCAAGGATATGATACCTTCATGTCAAATATCGCTGTCTACCACTAAGCCTTTGTTTTAACCAGACCCTGAACCCATTTGTATTGTGCATGGAATGCTTCTAGGAAGAACTTTTAGCAGACACCGAAATTCAGTTGCTTGTATGAAAAAAAGTAAATGCCTCAGTTCTTAACCTGCTGTCTTCTCAGAAATTGGCTTATAATATGATAGAGGGAATACGAGAGTCTGTATCGTAAGCAGGTGAGTATGTTTTCTTCATGTTTTCTTCACTACCGGTTTCAGACAAACACAGTGGGACTATGGAACTAGTGCTGAGAGCCGGCATCACAGTCCTGCTATGAATATAGTCACTTACTCTAAAAACAAACCATTTCTACAGTCTTCAGGTAAGTATTTCTACCTGTTTCTCATTAGATTGTCTGTTACATTTTGAGACAGGAAGATTGCAGATCAGTGACAATAGCTGTGAATCACAACGCGATCAACCTTGAATCAAAGTGAAAGTGAATCAATGAGGAGGTTACAAGTAGCCCACGCTGCAACCTGGCCAATCAAGTACAAAAGTAAAGGTGGAAGCCTGCATAACCCACCATAGGCTGACGTGAAACAAATGTGATGCCAACCAATCCAATGTCAACCTCTGAAAAATATAATGACTTTTACCATGGTCCTCAACAGTGACTGGATCCCAAAGCTAAAGCATAGCCTCAAATGCTTGAACTAAAGAACTAAGGCCCAGTGCTGAAAAGAAGGAGTCTAACTCCCATTGAAATCAGTAGGTGCCTAAATACCTTTAGGGATCTGGGTCTAAGTCCCGTGGGGCATGTCTACACTGCAATTAGACACCCACAGCTTGCCCATGCCAACTGACTGCGGCTCACAGGCTCAGGCTGAGGGTCTGTTTAACTGAGGTGTAGACTTCTGGGCTTGGGCTGCAGCCTGAGTTCTGGGACCCTCCCACCTCGCAGGGTCCTAGAGCCAGGGCTCCAGCCCGAGGCAGGAAGTCTACACTGCAATTAAACAGCCCCTTAGCCCAATCACGAGTCAGTTGACATGGGCTAGCTACAGGTGTCTAGTTGCAGTGTAGACATACTCTTAGGTAATCCTTTGGAGACCAGGTGCAGGGGGAGACATGTAACACACACTGAACAGTGGGTTACATTAAGTTATGGATAATCATGCTTCACATGCCTGACAATTTCATCACCGAAGACTCTATGGGTCCAGTCCTGCGGACATAACCCAGATAACACACTCCAACCAACAGCCCATCAAATTTCAGTGAGATCTTTTCCTGGGCAAGAACTGTTGCCTAGGGTCTTAGCTGACCGCTAATGTAAAGGCGGGTGCTCAGTTTCCTTCCACTGTCCTGTTCATGCAGCATTGACAATGACAGCGGAAACTACATGCAGTAAGTAAGAAAGTAACTCCTGCTTTAAAACAAAAGAGTTGTCCTCACTGCCCAGAGGGCAGGGATCAAGATTACAACTAGTCAAAAATTTGTCGTTGACTTTTTTTTTTTTTTTTGATGAAAAACAATTATTTGGCTTTTTGACTGGATCTGTTTTGTACAATTTTCCTTTTGGTCAAAATGTTCTGGGTTCTGATGAAAAACCAGAATCCAAAAGGGTTTCCTTAAAATAATTTCTATTTTTGGATTTTTAAAAAATCAGTTTTTGGTTTTTGAAAACCAAAATCTTTTACCAAAAACTGATTTTTTTTTAACCAAAATGGTTTTAGAAAACTGAAAATTGTTTGCAAGATTTTTAAAAAAAAAATGAAATTTTTAAAATGAAAAATAATTGGCATTTTCCAAACAACTCTAGTAAAAATGCACATCTACTTAAGAAACTGCTTTTAAATTCTGGACATGCATTGCCAGCAGATCGAGGAACGTGATCGTTCCCCTTTATTCGACATTGGTGAGGCCTCATCTGGAGTACTGTGTCCAGTTTTGGGCTCCACACTACAAGAAGGATGTGGAAAAATTGGAAAGAGTCCAGCGGAGGCCAACAAAAATGATTTAGGGGTCTGGAGCACATGACTTATGAGGAGAGGCTGAGGGAACTGGGATTATTTAGTCTGCAGAAAAGAAGAATGAGAGAGGGTTTGATAGCTGCTTTCAACTCCCTGAAAGGGAGTTCCAAAGAGGATGGAGCTCGGCTGTTCTCAGTGGTGGCAGATGACAGAACAAGGAGCAATGGTCTCAAGTTGCAGTGCGGGAGGTCCAGGTTGGATATTAGGAAACTGACTAACTTAAAATAGTTGCAGCTAAGATGGGGAAATCAGGGTACATCTATACAGTAAATAATCTTCTGCAGAGTATCTCTAAGTGTTATATGGTCAGCTGTATTAAAATACTTCATTACAAGGTCACTGGAGTATCCTTGGCTCAAATTCAGCCCTCGTGTGACTAGAACCAAGGATGGAATTGGTTCAATCTGTCTATCTGCTCAAAGATTTGACAGCCTTAATAAAGAAGACAGAATATGGGGGAAATTTGAAGAGACGTTTTCAAATGCACTCAGCATTGGCCTAATTCAGCTCCTATTGAAGTTTTCCATTGACGTCACTAGGAGCAGAGTGAGGCCAATATGTAAGGCTGTCACGGAGGTCACAGAAATCATGTATTCCATGACTTTCTGTGACTTCTGCAGCAGCTGGTGCTGGCTCAGGGGCTGCGTGAGCCGGGCAGCCCTATGGCCAGCAGCAGCAGCAGTTTGGGTGTGTAGAAGGGGGTGCCGGGGGTTGGGGTGTGGGACAGCGCTTACCTCGGGTGGAGGGCTCCCCGGCTCCCACCGGCATGTCCCTGCAGTTCCTAGGTGGAGGAGCCAGGGGGCTCCGTGTGCTGCCCGTGCCCACAGGCCCTGCCACCACAACGCCCATTGGCTGTGGTTCCTGGCCAATGGAAGCTGCGGAGCCAGCGCTTGTAGTGGGAGCAGTGTGTGGAGTCCCCCTGGATTTCCCTTGCCCTAGGAGCTGCAGGCGCACTCGGAGTTGGGTAGGAACCTTGCGAACCCTGCCAAACCCATCCCCCAGCACCAGTGGTGGTCCCAGGCCACCCCCCCACCACTGTGGCACCTCCAGACCGTCCCCCTCTCCCCGAGCACCTGCAGCCACCCACCCAAGTTTTAGTTCGGGGTATATAATAAAAGTCATGGACAAGTCACAGGCTGTGAATTTTTGTTTACTGCCCGTGACCTGTCCATGACTTTTACTAAAAAGACTGTGACTAAAACGTAGCCTTACCAATAAGAAGCACTTTTGAAAATCCCACGCTAGAGTCTTTAGTTAGAGCATTCCGATGGAGATTGCTATACAGACCCCTCCTACCATACACAGACTGTTGTGCAAAGTGATTCTTTCAAGGGGCAGTAATTACTAGCAACATCTTATAATATTAAAACAGCACTTCAAAACTCAAGTGGACTTGTCCTGATTTATGCCCACTTGTATAATGTTTGCATGAATTGGAATATAAAAACTAGATTTGTTAGTTCTTTTTCTGTTTCTAGTAAGTTTCATGCTATGGTTCCTATTATTGCTGTGTTTGGGGTCCCAGACTAGCCCGGAAAGTTTACCTTTGCACCCACGGTTCAGAAAATTATAACTGACATTAAAAACAAATACTGAAAGCATTTCTATCAATAGCAGCTATTGGATACCCGTATGTTCCGCAAAAATTTCCGCAACTCAAAAATTCTATTTCTGGCTTATGGAACTTTATCCGTAAATGCTAATTGGCGTAAGTTGGGTCTTGCGTAACCCGGGGAGCATCTGTAAAAGGAAAAACTTAATTTTGGGGGCCCAAATTTACTGATTGTTGTCTTTGCAATGTGGCTTTACAATTCTGCTCCAGAAAATTATAATGAAACTTACCATTTGCCTAAAATAAATATCACACTTTCACTGCATTCCTTACCGGACTGGCTTTTCTATTCATTTTGACTATGCATAAAAATTTCCAGGCATATTTCATTTCAATATGTTCTGTGATAAGAATGGAGGTTGCAAACCAGCAACACTGAAATCAATGGAAGTTTTCCACTGACTTCAGTGGATCCTCATTTCCTCTAGAAAAATATTTGCTTTTGTTACAGATTTTTTTCTTCATTTTTACACAGTACAAATACATCTAGAAACTGTCTTGGATCTAAATTGTTTTGAGCTCACTTCCTGGTAGAAGAGATGCTGCTCCACTCCAGCGAATGCTATGCAACTAGAAAGAGTTCTGTCATTTACAGCTGTAGGAAGCAGATGAAACATGACAGAAATCCCCTGGGACAGGGCAAAATTTTATAAAGGATAAAGCACGTGCAGCGAGGCACATATAATCTACTGATTTATATAACAAATAGCACCTGTGTTGCTGAGAGTGCATGCTGCATTGCTTTCATGCTGCAGTGCAAACGTGCTTTCAAACCAACCTGGTTTACTGTGAAAAGAATCAGCAGCAATTCAATTTAGTTTTGAGCCGGTAAGTTCTAATACGATGAACAAGGAGCCATCTGTTCCCTCTTCGTAGTAAAAAGGCTAAGAGCTACACCAGTATTACACAAAGCTGAACTATGTTAATTAATTGGTATTATCCCATACAACTAGGAGAGAGTTTGCTGGCAGCAGCCGCCAACATGACCATAGAGAGCCAATGAAGAGCTTTTCCTGCAATGAGGGCACTTGAATTATGGAAATGGCAGCACACTTTTCTAAGAACTTGTCCACACTGAGGATTTGCCCCAGCTACCACCGCTGGTGTTAACACCAGTGTAGCTACACGAGCAACAGCCAATCCTGTAAAAGTGAACTACTAGACACCACAATTTGCACCAGTGTAAATGAACCTGGTTTCAAGCAGGTCTTAAGCTGCTCCAATGCATATGGTGGTTATAGCCTACGTTAGAGGTGTGCATTGAAACAACTACACTGCGGGCTGCCACCATTGGTTGAAATCTCCAGTGTAAACAAGGGCCAAGAATTTCAACAGTGGCTAGTGACTATGGGTGCTTCAATTTCTGGGGGTCCAACTTGAGAGACCTGAGAGGAGCCTGGTTTTCAGAACGGGGTGTTCAGCACTTTCTGTGCATTGGGCCCTTTAAGGTACCCAGAGACTCAGGCACCCACACTTAGGAGTCACTTTGAAAATCTTGGCCAAAACCAAATTGACACTGCTAGCCATGTGAGATGAAGCACAGACACACCCCACAAATAAGCAGATAAGTCCCTGAATACTGAAACATCCACTGTATAGGTCTGGTTCCATGCTATGATGTGGAATTTTGCTCCTGCACTTAGAACGGAAGAATCCCATGCACTGCTATAGACTAGGGACCGAGTGGCTAGGCAGCAGTTCTGCAGAAAAGGACCTAGGGGTTACAGTGGATGAGAAGCTGGATATGAGTCAACAGTGTGGCCTTGTTGCCAAGAAGACTAACAGCATTTTGGGCTGTATAAGTTGGAGCATTGCCAGCAGATCGAGGGACATGACCATTCCCCTCTATTCGGCATTGGTGAGGCCTCATCTGGAGTACTGTGTCCAGTTTTGGGCCCCACACTACAAGAAGGATGTGGAAAAATTGGAAGGAGTCCAGCGGAGGGCAACAAAAATGATTAGGGGGCTGGAGCACATGATTTATGAGGAGAGGCTGAGGGAACTGGGATTATTTAGTCTGCAGAAGAGAAGAATGAGAGAGGATTTGATAGTTGCTTTCAACTACCTGAAAGGGAGTTCCAAAGAGGATGGATCTAGACTGTTCTCAGTGTTAGCAGATGACAGAACAAGGAGTAATGGTCTCAAGTTGCAGTGGGAGAGGTTTAGGTTGGATATTAGGAAAAACTTTTTCACTAGGAGAGTGGTGAAGCACTGGAATGGGTTACCTCGGGAGGTGGTGGAATCTCCTTTCTTAGAGATTTTTAAGGTCAGGCTTGACAAAGCCCTGGCTGGGATGATTTAGTTGGGGATTGGTCCTGCTTTGAGCAGGGGTGGGACTAGATGACCTCCTGAGGTCCCTTCAAACCCTGATATTCAGTGATTCTATGATTTTGATGGGAGACACTGATCAAGCAAACCTCTTTGGTGTTGCAGCTTGTCTTTCAGGCACCTGATCCTGCTCTTGTTGAACTCAGTGGGAGTTTGGCCACTGACACCAGTGGGAGGAGGGCTTCCTTTCTGAGCTATCTTAATCTTTAGCATTTAATTCTCAGATTATTAACAATGCAGGCTTTCAGGGTCGAATCCAAAACCCACTGAAGTCAATGGAAAGACTCCCATTGACGTCACTGGGTGCCGGATTGGGCCCTTCTTGAGAAAAACATTTTGTTTCTTGAGCTGATGTAACAGCTTGTTCTTTACAAGTTGTGCGGTAGATATTTAAAAGGCAGATCAGTGAGAGATACGCATACTCACTAGGGCTAGGACCTACAGGGCAAAAGGGAGAGAGACATACTGGTGCTGTGCAACCTGCTACTGCCCATGTGCTACAAGGGGTGGTATGACACAAAAGAATAAGGGTGCGCCTCATATCCCCTTACTCCATTGCACCAGCGTGCAGGGCCAGCCACAATCTGACCCACGCTAAGTCAGTAGCATCCTCTCCTACATGACATGACAGGGGAACAGGCAACATGGGCAATCTCGTTAAAATAGATCACAGAAATACCACTAAACATAGCGTATATTATTGTTGAATTTAGGGCCTGATTGGAAGCCCATTGAAGTCAACTGAAAGGATCCTATCAGCATCAGCGGCTTTTGGATCGGGTCTTTAAATATATGTGTGCAAACATTTTTCTTGTTGCTCCTCATTAGATACCACTTTGGTACCTTTAGGCTGAGAGATCTAAAGTTGCCTAAGGGAGCTGAATGCCCAATTCAGACAGTTCTGAAAAGATCAGCTTTAGTTTTCAAGTCCAGGCCACATGCCCCAGGCTCTGCATTCAGTTTTATGGACTTGAGAATGTTTGTATGTTAAGAGTACCAAGCTTAACAAAGTTTGTCGCTGGTGGCAGCTTGGTTCAGAATTGTTCCCGTAAAAATAATAATAAAGACAAAAGCCTTCTTCCAAATTAATTAGAAAAGCTCTTGAATTTTATTAGGCTGAAGAAATTTCTCATGCAAGACAGACAAGCCCTCCTATCTGCAGGAATATATTTTGTTTAATTGCTAAGTGCCCTCTCCTGCATTACATATATATACATAACTGAGGTTGAAGTCTCTGGAAGTCCTGTAAGCATTAGGATTGTTTGATCAGACCCGGTGTGACAACAAAGCATCCATTTATTGGCATGCACCGTCAAAGAGCTCACCACGCAAATTTTTGCTGGGACCCTATTTACATTTTAGTTATTAATTAAAACCAACTCTTGATAGAATATGTAGGTTTTTTAAAAAAGGCCCAGGCTAGGATTTAGCACATTCTTTTTAAGATCTGAAAGCATTTGAAAAGATAATAGGCTATTAACAAAAGTAGGTCTGTCAGAAACGGCTTTGACATCAATTGAGATAAACTATTATCATTGTCAAATAATTTCTTGGAGTAGTTTTTACTCTTTACTTATTCTAATAGGCTTTAAAATAACATTTGCCTTCCTTATGAATTCAGGGCCTGATTTCCAGTGGGCACTGCAGGTGCTTGGCACCGTAACGTTAGATTGCTGGTCTACAGCCTTTCAGTAGGCAAATATTTATTGATTCTGTTGTTTCTAATGGTGCTTGAAAAATAATCTGATGTTTCTATTCATTTCCGTGTTTCTGCTTTAGAACCATCAGTGTTGTCACAACAAGTCTTTGCTCATCAGTTCATACTCCATCTGCTGGCTCCGTAGCAGAAAAGGTACTGTAGGCCAATTTTCAAAGGTCATCCTTAACTCTGCCCACAATATTTGGAAAGGGCATCAACTTGTGCCTCTACAACTCACATTTACCCATGCAAGCCGAGCTCCTTCCCTCAAAAATACATAGTGAGTTTTACAGCTGGGAAGTTACTGGGCATAGAAATATGTGCACTCACAAATACAGGGCTGGGAGACAAGGGGGCAATTAAAGAGGCTTTTTGAAAATTTGGCCTTGTAGGACCTACATAAAGTGTGGGTATATTTAAAACATTTCTTTTTGATGGCAGGAAATTAAAAAATACATAGAATCCAGAGGCCATTTCTAAGTGGATTGTTACCCTTTGAGGATAGGTCAAATTTTGGTCATAAGCAGCTTGAAAGCATCACTTTAATTCACAGTTTTATCACCTTGCAAAATTGATTTACTTCACTTTATAAGTGCAAAAAAGTCTTGCCTCGCATTAATTAAAATATTTTTTCATGAATAATAATATTCCTCCATCTGCTTTCTCTGCTATGCAATGATTTGTACAGAGGTCTGTAGTTTTCAATATATGAGGATATTAGCATTTTAGCATCTATTATCACAGTATTTAGTTTCCCAAAATTACTGCAGTTATAGTAATGATATAATTGGTAATTTAATTTCTGATTTAACATGCCTATCATATGTCATACCATCATTATTAACAGGCACCATTGATATTAAACAGCACCCAAACCCCATCATTCGATTATTTGTGGCTTCCTCAGAGGCACGATGGGAATGATATATTGCATTTTTCCAAAGTACTTATTATTTTATGATAAGCTCAGCTGTCAATCTAGAGTTTTCGTTTCTCTTCAGTTTAGAGAAGCTGTAACATTATCTGGCAGATCCAACCTTAGGGCATGTATTGCAGTTCAGGTGAAAGACACTTGGCCCCCATTTCTCCCTTACCCAGGGACTCATAGGTATATGTATACTGTATATCGACTCAATTCCCGGGGAACGGAATAAGCATGCCGTCTTCCACTGAAATCAGTGGCAAACCTCAGTGAGGTTAGATTGAGCTCTAAATCCTTGATACCAAGTCCTTTGAAACAAATTGTTGGGGGAGCGGGGCTTTTGTTCATGTCATGGGGATTTGGGTCAGGCCCTAAGTCAATAAAATAGTCCCCAAACATTTCTATATTCAATCTGCTCCTAGCTTTCCTGCTGCACCTCTGATACGTGGGAGTCCAGGGAACCCACTGCCAGACATGCTACCTGCAGCCAGCTGCACTAGGAAATTAACACATTCACCTAACTGAGATGCAAACCACAGCTCCTTTCGTACGGAAGAAAATGGCATCATCGCCGGGCTTGCTTTCTGCTCTGAGCTACGTTTCCCAAACTTTCTGTCAACATATTCTAAGGCAACCCCTTTGACAGGATGAAAGGGGATCCAGAGTGTTCACTAGGGATTTATACCCTAAGGCGCACACAGGATTTCCTTTAGCATCTCTGACTTACTACAACTTCATTTTCAGCCATGTCCACGGACAGTGACCCAATGTTTATCACAATTCCACTGTGTAATAATTAAGGTTAAGATTCTGTCACGGGTATTTTTACTAAAGTCAGGGACAGGTCAGGGGCAATAAACAGTTCCTGACTTTTACAAAAAAAATACCTTGCGGGGGCAGGATGGGGGACTAACAACCAGTGCTACTGGGGGCTGACCCCGCTGCTGCTCCATTCTCAGGAGGGCTCATCCAAGCCCAGCCACTGCTCTGGGGCAACTGCTGGCCAGCTGCTCCAGCTGCCCAGGGATTGCTGCTCCAGCGACTCCAGAGCTGACCGGCAGCCTGGAGGATCACTGCTCTGGTGGTCCTGGGACCGGCTACCATTCCAGAGGCTGGGGGACTGCGGTCTGGTGACCCTGAGATCAACCACCAGCTATCTGCTCCAGCGGCCCCAGTGGGGCTGACCTAACGTTGGCCGTTGCTTCAGCCCTGGAGCTGCTGCTTTGGCGGTCCTGGGGCTGACACCTGCTCCAGCCCTGCCCTGGAAGAAGTCCCGGAGGTCCCAGAAAGTCATGGAATCATTAACCTCCACGACAGAATCGTATCCTTAGCAATAATATAGCAAAAGATGCTTATTTACCAATACCATAGCTAAATATCCCTTGCGTCTCGGAGATAATGGGAGACCTGTACTGATATAAATGTTTTGGCATCTGATCCTGCTCTCTTAGAGTCAACGGCAAAGCATAAATTAGTGTCCTTAGGCTTGAGGGCCCTTGAATTCTAATGAGTTGCATTTACTAAAACAGAAATTGCTTCATTTACCCTTAAGTTACAGCCAGTACATTCTAGCCATGTACTCCCCACTGATTTTAATGGGCGCCGTGCAGCTGGAATCCAGAGCAAGGCTTTTACAATATAATGACAACGATCTCACATAGGAAAACCTTCTATAAATATCTGTGTAGTAAAGGATACTGTCATCACTGAAGTCAATGGGAGTTTTGTCTTTGATTGCAATGAATATGGGATTGGGCCTTGTATCTATGGTGTTGCTTACTTTGGGCCGAATGCTACAGTCCTTACTCAAAATCCCACTGAAGCCAGTGGGAGTTTTGCCTGAGTAAGGACTGTAGGATTGGTTCCTCAATCTCCTGTTAATGGCAGAGGCTGTCTAGCTGCCCTTCTGTAGACTCAAGCACTGTACAGTACATCCGAAGAGGAGAATGCTGGCTGTTCCAAGCACTGGGTGGGTAAATTAATCCCCGTGCTAGTACTTTGCTGGTGAGAGAGGGTGCAGTTCCATACTAGGGCTGGAAACACTGACTCTGGCAGTTGCTTTTTTCAGGGAATTACTTTATAGGTCTAGAAACATGGATTTGCTGGCACTGTAATTGTATGCCTTGGAGAGGTACGATCAGAAATGAAATCCATAACAAGACAGCTACATGGGCATTTCCAAGGCACTCGTAGGCAGATGTAAGTAATAAGACACCCTCACAGTTCACCTCCGAGTGTCTGTGGTATAACGGCATCTTGCTGTGATGTGCAAAACAACAGGCTCCCTGGAGAAACCTTAGCAAAAGGGCCCACTTTATTCAACAGTAAAGAGTGCTTATTGTCAGCTTTCATTCCCTTGAGGTTCAGGCTTCCTGTCTCCGGACTGCATGCCGCAGCACATCATCCTGCATATTGTCTGAAAGAAAGTTCCTGAGTAGCATACCCACACTATACCTTAACTGCTAATTGCAATAATGAACATGGACGACACAGACAAAGCAATGAAGAGAGGACTACAGTAAATAGACATGTTTAAAAGTCCGCTCCAATTAATACCTTTACACAAGATCATTTCTAAAAAACTATTTCAAATAAGGCAACTGGATCATTGTAAAGCACTTCACATCAATGTGACTTTGGCTTGTTTGGTTTTGTTTTCATCCGCTGGGTGAGATGTGGAAATGCACCCAATCTGTAGAGTGACTTTATAATACTCATGCTAATGCAACACCTCCCTGGTTTTTCATGTCTGTCACAAGATTTTTTTTGGTGATATGATCACTTTGTTTCTGCAAATTTATGCTACAGTTTTTCACTTACACTGTTTTCCCTCACCCAGCTTCTGAAAACCCCCTGGCTCAGCCTGGACACATTCTGTGTAAAACGGCGATATTTGTCATTTTGTGTAGTAAAAAGAACATTCCTTCAATCTGGAGGTAAATATTGATCCATTTTGATGGCTTGATGCTGTAACATGAGTTAAATGACTGGGAATTGGAGTCACTACCGCTTTGCTTTCATGTCATTTTAAACAAACTAAAGTAGATCCTGAAATGAGTGAGTATTTTATAAAGAAAAGTAATTTGAAAGTATATCCTATATATAATGTATATGATTACATATTAAACTCCTAATGATTTCTCAGTGCTTTTGATCCATTCATATTTAATTCTTAAGTATTATAAATTTATACTTTTGATCAATTCTTGCTTAAGGCCACAAATGAAGTTTTTCTTGGTGGTTTTACAGTGTCTTTAAAGTTTTCAACACAGCACCCTAACCTGATTCAGAGTCAGCCATTAGCAGACATCCTGTTTTATACTGGGTCAGTGCAAACGAGCATAGTGTGGGAACAGGCTGCATACAGCTCTATAGGGTTAGGAAAGCAAATAGACATTAGCTGGCTAACACGTTACAGCCTGAGGTTTCACAGAATGGAGGAATCGTATATGATTTAATAGGTCTCCTTTCTGGTCATGTTCCCCATTTCAGTTTGCGTGTGACGCTCATTGCCATTCTAACCTGGGGGGTTTAGTTGAACAAGAGCACTGTCCTGCTTTGCTTTTCAAGTGACCTCATACCACTGTACAGCAGCTGTGGCACGTCACGCAGCGTTTCTTCTTTTTCTTAGGGTGAAAAATGGTGAGGATTGCTTCATCGAAGACTGTTTTAAGGCCTTTCTGTGTCAGGGCTGAACATTCCAAATAACACTGTGCTCCAATCTTAAGCAGGAGAGAAAGAGAGAGAGAGAGGTCATAAATACACAGTTTGGAGAAGAAGACAATAGGACATGTTTATGACCCACAGATCCTGTTGTCCTCGTGCACATAACTCCCTGATATAGAGTGAGCCATGCCTTTAAGATGGATTAAAGTCCTAGCTCTGCCTTGGGCCTGGCTTCCTATCTGATCATGGGACTACCAGTAGGCCTTGTGGGACAGGAATTGAGAATAGATGCCAGGGCATTGTCTCAGTGCAGAGGGAGATGTGGAGGGAGCAACAGTCTGCCGGTGGGGCTGGCCAGAAAGAGGAAGCTCCATGTATGCCAGCTGAGAGTTTGTAGGAACTCTTCCACTGCAAAGGGGTTCCTCTGAACAGAAGAAGCTGGATCTCAGGGTTTCCAGGAGGCATTGGATGGATCGCAGGGTTTCCAGGAGGCATTGGCTCAAGTGCTCCCTGGCAGTGTGGTTGAGTCACTCAGCATAACTATCCTTAGCTCCCCTTCCGTGCTCTTGGCCTACCCTATCAAACTCCACAGAGATGAAGCCGTTGCGGAGGCGCTTCTACAGGCTCAGGGTGATTGACGGGGGTATGCCACTGAGTCAAAAATACCCTCCTGTTCTGTGGGCACTTGCACACGTGTAGTGTGGACCTTGAGCCTGCCTGTGGAAATGAATTTGGATAAATGCAAGTCCTCCTGCTTTTTAGCTCTGCTTGGTCTTTTAGAACCCTTCAACTAAATATCAGCATAATCAATATGTGCAGTGACTAGCTGGAACGTGCTTGTGTCTGAATGCAGATGCTGCTGGCGTTGATGTACGTACGTATTTCATGTTCATTTCTCCATCCCTTCTCCTTACCCGGAGCAATAATACATTATGAACTGAAAAGAAGATCCCATCAAATAGAGGTCTATGGGCCTGAGTCTCTTTTACGGCTCCCGTACTTAGCTGTGTAAAGTGGCCTTAAGTGTGTAAACGAGAATCAGGCGGGTTGTGTTTGTATGGGAGTGACTAAGAGTAGAATTTGTCCCATTGTGATTAGCCCATGTAGCACCAGAGAGAATACATACGAGCGTGTTATTTTAGACAAGCTTTTGTATCCGTCTTCTACATATGGGCCTTAGCTAAAAAGCTGGTTCCAAACACACTGAAACTTTGGGACTGCTCCAGTCCAGATGAGAACTTTCCAGCTCATTCCCATCCCTACAGCCTAAATGCAGCTTTTGTAGTTTGCGATTCATTTTGGTTTTTTTGTTTTTTTGCAGCGACTAATGTTACTCTGCCAAACACAGATGTACATTTTCTCCCAGGAAAACCATGGAATGTCTTTATAGGCTCACATAAATGAATAACATACACAATGTACAGTTTGTTTTACTGTGATGTGTAAAACAACCTGTTATGTATCCGTTTTGTTATGACCAAATACGGTAAAACACTGCAGTGGCTGATCCTAAATCAAACATAAGAACATTAGATGTTTCATTTCATTCAGATGTCTCCTGTATGGAATGTGCTTGTTATCTGTCAGAGATTTATTAGTGGGATTGCAGAACAATCAAGGTAAGACTAGAGACTTGCAAAATTCAGCGTGTTTGGAGCTGAGGTTTTAGTTTGGGTCCAAGTTAGTGAAAATGGAGGAAAAAATGAAAGAATTGGATTTGAGTGAAATATACAGAAACTAAAGTTATGGCCAAACTGTTCTGCAGCCTGGGTCCTAACAATAGGGACATGCAAAACAATGATACCTCTTTAGCCAGCTTCACTCCATGTTCGTAAGTGAGGGGTTTCTCCTTCATATAAAGTAGTCGAGCCAAAGTTTTGGGATCGTCACGAAGATCAATCTAGCAGTAAAACACACATACACACCGTGCTAAACACAACATTCCTGTGGATAAGTTGGCGCCACAGCCCCATGCTAGAACGAATATTTCAGTGTCACCCCCATTTCTCCCCTACTAGAGATGATAATTTTTTTTTAAAAGGTGGTTCATAATGTATCTCTCTCGCTCACTCGCTGTGTATATGCACACACATGTGGCCTCAATGTCTCCTTTCTAGTTTCTGGTCAAAGCAGAAAAGAGAGAAAACAAGACATTGTGAAAGAGGCATATAGGCTTAATTCTATGTATTAGAGCTGGTTGGGAATTTTCCATCAATGTTTTTTGATGGAAAATGCAATTTTTGCAAAATTGAAATTTTCCAGAGGAAATTCTTAATTTTGCATTTTTTTTTTATTTTCTGTTAAAATTAAGTATTTAGTTCTGGGTCAGGTTGCCCCACGTGAAACATTTTGGTTTGTTGAACTGAAACAAAACATTTAATTGTGGGTCACTTTGATATTAATCTCTGACTGCCACAACTGCCGTTTTTTTTTTTTTAAAAAAGAGAATATGAGTTTTTACACCTTACTAAAGATGGACTAAGTAGGATACTGATTGTCCAGTGAAATGCTATTCTGCAAAAACTGCCTCCAAAAGATCTTGGTATAAAGGATCGAATATATTTCTAACTCACCGTTATTTGCAGCATCCTTTTAGAAGTTTGAAAAAATGTTTTCCTCATTTGGCAAACCTTGATTTTTCTCCAAATATTTTTATAGGCTTGTGGCCTATCCTGCAAGAGGCAGGAGCACCTTCAGCTCCCACCAAAGGGTGTTCAGTGCTTCTCAGGAGATGCTTGGCACCTTGCAGTATTAGACCCTCCACAAAGAGTGGGTGTGGTGAGTTAGCTGTTGCTGCAGAACTGGCCTAGCTGAATCTCACAAATGTTTTGGCAACAGAGTGACTGATGTTAAAAACCCAGCTCTGCGGAATGTATCCACCATAATATGACCATTCGACAGTAGGTCAGAGCTCATGCCTACCCATTTGGTAGGCGGGACCCTCTGAGTTGGGGATTTCCGATGACATTTGGAGGACGATTATGACAACGAAAAATACAGGTCTGAACTGATGGTCATGTGCCTACTACTCTGCTCCGCAGCTTGAGAGTGAATAACAATAATAATTGATCTGGCTCTGATTTCTGGGTTGGTTCAGTCTCTTTCTCCCAAGGAGGGGAGATCCTTCCTTTGAGAGAGATGTTCGACTTAGGCCCTGAAGCATGAGGTTTATTAGGGATCAGGATGAGACCGAATGAGGTGGGCAGATTATCCCACATCTGTGTCATGACCCACAGGGCTCAAACCCAGGGCCAAAGGATTCACAGGAACAGCCATACTTCAACCTTCCTCTTGGTAGCCTGCTGACAGCTGCTGACCCAGGACTCATGAAGCCCAGCCCCAGTTTGAGGCTCCTCCCCTGACGTCCTATTGGCGGAGCCACAGAGCAGCTGATTGGCCTGCTGGCCCTACTTAAGCCAGCAACAGGAACAGGAAGCTGTCTGAACAACTGGGATCCAGCCTGCTCTGGACTATGTGCTTCCTGCTCCCCTGCGTTGGCTTCCTGGCATCCGACCTGGCTTACAATCAACTTGTGGTTTGTCTCCTGCCTCTGATGTCCTACAGCTGACTCTTGAATCCTGACTATGGATTCTGGCTCTGACCACTAGATCTGGCAGCCCATGGCCTGGCTTTGCCAATCTGTTTACTCTGTGGTTCTTACACCTTCCTCCGAAACAGCTGGTGCTGGCCACTGTCAGAGACAGGATACTGGACTGGATGAATCATGGGTCTTATCCACTCTGACAATCCCTAGGTAAACTCTGGGGGAAGAAAGTACTCTCAGCAGGGCTGGCTGGTCTAGAAGGAGCTGTATTGGCTCTAAAGAGGTTGTTAATCCTTGTTGGCTCCAGGAAGGCTATTCAGGGATGGGGGCGAACGTTGGCTCCCCCACTCCAGAAAAATATAATGAATTTAAAGCTTAGTTAAAAATCACAGTGATATTGAGGAGCCCCTAGCACAGAATATGGGTACAGTAGAGCTAGAGGTGTAATTTCCTAAATGGGTAGACATATCTGTGGTAGCTCTGATCAAGCTAGTGCACGGGAAATAGAAGTACAGCCGAGGCAGTGTGAGTAGTGAGGTGGAATCACCAGCCTGAGTATGTATCTAGGGTTTCAGACGGGATCGTATTTGGGTTTCTAGCCCATACTGCCGCTTGCCCTGCTGCAGCTACACTGCTATTTTTAGTGTGTTGGCTCGATCGGAGCTAGTCTGGGTATGTCTTCTTGACCTGGGAATTATACCTCCTGCTCCAGTGTAGTGATCCTTCAGAGGGTTGGGCAGCTAGATGCATTACGTTTGCATGGGGCTTGGGGAAGCCTGCTTGTTTCAGTTCATGTGAGTTGCAGCCCCTTAGGTTTGCTTTGAGTTGCAAGTTTGGTATCAGGTCTGCCAGAGTGGAAGCAGGTGTGTGCAGAACAGCAGAGTTTTCAGAGGACCCCAGGACTGATGCCAAACCTCGATCTGGGTAAGTTCCACCTGGCTTTGAGGTTTCACAAGGCCCACCTGACTGTAGAGTTCAAGACCCCTTGTGCTGGTCAATAGGCTTCCCAGTTAGTAGCTACCTGTGTTCCTATGAGCACATAAGGCACATGCGGCATGCTGACTTTCAGTTCAGGCACCCACTCTTCCTGGACATTGTGGTAAGAGGCAGGGTTCACCACAGAAAAACAGATCAAGAACACATCTGTGCTGGGATAGGAGAGGGGTCTCAGCTGATTGTAGTCCTCCTATCAGAGAGCAAAGGCAGGTGTTAGCAATGGGTCACACAATCTGCGTAACCAAGCATCTGCAAGCACTTTATGAGTTGCCCAACATTGTCACTGAATGTCAGTAAGGGCTGATAAATTCCCGGGGGTGGACTGACCACTGCGAAGGGGCAGTGGAGGTATCCCGCAGCTGAGTCAATCTCTGAACCCCTTTTTACCTGGGCTTTGCGCAGACAGGCAGCGGAGGGGGTATTCTGTTTTCATAGTGACTCCAGTGTACCAGGAAGATAAGCTAAAAGGGATACCTTCAATGCCATTGAACAGTAAAAGAAAAAAATACCTTGGGGTAAAAACAGCTCTTTAAGTTGCGCATATTGGCCTCAGCCTTCAATATACCATAATCCTAGGAATTATTATTTGACTGCCATTGTCCTTGGAGCCAGATAACATCTGTAGAGGACATTCACGCCATGCATTTTACAGTAGGTGTTATGTGCAGGGTGTATAAAACCTCAAAAATGCTACAGACATGACTATGCACAACAAAAATGGGCCTTTAGGCTGTTCAGTTACATCATGCTATCTCCAGTGCCATGTCAATCAGAATGAGAAACTCTCATCCTGGAAATGTAGCGGCAGCTCGGATCCCGTTTGTGACTCAAGGTGATTTGAGATTTCCACAGGCCCCTGTCTTGTGAGAAGAGATGTCATCTTGCCCCCGAGGCGGTGCAGAGAACAGCATTCAGTTACCTCAAAGCACAGACATTCCATGTAGTTAGCTGATTTGATAACAGGGAAGCTTGTTAGAAGGACAAATTTGGGTCCCTTCCCAGTCTCAAGAATTGGATTTTGCAATCCATGTGAAATAGATAAATGAATCTGGAATAACAGCATATGGAATCTCACAGGCCCATTCTTGGACAAGTGAAATTCATATTGGAGAGCCTGGGTGGAAGCTAGCGTTTCCCAATTTTCCTGCAAGTGGTTCAAAAATTATTTGTAAAGTTACCTGTTTCCTTCAGCAAATGTACAAAAACACAGCATGGGAACAAATGATCACCCTATGCCAGGGCTGAATTAAGGCACAAGCAATATCAGCCTGTGCCTAGGGCCCCAGCACCTGGAGTCATGTGATTATATCAGAATTTAAGACATGTAAGTTCTCATGGTTGTGAAGAAAAGTTTGAAAATATTAATTGAGTGTAACTGAGGCTGAGTGATCTGCCTGAGGGCTTGTCTACACTTACAGCGCTGCACAGCTGAAATACTTAGTGAAGACGCTACCTGCACTGACATGAGAGCTTCTCCCATCGGTGTAGTTAATCCACCTCCCTGAGAGGCGGAAGCCCTCCAGTCGACACAGCACTGTCTGCGGAGGGGTTAGATTGGTATAACTACGTAGTTATACTTAGTTGCTATTGTAGACTAAGCCTTAGTCTGCAGACAGCCTGAAGCAATAGCTCTGAGAGGTGTGAACTGCCCCATGCATCTTGTACCACCCTGACTGAGGGCTCTGCATGGGGCAGGACTGGAGAAGGAGAATGCGGAGGGGTCTGGTTGACCAAGATATATCCCAGCTGCTGGAGTAAGTACTAGGACCTCCCCCCCCACCCAGTGCTGCCACTGCTGTCTCTCTGGGTTGGAGAGGGCATCCCTGTTGCTCCCAAGGAGAGGGGGGTCCCAGCTGCCATTCTTTGGGTGGTGGAGAAAAAAGGGTCACATGCTGCTGCCCCTGTCTCTCGGGGGGGAGGGGCATCTGTCACTGCCACTCCAGTGGGGGCAGGACTGCGGAGGGGCTTCTGTATCCTGGTGTGCCCAGGACATCATCTTGCCTTAATCCAGTCCTGCCCTCCTCCTCATCCCATGTTGATTGGGTCAGCAAACACAAGGGTTCATTACTAGGACAGCTTGTCAGGCTGTGCTAGGACATGCCTTTGAGGAATTGAATTAACCACCGGGGCATCAACCACGACACCACAGTCAGCGTAGACAAGGACAAGGTGTGTGAACCATCCTGTCAGCTGGTCGTGGCTGAACCCTGGCATCCGTAGGTTTTACCCCATACTATCTGACAAAACATTATGCAAGGATGGTCCCTGTCTATGTTGACTGGAAATTTCATGTTTCCTCCACCACGAACTGTTCCCATCAAAACTTCATTTTGACAATAATTTTCGGACCAGCTAGGAGGCGTTCTCACTCGTGAATCCTTGCGAGGCCTAACTCTGACTATTCACTCATGACTTTTCCTCCTGTGTGTGTGTGTGTGTGTGTGTGTGGTTGGGGGATACAGTAGGGGCATTAACCTGTTTCCCTTTCAAAGCCAGAGTAATGGGACTTTGTCAGCCAACCCCAAAGGCATGGGGGAAATCCGCTCCCTCCAATCTGGATGCTGGCTGTGGGGTTGCAGCACAGCCCTCGTGTGGATGGTGTTAGCCTGTGGGTGTAGTTAGTGGTGGCTGCCCCTCTGGATCCCTACTTAGGCTTTTTGAGTCATTGGATTGGCATAAGTGTGGCTCCAGCACCTCCTGGCCTAGCTCATACCTGGCGACCCTCACCTAATGTGGTCGTCTCTGGCTCACAGGGAGTAGAGCTAGCTGCCGCACAGAAACCTCAGGGGAAATGTTCTGCTGCTGCCTCCTCCAGGATGGAAGCGTGGGCCATGTCACAGCGCAGGGTCTTTAATTAGCTGAAATATTTTCATTATTTATATCCTGGGAGTCACCCACTGCTCGGTGCGGTGCTGTGGGTCCCTCTGTACCTCGATTGTGAGGCTGTTCCAGGGGTTAGCTATACTGCCTATCCATCATCTTAAAATGTGCAGACTTAAGCTTTTGGCGCTGGAGGTGTCCGCTTCAATCCCTGGTATCAGGCAAGATGGCGGCCATCATATATGCACTGTGCGAGGGTAAAGGAAAATGCAGTTTCTATCTCGAAAGACAAAGAGCGGGGTAATGGGCGACCGTGTTCTAGTAGGCTTGGCAGGGTGCTGGGTGGCCCAAACGCTGCTAGTACCCCCTCACCACCGACTTTTTAAAAAAAGTATAAACAATCCCCAGCCGCTTCCCTACCTAGTGATTATTAACTGACCAGTATTTTGAAGGGGTCGAGGCAGGTGTGGGTCTCGAGGAGGGATTGATTGGTGAGAAGGAAATGGCCTGTCTTATCAGATCAGGGAGGATGTTCCATGTGCGGGGATTAGCATGAAAGAAAATGCAAAGACACTTGTGGGAGAATCAGCTAAACGAGGCCACACCACTGCTGGTGGAGCAGAGAACATGATGTGACTGACAAGAGACAAAGCAGAGAGGGATGGACATATGCTTGAGGATGACCAGAAGCTTCCACGTGTTGCAGTGGAGGGCCGTTATCTGATTAATGGAACAATGAGGTGATCTTGGCAGCTGAGTTTTGTGTGGCTTGGAGGAGGGATAAAAATGTGAGTGTCAGAGGCTTGGCCTCATGCTGACCCTATTACATGATATTTTAACCAATGGAATCCTTTACATCGAGAACAGTAAAGCCGATGACTTCTCCGAGGGTAAACACACTTATTCACAATCACCATGGGCTGGTCCTGGGAGCTGCTTGGCAATTGACTTTTCATACACTTTTAGTTTATTTGTTACAAAACAGATCTTTGGGATAACCACAAGGTGGCAGCAGATACTCTAGGTATCTTTTTTTTATTATTTGGGACCTTGGAAATCAGTTGGCTAAATATATCTGTTTTAAAAATTCAAGACTTGCCTATTTAGAGGGGTTGAAACTTAGTGTGCTGTTAAAAATCACAGACTAAAAGCTATGAACATTCTGCATAATGGTGACAGGTCCTTTCAGAAGGTTCATTTCATTTTACACCCCTACCCCGATATAACGCGACCTGATATAACACAAATTCGGATATAATGTGGTAAAGCAGTGCTCTGGGGAGGGGAAGGTCTGCGCACTGCAGCAGATCAAATCGAGTTCGATATAACGCGGTTTCACCTATAACGTGGTAAGATTTTTTTGGCTCCCAAGGACAGCGTTATATTGGGGTAGAGGTGTATTTTGCTTGTCACTTTGGAGCTTATAAGGACTGTTTGTTCTCATTTTGTGTTTGCAGCATGGGACATTATATAAGCAATAGGTTGGAAGAGAAAGGATACCTACAGATTACACACAAGGATGTAGTCTACTGTCAATACACATTAGTAGCTCAGGATGACACTGACAAACATGGGAGTTATACTTCATGTCAAGGGAACAGTAGATCTAGGGCTCTCATGTTATCCAACTCCCTGGAACCACAGGAATTGCCGTACCAGATCAGATTTGCATTCTGAATCTGACAGGGCCCACTATCAGCTGCTCACGGGGCAGGTGGAAGGAAACCTGTAATAAACCATTGGGATCACCTGCCCATTGGATAGCGCTGGATTGCTGCAGGAAGTCACTGAGGCCAAGAACTTAACAAGATTCAAAAAGGGATTGGGCATTTTGCTGGATATGGGGAATATCCAGGGTTGTTGTTTTTAATAACAACAAATTTTGGAAGGGATATGAAAGCTTGTGTGTTGGGGCTTTCGTTGATCTCTAACTCTTTGAGATCAGGATTAGATCTTTACGGGGTCCAGAATACCTCACAAGCGTGTGGGGCCGGCCACTGTCAGAGACAGGATCCTGCACTAGACAGACGTTGGGTCTGATCCAGCCTGGCAAGTTCTATGTTCCTGTGCTCCCAGCTGGCCATTGGATTTATGCCCTAAAGCATAGGGCATATCAAAATGATTTTATCCCAGCTAAAGTAACAGTGGACGCGCTCATTAGCCATACACATAACTAATACAGTTGTCCAGATCTTTTCTCACACTGTGACCTCCAGGTTACAGCAGCAAAACGTTCAGGACATCCTACCCACCCTGCGCCAGTCTAACCAGACAGATAGGAAAGGTGCTTGTGCCTCCATAGACCTGTCCATGTGCCCCTCTTGGGGTTTCAACCTGTAGGTTGAGAACTCTTAATCTAATACACTATTTTACAATCCCTTCCTCCCACCCCTTCCTGGTATGTCTTGATTTTCATAGGGCAATCCCATGCCCTGAAATCTTGGCTTTCAGGATGATAAAGGGTTCTGCTTACAGTTCTTCTACTGGTTTACCAGATGACCGTGGGCATGACACTTCATCGCTTTGTGCCTCAGTTTCCCCATCTGTCAAATGAGGGTATTGACACCTGCTTTGTAAAGAGCTTTGAGATCTATGGATGGCAAATGCTATATAAGAGCTAGGTATTGTTAATATTTATTAAAAGGACTCAGAATTACTTTCATTCCCACGCAGTATGATCTTAGAATCACAGAAGTTTAGAACTGGAAGGGATCTTGAGGGGTCATCTAGTCCAGTCCCCTACACTAGAGGCAGGACTATGTAATAACTAGACCATTCCTGATGGTGTTTGTCTAATCTGTTCTTAAAAACCTCCAGTGGGAGATTCCACAACATCCCTAAGTAATTTGCTCCAGTGTTTAACCACCCTTATAGTGAGGAAGTTTTTCCTAATGTCCAACCTAAACCTCTATTGCTTCAATTTAAGCCCATTACTTCTTGTTCTGTCCTCAGTGGATAAAGAGAACAATTTTTCTCCTGCCTCCTGGTAACAAGCTTTTATGTACTTGAAAACTGTTATCACATTCCCTCTCAGTCTTCTCTTCTCCAGTGTAAACAAATCCAACTTTTTCAATCTTTCCTCATAGGTTATGGTTTCTAGACCTTCCATCGTTTTTATTGCTCTCCCTGGGACTTTCTCCAATTTGTCCACATCTTTCCTGAATTGTGGCACCCAGAACTAGACACAGTACTCCAGCTGAGGCCTTATCAGCACAAAGTAGAGCAGAAGAATTACTTCTTATGTCTTACTTACAACACTCCTGCAAATACATCCCAGAATTATGTTTGCTTTTTTTTTTTGCACAACACTGTTACACTGTTGACTCATATTTAGCTTGTGATCCACTATGACTCCCAGATCCCTTTCCGTAGTACTCCTTCCTAGGCAGTCATTTCCCATTTTGTATGTGTGCAATTAATTGTTCCTTTCTAAGTGGAGTACTTTGGATTTGTCCTCATTGAATTTCATCCTATTTACTTCAGAACATTTCTCCAGTTTGTCCAGATCATTTTGGATTTTAATCCTATCCTCCAAAGCACTTGCAACTCCTTCTAGCTTGGTATCATCCGCAAACTTTATCAGCATACTCTCTATGCTATTATCTAAATCATTGATGAACAGAATCGGATCCAGAACTGATCCCTGCGGGACCCCACTCAACATGTCCTTACCGCTTGACTGTGAACCATTGATAACTACTCTCTGGGAACGGTTTTCTAACAGATATGCACTCACGTTATAGTAGCTTCATCCAGGTTGTATTTCCCTAGTTTGTTTATGAGACGGTCATGTCAGAGTATCAAAAGCCTTACTAAAGTCAAGATATACCACATCTGTTGCTTCCCCTAATCCACAAGGCTTGTTACCCTGTCAAAGAAAGCTATTAGGTTGGTTTGACGCCATTTGTTCTGAACAAATCCATGCTGTTACTTATCACCTTATTATCTTCTACGTATTTGCAGATTGATTGCTTGATTATTTACTCCATTATCTTTCTGGGTTCTGAAGTTAAATTGACTGGTCTGTAATTCCCTGGATTATCCTGATTTCCATTATATTTGCCTGCTTCCAGTCCTCTGGAATCTCTCCCATTTTCAAATTTCATCTCTAATGGATCAGATATCTCCTCAGTCATCTCCCTGAATATTCTAGAATGTAGTTCATCAGGACTGGGCGACTTGAAGACATTCAACTTGTCTAAGTCATTTTTGACTTGTCCTTTCCTTATTTTAGCCTCAGATCCTATCTCATTTTCACTGGTGTTCACCATGTTAAATGTCCAATTGCTACTAAACTTTCTGGTGAAAACTAAAACAATAAGTTCTTTAGCACTTTTGCCACTTCCACATTTTTTTGTTATTGTTTTCCCTTCCCAGTAATGGGCCTACCCTGTCCTTGGTCTTCCTCTTGCTTCTAATGGATTTGTAGAATGTTTTCTTCTCACTCTTTCTGTTTCTAGATGGTTTAATCTCATTTTGTGCCCCGGCCTTTCTAATTTTGTCCCTACATGCTTGTGATGGTTGTTTTATATTTATCCTTTGTAATCTGACCTAGTCTCCAATTTTTGTAGGACTCTTTTTGAGTTTCAGATCACTGAAAATCTCCTGGTTAAACCAGGGTGATCGTGCTGGAAGGCTGGAAAATGCCACTAGTTCTGTTAGTGCTCTGTGCTAATGGGAGTGCCTACGAACTTGCTTCTGTGGAGTTCAGGCCTGGGACCCAGCAACATCCTTATTCTAGTGTCATTGTCACAGGCACCTTCTTACCCTACAGTCTCTCTTCCAGCAAAGTTGTTCAGGAAGGGGGCCAGACTACCATAGAGCGACACAATCTCACAGCCCGTTTTAGTAGCTAATGAGGCTGCTTACAGTGTGTGTGTGTGTGTGTGTGTGTGTGTGTGTGTGTGAGGGGGAGGGAATATAATACCCTGCTGAGTGATTGTGCTGTCTTTTGACTGACTGACAATGGAAAGGGCAGAGCCAGGTCAGGTATTGCTGGGCATGACTCTGGCAAGTAGCAGAGGGCTGGGAGGTTTGTGCAACACAATGCCGCTGCCTCCTACACTTGTTTGCCATGGTGGGCCTGGCTTTGCTCAGATATGTGGAGTACTCTGTGTACTTGTTGCTGCTGTTTCCTCCGTCGTCTTTCTGTCCATGTTCCCTGCCTTCAGTGTTGGGCTCTCAAAGCACGTTGCACCTGAGCATGGTGCTGAAAATGTCCTATCTGGGACTGTTCATGCCAAAGATGCAGAAAACCAAGCAGCTGAGACCGAAGATCCCTGCCAGAGCCCTCCTCCCACGGACAGAGGGTAATGCTGCACCAGGGTACATTTTTAAATTGTTAGTTCATCAGCATGTGTTTTAGAGCATGCCAATGTCAAGCATTATTGTTAGCTCTGACTTCATGTTGATTTTCTTTGGAAAGCCACACAACTCAAGGAGGTGTGTGTGTGTTGGGGGCAGTGAACCCATATGAGCTGTCATTCCCGCAACAGCATGTGGGAAAGAGCAACCTTCTGGACTCCGTTAAGATATGATCTATTAATCACAAAGTGATTCATGCTCCGTAATGTCTTGACTCAATGACAGTCTCCTTTGGACTGAAATCTAAAATGAAAATGGTTTTGACAAATCAGTTGCAGTCAATGAGTGTCACTTGGAGACAGGCATGCCTGGGCTAACTTGAACTTCGTCACGGGAGATGGCAAAATGATTGTCAAGAAGGAGGGGAAAACACATTTCTGTCAGCTAGATTCACAGCTTAGTGTTTTCTTTTGGCTCAGGAAAACAAATAAAAGGAAGTGTCGTTGACAGAGTGGGTGACAGGTGGAGTATACACAAAACATGTTAAAATAATGTTAAGGTTCTGGATTAGCCTGACAGAAGTGGTAAACTAAGGCATGAATGTCAAGTATCAGAGGGGTAGCCGTGTTAGTCTGAATCTGTAAAAAGCAACAGAGGGTCCTGTGGCACCTTTAAGACTAACTGTTAGTCTTAAAGGTGCCACAGGACCCTCTGTTGCTTAAGGCATGAATAAAATTCTGGCCAGATATTCACAGCCCTGCATTACTGCCGAAGGGTGCAAAATGTGAGCACACCCAGAATCCTGCATCTGTGTGAACGAACTAGCCTTTGCATGTGCAAATTGGGTAATTGAATGTGTACGTTCCCTGATTGCATGTGCAATTATGTGATAGGTTATTATTTATTACTTGTAGCATGGTAGTGCTTAGATGCCCTGACAAATATATATGGACCCTATTGTGCTAGGCAACACACACATACTCACAGACAGACCCTGCCCTGAGGAGCTTACATTTTAGACATGACAAGCTGAAGGGTGGGGGAAGGAGTGGAAAGAGAGGCATATTAAGGTGATGTGTCTAGTGGTCGAGCTGGAACTAGAATCCAGTTCATCCTATGCATTGGATCACCCTGCCTCTCAGTATATGCAACTCTGGGGTGTGGCCGTGCAACAGGCTGTGTAGGCTTGTCTTACTGTATTTGGACATCTGCTTGGGCCTAGAGTGTGGATCACAGTCTATATTAGTTATTTTTAATATTGATTTTTAGGTAGTCTATTTCAGTTCATTATTTTTAGATCATCTATTAAAAAAGGACAAACAAACCATAACGGATATAAAACTAGCCACTACAGCTAGCACTCAGTAACTGGTGCTGCCTACAGAAATATGAGCAGCCAGTGTGGAAGGAATAAAATAGACAAAACACAAATCAGGCAAAAGCAAAACCAGAAGGGGCCCAATCTTGCAAGCCCTTACTACAGGTATAGTGCTTATTGTAGTGACAGTCTGTTTCTCTGTAGTGCTTGGGGTCTCTGAATATTATTAATCTGTGTAGCCGTATTCTTAGTAGTGTGGTGTCTGCTACTGCATTTATTATGCCTGGAAGTGTTTGAAGGATCAGGTCCTAATATATCTGTGCCTTGCCCTGAAGTTTGCTAGAGTTGGCCTTTGCTGGACCACCAAGCAGAGGTGAGGCTCGGTACTGAAGAAAATCAGCTACCAGTTCATGCGAGTCTTATCCAATCAAAAATGACAGTTTCACACACATTGGTAAGATATGCATACAAATGCAGGCAAGGTTGATGTGAGACCCACATGGTGCCTAGAACTTCATGTGAGCCCTCTGCACTTCAGGCAACAGTGCCCCCCAATGACATGTCATGGTGCTTTTTACGCCTATTGTGTTCAAGGGCAAGTGAGAATGCAATAGTTGTAGGTTTCCTGCTTGTTTTCTGAGCTGGAAGCATCAGCTAATCCAGGGCCTTATCCAGTGTCCATTGAAATCAATTGAAACTTTTCTACTGACTTCTGTGGCACTGACTAAGGACCCAGTGCTCTCCTTTCAGACAAGTTAACTTTGGGAACAAATGCTTCCAAACGGCTGGTGAAACGATGGCTTGTCTACGTGAGAACATTGCAGTGGTTTAACTCAAGGTGGGATATTTAAACCGATTTAGTTAAACCAGTGCAATTTCTGTGTGGACACAATGATTGAGAACAGAGAGTATTCCGTGACGTTCTGTGGAATAACAGTGTTTCCCTATGACTGATATAGGGGAGAGAAGAATTAAAGGGCAAAGTTTATAAACTGGAGTCGCCATTATCTTAATTCCACAGTTACTAAGAAAAGGCCTCATTGTAGTACTAGATACTGCTTCTCTAAGGATCTTGCAGACCCAACAATATAAACAAAGAAAGATTCACCAGCAAGAAAATGAGATGCTTAATAAAAAATTCTCTACATTTTTTCTGGGTTAATTAATTTGGATTAGTGGGACAGCCACAGCAGTGCATGTACTCTTCTCAAAAGAATGTCTGTTAGACCAGGGAATAGTCTGGCAAGGGAAGTGGTAAAAGCCTCATAAATTGCATTACGTAAGTTGAGACTGGGCATAGACATTGGAGGCTACATTGTAAGTGACAGTCTTTCACTGGTAGGTATATGTTGAACATTACCTACAGTGGTTGCCATTTAAAAGTTAATAGCTGTTGAGAGTTACCGCACAGAGTTGTATTGGATATTTGCTGTTTTCTATACTCAGGATAGGAAATATTTGCTGTATCTCAGCTGCCGCTACATGAAAACTGTTAGTCATCGTTGACTCATCAAAGAGAGCTCTGTGCCTGTGACAGAAGCCAGAGGTGTAAAAGACCTAATAGTTTAGCCTGGTTTTATTTTTAGTTAGAAAAATTCAATCTGTGGCATGTTTTTTGTGTTGAAATCTCTGCGTAAGAAACAGGTAATCAGTTCAGCCATCACAAAATAGCACGGATGCTATTTTTTATATGGAAAAAATGTGTGTAATAAAAATCAGAAAGGAAAGAAGGTAAAATAATTTACCTGCCCTGCAGTATCATATAGCCCCAGCAAGTGCTGCTTGCCTCCGACAGTCACAGTCACTGGAAGAGAGAAACAACAGAGAGGTTGAGATACAAGCTCCAGCCAATAGTTATGATTTTACACTTCTTAACTACGTACCCTGGTGCAAGGCAGATTAGCGGGCGCCTTACAATGTGCACCCTCAACTACGCTGACAATCATCTCAAAATGAAGGCAACCTAAGGTCACAACAAAAGCAGATGGTTTTGGTTGTGCTCTTGTTTCTTAATAGATAGATCAGGGTTTCTCACACTTCATTGCATTGCAACCCCCCCCTCCCCTTCTGACAACAAAAATTACTACATGATCCGGGGGGGGGGGGGGGAGGGAGGGAGGGAAAGCCTGAGCCAAACCCCGGGCGGTGAGCCAAAGTCAAAGCCCAAGGGAGGGGAACCTGTAACCTGAGCCCCGCTACCCAGGGCTGAAGCCAGTCTAACGCCAGCCCTGGCGACCCCATTACAACGGGGTCGGAACCCCAAAGTGGGTCCCGACCTGCAGTTTGAGAACCACTGAGATAGACGAATTGCAAGCACTGCTGCTGTTTGGGTATTCAGAGATCTAAGGACATTTCCTAATCTCTATGAGACCACCAGCTGATACCAGCAAGTCATTAGGAGTCCAAAGCACAGGGAACCTTCCTCCCCACCAAGTCTGTTTGGGTTATGTCTGGTCTTGGTGTTTTCTCTGTTCAGACTTTTTTTCTTCCTTAATTCCAGAGCTGTGAAACAATGATGTATTTGGAACTGGCCAGCCCTTAGTCTGGATCAGTGCAAATGCATTACTTTTTTGCTCAATCTCTCCTTTTTGAATGCGGTGATGTTTAATACCAGTTAATACAGTGATAGTATTACAAATCATTGTGCTTCATGCACACTTTGAAACAGGAGTGTAACCTCGGAGGTCAAACGTTTTCCAGGATATTCACCAGATTTTATAGTAGGGCTGATGACTTGATTAATTGATCAAATTCTGTACTTCAGCACACATGCTCTTAGAGTCAAATTCAGCACTGGCTGTCTGGGCCTGATCCAAAGCTCATTAAAGTCAATTGGAGTCTTACCATTGATTTCAGCGGACCTTTTGGACAATATCCTTTATAATTTGATCTCTCTAATCAACATAATTTCATCTAAAAATGTCCTCTGCTTTAATAGAGTTTAGTTATCCAGCTAATGTGCTTAAATCATTGAAGTTCCATGTGGGGAGAGAATTGGGAATTCAATCCCCCCTTAGTCAGTAGGAAACGTTTTTAAGCAGGTGCCAGGAGAGTCACATCTCAGAACAATGTTGTTCAAAATTATTCACTGGGTATACAGGATACCAGGGTGTCTTAAAACATGCAGGCGAAGGGACTCTGATGCGTGCTGGAGATGTGGCTGGGGAGGGCTATCTTTGATACTTTTTTGCTAGTCATCTTCTAAAATTAATGAGTGCAGGGAAGGATTAATAGTTAACATTGAGGAAAATATGGGACTTGAAATCATCACATAGGCCCTAGCTGATGATTTTACATGATGGGTCTTTTGCAGATGAAAAGTACCCACAGCATTTCAGAAATTAATTTTTGCTGCTGTAGGGAACTGTAATGGGCTGTTGACCCCATACTAGACTGGGAAGCATTAATGAGGCTCAGAAGATGCCAGTTATCCTGATAAGAAACACCTGAGGGAGAATTAGGCTTGATAAACAATCGCTAATGGAAGATGGTGCCCAGCTGAGCAGGAAAACCCTGGGCTCCTGGCCTTGAGGGTAGGGTGTATCTGGAGAGGTGATGAAGCAAGAGTCTCAGGGAAATGGTGGCAAGGTTCGGGACAGTGCAGATCTTGGTTGCTGATTTGAGAGTCCTGGGCTGGAACCCAGAGTAGTGGATGAGCCTGGGTTCCCCTACCAGCCAGTGGGGAAATGGCACAGTCTGGGCACTGAACTGGACCTGAGACAGTTCATATGGAGAGACTCTGAAACTCCAGAAGAGAGAGAACACATAGTGCCATGGCTGGAAGGCCAAGCCACTAAGAGGGAGCATCCTGGTTCACAAAGAGGAAGCACAGCAACTCCTGGAGCGTGACCGGGGATGCAGCATGAGTGAGAGACCAAAGGGGGCATCAGATCAGGAGAGAGTTGTTCCCTAGACGTAGCCATGAAGAGGTGTCACAGCAGTAAGTGTACCCCGATACAGGGCATAACTTGGGATGCCATCTGTTACACTTAGAAATCTCTGTCAATGTTGTTGGACAGGTTGATTATTCAGCAGGTTTACTAGCTTGCAAAACAATTCGGTAGCTCAGCTGAAGTATAAACTTAATGAAGCTGACCACCTCATATAAAATACAATGGATCATACTGCTGGAACAGTGAGGACCAGATTCTCGATTCCAGCTTGGCTGTGGCTGGTACAGGAGCTAGAGGGATGGAGAAGTGTCTCAAAGCCATTTTTTCACGCTACATTCAGGGGAGCTGGAGGCTGGTGTGGCCCCAACATAACTTGAAGGAGCCCAAATGCTGCTGGGACAGCTCCCCAGAGGATGCTCTACTAGCCCAAGCCCATTGGTGTGCAATTTGCTTCAGCTACAGTCTTCTGCCACTGGCCTACCAGGAATGTCCCCCTGAGGCAAGAGCAGAGCTGGCTGTGTTAATCTGACACCACGCAGGGGTTCACCACCCATCCACTTAGGGCAGTTTTGCATCAGCATTGCACTACCTGAGCAATACTACCTGGAAAGAGGTGGTGGTCAAGGATCTAGCCCTCAGTGTTATGTTTAGAACTTAGACTGAAATAAATAAGGCCTGTTCTACACTACATAGTTAGGTCGAAGGAAGCCGCCTTAAGTCGACCTATTAATGTATGTGTCTACACTACTGGGTCCTTTACATCGACCTATGTTGCCTCTGATGTTGACTTCTGTAATCCACCTCTGCAAGAGGTGTAGCACTTATTTCGATTTTCATGGGCCGACTGCGAGGTAGTGCAGATGCAGCGTTGTGTAATTCGACTTAATTGGCCTCCAGGTGGTGTCCCACAATGCTCATCTGTGACTGCTCTGGAGATCATTCTCAACTCTGCTGCACTGCAGCCAGGTACAGAGGAAACAGCCCCTCCCCTGCTAAAGTCCCAGGAACTTTTAAATTCCCACTTCCTGTTTGGTCAGCATTGGGAGTATGCCAACTTGAGCACAGTTGATCATGGAGACTACACGCCCCAAACGCGCTCCAGTCTGGTCTGCACAGGAGATGGTGGATCTCATCGCTGTGTGGGGAGAACAGTCTGTACAGGCAGAGCTCTCGTGGAATGGGGGAGAAGGGCTACACGAGGGACATGCAGCATTGTGAAAATAAAAGAACTTTGCCAAGCGTACCAGAAGGCAAGGGAGATGAATAGTTGTTCTGGAGCTGAACCCCACACATGCCGGTTCTACAATGAGCTGCATGGGATTCTTGGGGGTGACCCTACCAGAACCCCCACGAGCAACGTGGACACCTCACAGGTGTCTGAGTCTAGAGACAACAAGGAGAGTTATATGGTGAATGAGGAGGATAATTGGAGAGAGGCAAGTTGTGGATCCATTATCCCCTGAAAGCCAGGAAATATTTTTAACCCTGGAGCCCTGTGGGTTGCAGGACATCATGGTGGCCGACTGTGATTGCTGGGGAAGGCAGCTCTGGTGAGTATACAGTTCAAATGAAAGTCCAGTTAAACTTTAGCGGGCACACACATTTGGTGGTATTGCATGTTTACTGTGAAGAAAAAGTGAGGCGCTGTAGTTCTCTGCTTACAAGAGGCCGCTCCAGCTATCCAGAGGGTGGCCCCTGGAAAAGACTGTTTATGTGGACTGAGATAGCCCGGGAATCCTCCATGGATATCTCTAGGAAACTTTCATGGAGGTACTCTGCAATTTTTTGCAGAAGGTTTCTGGGCAGGGCAGTCTTATTTCTTCCACCTTGGTGGGACACTTTCCCACACAACTCCTGAATTAATTCTGCTGGCATCATTGTGGCACACAGCATAGCAGCATAAGGACTGGGTCTTTATACAGACGCTTGCAGCATCTTCCTTTCAACCTCTGTCACCGTCAGGAGACTGGGGTGGGGGGGAGGAGGCTACTCACCATGGCTGGAGCAGCAAAATGGCACAGTGAACGGTTATGGATTCTGATTAGGTTATGGCTTGCACCTACTGTAATAAGGTTTTTTTTAAATGAAAACAGCCTTGCTATGGAAACATTTTATTCATGTACAATGGCTCCTTTATTTTTTTTTCTCCTGACTGTCAGCTGGAAATGTGTCCTTCGGCGGGTCACCAACACCGAAAGTAGACTTTCAGTGATTAGAAGGAGGAGAAAGAGAATGCGGGAAGACATGTTCACTGAGATAATGAATGCCTCCGGGACAACTGACGCAGAGCTGAGAGCATGGAGGTTTTCATTGTCTGAGAAGTTAGACATGGACATGGAGAGCAGGAAAGCTTCCAATGAGCGAGAGCGTGCGGCGCAGGATGAGATGCTTCGGATTATGAAGGACCAAGCAGACATGTTGAGGCCTCTGGTTGAACTGCAGGAACAGAAGCAGGAGGGTAGAGTCCCTCTGCAGACCCCTGATGGACAGCCAGCCAGCATCACCTGGTGCAGAATTACCCTCTCCCAAGCATTCCATGAGGCGTGGGCGAAAAGTCCATTATCTCTTTCACTTAACTCGGGGGGGGAGTACAAGGAATAGAAGGTGCCCATTCAAAGACCTTTGATGGTCTGGAATGCGTGTTATGTTACACAGATGAAAATATCAGGGGGTAGCCATGTTAGTCTGTATCTACAAGAACAACAAGGAGTCTGGTGGCACCTTAAAGA